>NC_140966.1:62924686-62967186 GCF_056783735.1 Eptatretus burgeri
CAGAGTTACTCTTCAATGTTCCCACAATACCTTTCTATTAGCACGGCAACCTAACTAAACACCATGTCCTCGGGGCCCCACATTATGATCTTCTGCTGAGCGAAATAGATAGTTGCAGCACTGGCTTACAGAGCAAATCAGGTGGGGTACAACTTCCTGTCTAACTGTACTTCGTTTGACCCCCCCCCCCATACACCCACCACATAAAAATAAGTGGCTCCAGGAATGAGAGCAATTTTAAATTTTGATCAGCTCTCATTATGCAAGTCTTTTTTTTTTATCAGTGACATCCGACAGCTCAGTCGATTTTCTTTCCTTTCAGCTCCCTCCAAAGCCCAGTGTTGGTTTAATGGTTAAGGTGGCTCGCTTTAGATCTGAGGGTCTTGAGTTCAAGCCTCTGTCAGGCTGTTGAATTAACACCAGGTGGATTGGCTCAACTTGTCATCCTTCTGAGGTTGACAAAATGAGTACCAGTGGGGCATTCCATGTCAAGTGTACACACCCTCCCGACACTAATACCTCATTTTCTCCCCATATGTTGGTCATTTATTCACTTAGGTGAAAAAAACTCAAAATACCAACTTTTAGACCAAAATACCAACCATCGGGGCCCCCAAATTTGGGCGTCCCCGGCTGCCCCACAATCTTCTTGAGGCCAATATCACAGGTTGTAGTGGTCCGATTTGGCTGATCTTGGGATCAAAATGCTCATAAAAGCGAGATATTTCGAATCGCGTAAAGTAAAATCACTCAAACAGTAATTCAAAAAGTTATAGTTTGGGGCACCCTTTGACCTTGGGCCCCCGCTCCCCAGCCATACCGATGGTCACGATTTTTCGTATGAGAATACCCCTTCATACACTCCAACACCTCAGCATAAATGAAAATGGGATCTCAATGGGTTCAAGTGTGATGATGGTTTTATTGTTCGGGGACTCGGGTGCTGGACACAATACGCCACAATACATCGCACAATATTTGAACACAAGATTTCCAATACACTATATCAGTATATTGTACATAAATTTTCCACATGCACATGCAGGAACTGGAAGCGATACTAGTATAAGAGTTCTTCCTAGCATATTATAGTCAAGATTTGTTGCCAACCAATGTTTTATTTGACAGCTGTGTTTCTTTTTTACTGATTGTGTAGGTTCTACCTGCAGCAGTTTTTGGTTCTACGGAAAGAAGTATATCAGAAATGTCTAAAATGCAGTGATCTTCAATGTCAGGAAAAAAATAAACTATTTGCGGGCCGTTTGGATGAAGAAAATTCTCTTTCACTTCATGAGTGTCCTGAAAGGCTTCCATGATGTACATGATGTAATCGTTGAAGGATTCTTCCTGGTTGATTGTGGAATCCTATTTAACTTCAGACAGAGTTTAACGTTTATCCGATTTGGTTATAAAATCCTGCATAAACCCACCGACACTGATAACCGATGTCCACACAAGTCCTTTCTTTGTGAAACAATTTATTTTCTAATTATCCACTATGCACTTCTCACCTTCGTACAATGAACTTAAGAATCCACATTTGTTGCAATATTATTTGGTTCTATTTCATTTATTCTTACTTTTAGTTAACAGTTAAACCAACCCGATTCAATTCACTTCCACATTACATCAGAGAGTTTTATTCTAACTTGGTACTTGGTCAGTCCCAAGGAGTACAAGCCACTGAGATCCTATACTTCCTCACGTGCTTGCACTGAAACAATTTTACATTTCAAAGCATTTTATACTTTCATGGGAGAGTGGTGGGGGCTATCAACCCAGACTGCAGACTGTCCTTTAGGCGAGATGCCACTACGTACATTTCGAGGCAAAGGTTCGCTGTTATCAGCCCAGGTTACAACTCTCCAGACTAAGACATTTATCAACATTTAGGGCAAAAGTCTCTTGGCCAGAAAGGACAGCCAATTCAACTTGTAGCATAAAACTTACATTTCTAAAACTCCATTTGTTACAATTTAGAATACATTAATATAAATTTTTCCCCCACACAGGCAAGCCACCATTTTCCATCATAGTGCACTGTGACATAACCTGAGAGTTTCCCATTAAAAGTTTGTGTAGATTTTGAAATAGCTGACTCGATACGGTGTTCCTCGCTCAGGCTGAATTCGCGTACTTGAAGAACAGTTTCAGAAATAGGGATGAAATCATGAAGTTTTTGAGTTCCAGCTATACTATGGTTTTGGTCCTTTTTAACCTTTCTTCCAGATTTTGTTCTTCCTCATCATACGCTTCTTGGATCCCGCAACCGAACTTCATTTCATTCAAACCATTTTCAGCAAAGGCGAAAATATATTTTGGAGAAATAATTTGACTGTCGTAAGGTCAACGCAGGCTCTCACGTGTTGCTTCTCGTTTGACTGTACCTCCCACGCCATCTGAAGGGCCCTTGCCATGACTTGTGGCAAAAAAATGCCATTCTGCGTCAATACCATGCTCTGATTTGTGACGACATAGGTTTATGAAGGCTTTGCAATTCTTATATTGGCCAGCACAACCGTCTGAGCAATAGTAAAGTTTCTTTACATTTCCAAAGCTAGATTTCAAGTGTTCAATGAGCATTCTTTGGAAGAGGTGGAATGAGACAACGTCGTGAGTATTGCATTCTGATATAATCGTGAACGAATCGTGGTTTAATTTGCCATCGTCCGATTTGAAATAGTAAACCCAGGGGTGAATTGTCGCTTGAGAGCAGTTCCAATGGAATCCTTGGGTCGCATCCTGAATGATAAACAAATTGTTCTCTGAGAAGTCTCCAATAATGACAAATTCTCCTTCACCGATTTTGTCTTTCTTATTTTTCAGAAACTGAGATTGGGCCTTGGCAATGAAGTCTTGTCTCACTAATTTCACTGCGCGTTCACAGAATTGATTAATGAATTCTTCCAAAGGCAGGACCATGGAGCTCAGTTCAGATCTGTCGGTGGATGTCCACCGTTTAAACTGAATTTCATCAATATCCTCTAGTTCATAAGCACTCAGTAGCTCGGTTTTGAAGTCTTCAATTGATGGGCAACTTTCACAAGTTCTGAAATAACATGCCGGTTGTGCTGGGTTACAAAGTATGCGTGCTATCACATGATGATAGCTAGGAAGTTCGGCTGTCTGTGGAATTTTGGAACCAAACATCATGAGTTTCACATTTTGATGTATCGTACATACACATACACTGTGTGTACCACCTGAACCAGCCAGGACACACTCCGAGGGACGGAGCATGGCGAACTTCGCGAATCCAACTTTCAAGCCAGGGTTCTTCTCTTTGAATTTCTGAAACAGTTCCTTGAGATTGTTTAGTACCAGGCGCTTTTGAATTTTGTCTTTTCCAAGTTCATTCCTGACCAACACACAGTCCTTTTTTTCCTGGCATTATTCGGCTGACTTCATCACTTCAGTAAAATTCGGTTACTGTGGATTTCACTTCGACAGGCAATATTTTACCGTTTGGGCTTTGGAGACGATAGCATACCATATTCTTTCTCTAAATGTTTGGCTTGCACAGCAATTCTTTGGGAGCAACTGAATTCACTCATCATCTCTCTGATGCTCATATTCCGAGCAAATATTGTCAGTATATGTATTTGCTCTGAACGGCTCGAAACAACGTATTTTTCTTTCAGGCTTTTGATCACCTCTGGCATGCAGTTTTCATCACATTTTGACGCTGTCTTTTGTGTTTTCTCCGCAGTGATTGGTCCAGCACCTAGTTCTAATTTCTTTCGCACAGAATCTTCCACTGTACTTGGCTTTTCAGGAACGTACCCTGGGTTCCATTCCGCCTTTTGTTTGTCGAATGGGCTTTCGCCTATCATCGATAACGACCGGTTTAATAGGTCAACTTCTGCTTCTCGCTCAAAAACCTCCTCGTCCTCATCTGTCGAAATAGATTCTGCAATGCCTTTGATAGTAATACCTTCTGATGATAATTTCGAACTGGTCGAAGATGATTCTTCAATACGCTTTGATGACAACTGAAAAAAAAATTTTCTGCACGAAGTACAAAGTCTGCCATCTTTTTTCACCTTTGAAGAAAATTTCATCAATATATCATTTGACACATTGCGAAGATCTTTTCGTTGTTTCGTTTTATGGCAGCTGAACGGATCGCAACAGTATTTTCGGAACTCCTTTCGATCTTCAGTCGCCATGCTGACTGCAAAATATGCAAAAACTGAGATTATCCCATTTATAACTTAATTCGATGATTGTTATACAAAAAATGTACACTTAAAAATCAATAGACACAATTGGCAGAATAATTTTTCGCGAATGGTGCAATATGTATATACTGTATGTATATATATATATATATATATATATATATATATATATATATATATATATATATATATATATATATATATATATTGTTGCGGCTGTGGAAATTCGCAGAACACCATAAGGGTCCTTAGTTCAGTTATATTGCTAAGTGTGTGTTCAGTTAGATTTACCGACCGTTGTTTAATGGGATTTATTCGTGTTATCAGGGCTGTGATCTTTGAGTTAGCCTTTATTCTTCACTATCGTTATTTTGGACCACAACCACCAACATCGCTCTCAAACAACCGCTTCAGACCCACCGTCCTTCCACCACCACAATCACACGCGCCTCTCAACAAACCACGCCATACTGATCACCTCAACCACAACGCCAACCACAATTACGCCAATCACCTAACCACCTTCCCCGCTACGCCCACTATCGATCACCTTCTCCACAACCCCGCGGAAACCCTCTCCAGTTATAAAGCCGTCTCTACCAAGGAAAAGGAACAAGGGGTTCCAATAACGCCATGGGAAATAAGAAGGTATTCCGATGGCGCACGGATTTTCCCTCCTGCTTTTCCCACGCTTTGGTATGGGGGAGGTGCGGTTCGAGCCAGAGGTCAAAGGTGAAGTAGGGTGGTGGCCTGATTTTGGGGGAATGAATGTCCCGAGGCTGCAGGGTCACCGCAACGATTTCCTCGTCCACCGCACGCCGCGAGGGGGAGGGGGGGCGAGAGGGTTGGAAGTGGAAAACGCCTCCCTTCTGGAAGCTTCCCGCAGGAGCTGGAAGGAGGGCGGGGCGAGAGCGGAGGGGCGGAGCGTGGGGAATATAAGGGCACGCAGAGCGCCAAGTCGGTCTTCTTCTTTTTCTTCTTCTGCTCTTCTCTTCCGGTGGTCTTGGTGGAAGGAGTCGGGTGGAAGTCTTGGTGGACTGCGTCTGTGGAGAAGCGGTCCGTGGAGCGACCCGTTCGTTGGAGCTTGCAGTCGGTGGAGAGTCCGGGCGTCGCGAAGAAGACGCGGACTGGAGGCGCAGCTCTGCCAGCGGTGTCGCCCGAACCTGCACGCTCGTGTGAGGAGAGCCGGAGAGAGCTCGCCGGCCACGCGGAAGGCCCGAGCTCAGGTGCGGCTTAGCTAGCTGCCTTGGGGACGGGACGTCGAGGCTCACACCACAAGGCACCACGAGAGTGCAGGTAACCTGCAACGGTCTCGTGGGACTCGTTCGGTCTGCCAAGTCCCACGCAATAAAGGTCTATGGGCCCAGCCTGAACCCATTGCCTTTGATGGGGTCTTTTCCTTTTCTTTTGAATGAATGATGTGGCGCCGAGTCTCGACAAGTATAACTGTTAAGTGACTGTACATAATTGCTTATAGACGGTCGTAGCACCTTTTGCTTTGCTTTTGTTCTGTATACGTGCATGTTAGTGTTTTGCATTCCTGGCTGTATATGTGCATGTGTGTAAATAATAAATGTGCTTGTGTGAATGTTAACCCGTTCGTCGTGTCCTCTTTCCCTTATTGAAATGCCACCTTGCATTGCGGAATGTTAGTTGGGTTTTAAATACCCGATAAATATAATCGGATCCAGCGAGGTCGGGCGATAATACCCGCTCTGTTATCTCAGAACGGAACGGACCACTTGAGCGGTTCGTGTCCAAGCCGGCCTCTGCCGAGGTACGGTCCCTCGGTTGGTTACCCGCGCGAGTACTTAGGTATATCGATATTCGGCGATTGACCCTATTTCGCGCGGGTAGAATACGGACTGGGCCATGGTGGGATTAAGAACCCACCCGTGACTGGTTTCCGGCATTGTTCCGGAAAGTCACGACTGAATTGCTCGTTCGGTGGGCGAACCGGCCGCTAATAGTTGACGCGGTCACTCGCACGCCGGGCGGGTGTAGATTTGTAACTATATATATATATATATATATATATATATATATATATATATATATATATATATATATATATATATATATATATATATATATATATATATATATATATATATATATATATATATATATATATATATATATATATATATATATATATATATACTAGTCCAGAGATGATGATTGTCAATTTCAGATATAAAGTCGCCTGCCAGCAGGTAATGTCATTGGAACGATGATGGCAAACGTCGCCCAATGTCGAATCAAGAATTGGTGATATGTGGACCCCGAACAAAAAAACCATCATCACACTTGAACCCATTGAGATCCCATTTTAATTTATGCTGAGGTGTTGGAGTATATGAAGCGGTATTCTCACACGAAAAAATCAGGATCATCGGCTTGGCTGGGGGACGGGGGCCCAAGGTCAACGGGCGCCCCAAACTATAACTTTTTGAATCACTATTTTGGAGTGATTTTACTTTATGCGATTTGAAAGATCTCGCTTTTACGAGCATTTTGATACCAAGATCATCCAAATCGGACCACTACAACCTGTGATATGGCCACTGGAAGATTGTGGGTCAACCGGGGGCGCCCATATTTGGGGGGGCCCTAAAATGGGCCCCGATGGGCCCCCAGGTCCGAAAATTGACGCAATGTTTTACCGTGGATACAAACACTTGCACAAAAAAAGAGTGAAATCTGAGACGATGTGTCAAAATTTCGCTGAAAAACGTGTGCACTTGACATGGAACGCCCCCAGTGTGCTGGTAACAGAGGGCATTGCATCAGTGACACAGCAGTGCCCCCAGAAAATGATGCAGTCACACAGCCACAGGTTGAATATGAAGAAATAAAAATAAAGCCTCCTCCAAATGTTACAAACTTCCAATACTTCCTCTTTTTGGGAATGCCCTTTCGTAGCTTCAAATTAACGATTTAAATAGCACCTCTGCAATTTTTGGACAAATTCAAGAGAAAGCAAGTTTCTTCTAAATTGACATGCCCTCTTATGGTGAAGGGCAATCCAAAATGGCTGCCCCCATGAAGCTGTCAATGGCATCATTTGGCTGTGACTTACACCCTCCTCCCCCCTACGCTTTTGGAATCCTCCCCCCCAACCCCCCTGCTCCTTCCACACCTAAAAGCATCACGTATTTTGTGTATGGCACTGCATATGTTCACCTCTCGCATCCTGTATGTATGGTTTGGTTGGATACACTCCTGCACAGTGATTCAAGCGGAGGTATGTTTTTTTTTTAATGTCCAAGATCGAGATTCATTGAAGAGCAAGGTGATGGAGGGTATGAACTGATAGTTTAGGGACAACGGGGCAACCCTTTGACATAATAAACAAGAAGATGAACAAACGGGAAAAGGAAGAGAGAGAAGAGGGAAGGAAACTGAAACCAGCAAGTGAGAGGGTTGCCTGGGGAAGGGTTCATGGAGGGAGAAAATATTATGGGTGGGGGAGGGGGAAGTGATATGACATGACAGTGATTGAAGCCCTGGAGGGAATAGTTCATGTGGTGTCTCCTCAAGGCATTTCCACAAATTTCTACATATCCTGAAAATAATGGAGGTGTGTGCTTAGCATGACTTTTGTAAGTTTAACCAGGAGGGGGTTACTGGAAGAACACGTACATCCTAGAGGATCTGGGGAAGGTCAGAGGGATGAGAGAGCAGTGGGAGCTGGGCTGGAGGAGAGGTGGTGAAAATCTGAGAGACCACCGACCTACTTGTGATGTGAGAGCAATGGACCGAGTGCTTCAACCTCATCACCAGAGCTTACAATAACATTGAGAGCTTACTTTTTCCTCCTGGAACCTTTTCCTCCTGGAACCTCCTGGAACCTCCTACAGATGGGAACCTGTAGCCTCACTGCAAAGCAACACCTTGAAATCTCCTGCGAGGAGGCTGCGAGCAGAGAGCCTGTTGCTTTCATACAGTAGACAGATTGGTGGCCTCCATTTTTTTTTATGCCGCCGCAACTGAAAGTTCGAGGCATTGTTTTTTTTGTCTCCGTAACCATGAATTGTTTTCAATGTTTTTCATAACAATGCTCGAAGCATTGTTTTTAGGCTGCCCATCCAGCTGTACCGTCAGTGTGTCCATTATCTTTTTCTTCTTTTTTTAGATCTTCGTGGAGGATCTCTAACCCTAACTCACGTTGTTGTTCTTCGTCTTCTTCTTGTGGACTTTTTTGTTTCACAGCCTCCAGTTTTCATCGAAACTTCCTGAAACTTGGCGTATATATGTAAAAATATCCTGTGCAGACAGTAACCATCTCCGATTTTGAAAATTCCTCCTAGAAAAAAAGCTATGACGTCAAAATATCTCCGGGAATGGAAATCGCCTAAAAAATTATCTCCGAAACTAGGCAAGCTCTTTGAATTCTGTTTGCGGGAATTGAACAGGACATGAGCAGAGATTAATTACCGCACATATGATACATCAATTTTTATGACATCATTCCTATTTTTTGACATTTTTTGTTTTACAACCCAGAGTTTTCATCGGATCTTCGTGAAACTTGCCATGTACATGCAGAAAGCCCACGCGCAGGCAGTAACCACATCCGATTTTGGAAAATTCTTCCTAGAAAAAAAGTTGACGTCATAATATTGCCGCTAATGGAAATCGCCTTTTCCATTATCTCCGAAACTCGGCAAGCTGTTTGAATTTTGTTTGCGGGAATCAAGCCGGGCATTGGCACAGATAATTTATCGCAAACCTGATACATCACAATGACGTCATATTCGTTTTTATGATGTCATCATTAACAGGACGAGGATCTTAGCTCATTCGAGCTTGTTGTTTTTTTACCGCAATGACTTTAACTGAAGGGATTTCGACCAAACTTGACACAGGTATGGAATTCAATGGAAAGATGAAGTGATTAGATTTTGCGTTGAGAAAGGAAAAGGTCAACAGTCATGTGACCTTGAATTGAAAATATTTGTTACCATGATAACTCGTCTGGTGTTGGTTGGCTTCGTGGTTAAGGTGAGTGGATTAGGGTCTTCAGTTTGAGCGCCTGTCGTGCCATTAAACAACACCAGGTGGGTTGACTCAGCCTGTCATTCTTCTGAGGTCGGCAAAATTAGTACCAGCTTCGTGTAAATAGGGGTACTACATCAGTGGCACAGCCGCGCTTCCAGAAATTATGTAACCAGCAGCCACCGACTGCATATGAAACAACAACTGTGATAACTTGTGAATCATTGGAGAGATTTCAACCAAACTCTGTTGCAAGATGAATGATGACATTATATTATGGATAATGTCAGTTTTACAACTTTTGCAGTACCTTCATTCAACACGACACTGCATATCCTGGCATTGACCGCTCATCTTCATCGTGTTCACCAGCGGTCTCGGAGGGGGCTAGCTGGACTGTTTCCTGTCACTTGCTACACTATTCCAATAGTCGTGTGACGGCTTTACCATTTTTGACCACCGATCATTGTTTTTCTTTCCGGGTGCTTCTTCCACTCTTTGGCTTGACTTTGGAAGGGGAAAGGCAATCTCTCTTATTTCTCAGCCGATCTTCACCGAGAGAGAATGACATCACTGGGAACCACAGAAAGGACAATGCACACGTGGCCTTGCAGAGAGCTCAATTTTAGTTCCTGGCGATTTTGGAGTTATACCCAGCGAAACATCACTTTTGTGAAACGTCTTTTACATGACCTGGTTGTGGATTTCACTTGATCGCGTGGATTTTTCACTAGTGCTGTGCTCGCCACAACATTGGAAGGAATCGCATTCCTCTGCTTCACCTTCAACCTGTGCCGCAGATTCTTCATCCATGAAAACTTGCTGTTCCTGCTCCAGATGATGGTCTGCAAACCACCTTGCCAATGTGGCTTCTGGCCCTGCTTCAAAGGTGAAATGTAATGCTTGTGGGAACGTGGGACACCTCTTGATGGTACATTAAGGTACATAAGTTTGTAGTTCTTGAACTGACTGTGCTTTACCTGAATGATTCTGCACCTACAAAGGACAAAATTCTCTGTGATATACAAATTGAGTCACCTGCTGAGCATAACTGCAGTGTGGAGGTCATCATTGATATTTACTCCGAAGCCTGTTGTTGGCTTAGTGGTTAGGGTGGCTGGCTTGGGGTGTTAGGGTCTTGAGTTCAAGCCATGTTTGCTGCTGAATTACCAGGTGGGGTTGACTCAGCCTGTTATCCGGTGGAGGGGCACAGCATCAGTGGCATAGTCGTGCCTCAACAAAGATAGCTACCTGGCACCCAAGCTGTCGTACGCAAGAAAAAGAAGATATTGGCTCCTCAGTTTCTATTCTGCCAGAACAGCTGGACCAGAGACATTTTGCTGATTGCCCTTTGAGTCTCGTATAAAACCAGTCACTTCCCTGTATTGGGATGCCCACATGTCACCATTTTTCATGATGGTGTTGCGGCTCCAGCCACGTTCTACCTCGTGAAGTCTAGTTCAGCGCTGCTGGGAATGGACTTGATCAAATCATCGCGATACCACATTGTGAGTGATTTTTGCGTGTCCTGTCAACTGAGCGACAAAACCGTGAAAACTTTCCCTGCTCCGCTTCAGCCAATCGAACTGCCTGGGGGACTGTGGGAGAAAAAAATAATTATATTAATGTACTCTCAATTATAATGGTTGCTGGTGCTTTATAAATTTAATTTTTATGCTATAAGTCGAATTGGCTGTCAGTTATGTTTCCTTTTACCCAAGTCTTTTGACCTAATGTTGATAAAAGGAATGTCTTGCTATGGAACAAGGTGACCTGGTTGATAATGCTGCAACTTTTGCCATGATTATGTCATTCGCTTTTCCTCGAGTAGACACGTATTGCAGTTGGAGTTCTTTTGCCTAATGCTTATCAGCCCCCTCCACTCTCACAAAAGCATATAAATGCCAGGAAATGTAATCTTAGCTTAGTGCAAATCATTGTGGATGTTGTCGCGATCCCGGCTGTTAATATCTTCCAGCACGGAATACTGACGTTATGTCCGAGCTTCAAGCAGTCCACGTGTGGACAAAGACAACAACTAAACACACCACTGTGTTTCAAATCGGCCTCTAGGGGTAGGCACGATATTTTATTGGCTCGATCTCAAAAATGGCTGGTAACAGAATGGATAACATAGCACAAAAAACCTGCCAGAACTCTTGGCAACAATAGAGTTCCAAAAACAGGTTGTACAACTCACAGCTCTGCTCGACGATAGCCGGGAATAACAATCACACTCGTCCTGATTTAACTCAATCCTTTTAGACGGAGCTATCAACAATCAGCGTGACTGTGCTGTCGAGAATCTTGAAAATCACTTGAAAATCGCTTTTAAAGCATGCGATTTGGAGCGCTCGATATATTTTTCCACTCACGATCTTAGAGCCACGTCTGTTGCCAGTAATGGTGCCCCAGCTCTCCCGCGGTCCGTCCACAACGTCCGACTAGCCAACCAATCCCTGGGAGCCTGAAAAAGGTCACGTGACATGATGGGTGGGACACTAAATTTGGTGAGAACATGGTTTTTCTCACAGTCCTCCCCACCTAAAATAAAACCCGTCAGATAGATGGCGTTTTGAAACCAGTTATTGTACTAGTTGCAAATCATAGGGCAATATGATGGCGGTGATCGTTAACATTCTTGTGCAATAAACAATATTCATCCACAACACAATATTAAACACACAACACCACATTAATATATACCCCACCATATTTACCCATCGCCCGCACCACAACAGAGACACAAAGGGAACTAAACTTAAGTTGGGGAGAGCGTTTACAGGAGGGAAAACGGACCGAGGAGCAAGGCTCCTTCGGGAGGAACAAAGGACCCCAAACCGGTATCCCCTCTCCGCCTGTGGGCTTAACTTAAACTTTGGTGCTCCTTGTCTACTGGATGGCGACTAAGGAGGTCAGCTAGTCTGTTCTCCACTCCTTTCACGTGTTTGACTCAGGTCAGGTCAGGTATGGGAGCATGTGCCAGAACAGCGCGTCGCTGCGTCCACTTTCCGCCGGTACTCCAGGGGTCTCCGTCTGGCCATCCCCCAGGCAGATGCCAGGCCCATCACCATCTCTTTGAGATGATGGTCAACCTGCTGCAACCACGAGGCATGTGGTCGGCCCACTGGCCTCCTCCACTCATGAGACTCCCTCGCTGAGAGAATCTGGTGAGCAGGATCAGCGTCAGGAAAACGAGCCACATGTCCATACAGCCGCAACTGATGCTCACGGACTATGCAGGTAACAAATCTCATCCGAGTCTCTCTCAGCAACCGCTCGTTGGACACAAAATCCGACCAGCGATAGCCAAGGATTCTCCGAAGAGACCTGGTACCAAAGGAATTAAGTCTCCGTCTCAGATCCTTGGTCAGAGTCCAAGTCTCGCATCCATAGAGCAAGACTGGAAGTACCAAGGACCTGAAGACTCGGACTTTCGTCCTCCCGCACAGGTACCGGCAGCGCCACACCCCATGATCCAGTGAATCCATGACTCCCCAGGCCCGACCCAAACGTCTATTGACCTCTGACTCACAGCCAGCAGAGACATGAATATCACTGCCAAGGTAAGTGAATCTCTCCACAACCTCAACATCCTCACCACAAATCTCCGACTTGATATCTACGACATCCTCCCTAAAATCCAGTCCATACAAGTGCTGAAAAGTGTGGGGGCCAGTACACACCCCTGACGAACTCCAGTAACAACTGGAAATAAGTCAGAGATGGTACCACCACACTTCACAGCACTCTCAGTACCAGAGTAGAGTTCAGACATCAGATCGATCAATTTTGGTGGCACCCCACGAAGACCAAGAATCCTCCAGAGGACATCCCGATTCACTGAATCGAACGCTTTACAGAGATCAACATAGGCTGCAAGCAGCCCCTGCCGAAACTCTCGTCTGCGTTCGGTGAGGACACGAAGGGCAAGGATACGGTCAATCGTTGACCTCTTTGGTGTAAAGCCTGACTGCTCTGGACGCTGGTGCTCAAGCAGATGGTGGCGAACCCTATCAAGAATTATCCGAGCAAAGACCTTGCCCGGCACTGAGAGTAGCGTCACCCCTTGGTAGTTGTTGCAGTCTTGGCGATCACCCTTCCCTTTCCAGAGAGGGACAACAAGGCCCCTCTTCCAGTCAGTTGGGATGATGCCTGTGTTCCAGGCAGAGCACAAAACTGCATGCAACGACACGAGTGCAGTATTTCCACCAGCCTTGAGAAGTTCAGCATGGATGCCACAGATGCCTGGAGCTTTGCCCCATTTCAACTGGTTCACCGCAGCCCGTGTTTCCACAAGCGAAGGTGGACCACAGTTGATTCGAGGGTCAGCAACAGGGATTGTAACACCCTTGACGTCCAACTCGACAGCTGGGGGATCAGCCTGGTACAACTGCTCAAAGTAACCGGCCCAGCGGGCCTTCACTTCAGACTCCTCTGTCAAGAGCCTACCACTCTCTGCTCGAACTGCAGTGCTCCGAGGGATGGGCTTGGATGAACGCAATGTGCGAATTCCCCTGTAAGCGGGACGAGAATCACTTGTCCACAGGTGATGCTCTACCCCCTCACAGATTCCTCGCACATAGGCCTCCTTGTCCACCCTCAGTGCACGTACAGTTTTACGCCTCAGCTCCCTGAACAGCTCAGCTCTGCCATTCAGCCTGGCCCTGCGACTCTGGTCAATGGTATCCAGTGTCCCTTGAGAGACAAAATTCTTCTTTGCTCTGCGGTGAGCTCCAAGATATCCACCGGCAACATCAAGGACGGTGGCCTTGAAGGCACTCCACAACTCTTCAGGACCCCCCAAAGCACCCAGACCCCCCAAGTGTCCACGCAGCCTGTTCGCAAACTTCTCAGCTACTCTCTCATCCCTGAGCTTTCCAACAACCAGCCTAGGCTGGGATGGTACCATTCTCCAGGATTTAAGGTGCAGCTTTAGAGTTGCTACAACAAGCCTGTGGTCAGTATTGAGGAACTGAGCACTCCGGTAGACCCTGCAGTTCTGGATCATCCTCCAACGACCGTCAATGAGGACATGGTCAATCTCCTTTGCCACACTGCCAGCGTTGGAATACCAAGTCCAGCGATGAGCTTGTGGGCACTGAAACCATGAACCAGCCACCCTAAGTCCATGACTTCTTGCAAAGTCAAGGAACTTAGTGCTATTCTGGTTCATAGTTCTTGACCCATGGGGACCAACACATGTCTCATAACCATCCCTATCAGTTCCAGTCGATGCATTGAAATCCCCCAAGACTAGAAGTGTATCTCGTCTGGGGCACTGATCAACCATAGACTCGAGCGTGGCGTAGAATGCATCCTTCACGGTGAGATCACTCGCCTCAGTCGGAGCATAAACAGAGACCAGGGAAATGACACCTAAGGAGTGACGAATCCTTAATCTCATAATACGCTCGTTGACCGGTGTTACCTCAATTATCATTGGGGTCAGCTTATTGGACACAGCTACAGCAACTCCTTGGGTATGGTAACCATCAGAGCGACCAGACCAATAGTAGGTGTAACCACCCACCATTATCTCGCCGCAATCCGGTCTCCGAACCTCAGAGAGAGCTGCAATCCCGATGTCCAAACGCTTGAGCTCAGATGATAACAGAGACAGGTGATCATCCTCTCTTAGGGATAGGACATTCCAGGCACCCACCCGAAGGGACCGCCTCGGGTTAACCCAAGGAGACCGCCGTCTGGTGGACGACACCTCAGCACCACTCCGACACACTCTCCCGCAATCTGACCCAGGGATGTTACCCCGTGGTTTCCCTCCTATCATCAAAGATTGGGGGTCCCGAAGGCTTTGTCCCAATCCCGTCATCCGGTGAGCTACCCCGCGAAGGGAAGCTGCACAGGAGGTACTCCCACGGAGTGGGTTTTCAGATTTTTTTTGCGTTTTGCGGAATGAAGGGTTTTACGGTGGCCGGAGTGCAGATCCTGCCACCAACCTCCTCATAAAAAGTAACCCAACTGCAGGAGGACGTCCGCAGACACAGTTGGGCACTAGATATGGATGGCCGTTGGCTCACAATGAGCTCCGCCGCCCTTTGACAGGTTTTGTTTTTAATCCTGCTGGGTGTCCATATCCAAAACCCTCCTCACCAGAAAACCTGGTGGGGGAGATGGTTTAGTCGCCGACAACCTGACCATGGAACAGGTTAGTACAGGTTTACATGGTACCTGTAGCAGGTCACAGATCGAACCTGACCTGACCTGACATGAGTGTTTGACTGTGAGGTCGTATTCTGAGAGGAGAAGCGCCCAGCGCAGAATACGCTGGTTGGAGGTTTTGGCTTGGCTGAGCCAACCGAGCGGGTGGTGGTTCCGGAAGATGGTGATGGGTCCATGGCCAATATAGACAGCTAGTGCTATAGCTCTTGATGTCTCGCGACATGGCGGGCCATATCAACTGATCCTGGACCTTGGCTAAGGTCTTGGCCGCTCCGACATGACCTGAGGAAATACTGTCATGGGCCAATTGCATGACTGACTGACGATGCCTCCCCGGTATGACAACTCGGTGTCGTACCCTCCACGTCTGGGTGGAGGACATGTTCTTGGGGGAATATTTAGGCATCAGCACTCCTGCACCATTCACATAGTAACCTATTTGTCCAGGCCCGGAGTCTTCTCCCTTTTCCCAGAGGGTGGCAAGGGTGGGATCGAAGTGCTGATCCTCCACTAGACTGGTTACCACAGACAATGCGGGAGTGACCTCAGGCACAGAACTGGGGTTGCTAACCACCTCGGAGGATTGATCCTCCTCACCAGATTCACCGACCAGCGAGCAAGTAGCTGGGGTTCCCGTGTCACAGACGGGAACGGTCCCTGAGGATCCCAGCTCCTGAGGTTGGCCTGACTGGAGGCTCGGGTGGACTTCAGTTGAAGCAACGTCACCGTCGGAGGCTGGAGTCGAGGCGCGAGGCTCCGCGGGCCAGAGTGAAGATATGTCTGACTCCGCCACTCTCTCCGCCTGTTTGCTCTGGGATCTAGTGACCACCCCACAGGTCAGAGTCAATAACTCCTCCCTGGCCATTGCGTCATTGCCAATCAGCAAGGATACCCCCGGTACTGGGTAGTAGGGTACCACCGCACAGGTCATCGGACCCGTAAAAATGTCACTCCGGACCTCGATGAGAGCAAGGGGATACCAGCCAGGAACCTGGTTAATGCCTGAAGGACGATATACTCGCCAGTATAATGCATCTGAAAGGCCAGAACTACCCCCGCTCGGAGAACACACAGCGTCGCCCCAGTATCCCGAAGGTTTTGGGCCTTAAACTTCACCACCGAATCAGGGCCACCCACTAAGGCTGTCCCTGAATAATCCTGATGCAGAGGATGAATGGACTTAGCCTCGGTGGCAGTGACCTCTGTCACCGATGCCACCGTCATGCTCGAGGGCCCAGTTGATGACCTCCACTGACCTTCCTCCGATTTAACAGCCGGGTTGCCTCGATAGGCCGGACTAGCTGGGTTAGAGAAACAGCGGTCTCCACCGTGCCCCACGCGTTTGCAGAACTCGCACCAGGGCGGTGCCCTGGCCTGAAGCTCGCGACCGCCACCAGTGGAGGGCATCGGGGAACCCTTCCCCTCGATCCAGCCGCCGGGCAGACGGGGGCGGTTTTGACCGCATAATCCTCCGTCTTACGACGCGACTGCGTGGCTTGCAACATTTTGCATGCCAAAACATGTTTATCAATAAGCTTGACAGTCTGACAAGGAAACAGTGTCTTTATCGACAAGAAACAACGCTAAGTCCGGCGGAAGCTGTTGATCGATACGGTAAAGCACTAGGAGTTCCGCAACCGGTGGAGGTAACTCAATGCTGCTCCCTTCGAACCATCTCTGCAGCTGTTCCAACAAGACCCGCGAATGTTCCTTATAGGTTTGACTGGACTGACGAGTCCAACTGAAAAAATTACGCCTATAAATACACGAAGACACCGCATAGGCGTTCAAAATCTCGGCCTTCAACTTCCGGTATAGGTTTACATCCTCGGTTGCCATCCTCGCATATACCTCCCTCGCCTTTTCAGATAGATGGCTAACAATATGGCCGACCCACAAGCTCTCATCAATTCCACCGGAAGTCAACAACTTCTCCACCATCTCCAGATACGTTTCTGGCCTCGTGTCTCCCGTCCAGTCCATCAAACGAACATGAACAATTTCTGGGACTGATGCAGCAGACACATCTGCCTGCTGTCGTTCAATCAACATTCGCCACTCATGCTCTCTGATGCGTTCAGCCTCTGCCGCGTCATGCTCTCTGAGTCGCTCAGCCTCCACCCTGAGTCGCTCAGCCTTTGCCGCTGCTCTTGCAGCTATCTCTGCGTCATGCTTCCCGAGTCGCTCAGCCTCTGCCCTGTCATTCTCCCTGTTATACATGTCGAGTTGTTGAACCGGGGTCAGCCCGGACCAGAAGGTCGAACGCATGCATTTAGTCATGATGGGATCACTCCCGAACATATCGGGTTCAGTGACCGGGTCAAGGCTGATTGCGTCACTCACATAGACACCCACGTGACTGTCAACATGATCAGGTTGATCTCTCACATCTCCAGCCGACATGGTTTGGCTACGAGTTATCATACGACAAAGGCACAAAACACTAAGTCTAAAAGGAGGCTGGGTCGAAATATTTTGGCAATATCTTTCACCACATTGGACGGGGCAATTCACACAGGGGAGGCAAAGAATATTGGGGTGATGCACGTAATTCGCACACAACGCTCTGTTGGGGAAATACGACACGAAATACCCAAAATCACCACCGCACATCAAATTGCCAATGCGAAAATGCAACGTACAGTACAAATAACTCACGTTTTTTTTTATTGTTGGCCGATGACTGGCGTAAACACAAGATAGCGTCCTATGGTGAGAAAATCCCTCCAAGATGGCGTCCGCTGGTGAGAAGGTTCCTCCAAGATGGCGTCCGCTGGTGAGAAGGTTCCTCCAAGATGGCGTCCGCTGGTGAGAAGGTTCCTCCAAGATGGCGTCCGCTGGTGAAAAGGTTCCTCCAAGATGGCGTCCGCTGGTGAGAAGGTTCCTCCAAGATGGCGTCCGCTGGTGAGAATGTTCCTCCAAGATGGCGTCCGCTGGTGAGAAGGTTCCTCCAAGATGGCGTCCGCTGGTGAGAAGGTTCCTCCAAGATGGCGTCCGCTGGTGAGAAGGTTCCTCCAAGATGGCGTCCGCTGGTGAGAAGGTTCCTCCAAGATGGCGTCCGCTAATGAGAAGGTTCCTCCAAGATGGCGTCCGCTGATGAGGGAACAATGATCAGATGAAGGAAGATGGCGGCCCACTGTGGAATTTCTGTCTCAGTTTGAATGTCTCTTACTTGAATGAATCCCGGACGAGCCACCCATTTGTCGCGATCCCGGCTGTTAATATCTTCCAGCACGGAATACTGACGTTGATGTCTGAGCTTCAAGCAGTCCACGTGTGGACAAAGAGAACAACTAAACACACCACTGTGTTTCAAATCGGCCTCTAGGGGTAGGCACGATATTTTATTGGCTCGATCTCAAAAATGGCTGGTAACAGAATGGATTACACAGCACAAAAAACCTGCCAGAACTCTTGGCAACAAAAGAGTTCCAAAAACAGGTTGTACAACTCACAGCTCCGCTCGACGATAGCCGGGAATAACGATCACACTCGTCCCGATTTAACTCAATCCTTTTAGGCGGAGCTATCAACGATCAGCGCGACTGTGCTGTCGAGAGTCTTGAAAATCGCTTTTGAAACATGCGATTTGGAGCGCTCGATATATTTTTCCACTCGCGATCTTGCAGCCACGTCTGTTGCCAGCAATGGCGCCCAGCTCTCCCGCAGTCAATCCACAACGTCCGACTGGCCAACCAATCCCTGGGAGCCTGAAAAAGGTCACGTGACGTGGTGGGTGGGACACTAAATTTGGTGAGAACATGGTTTTTCTCACAATGTATACCATCTCAGTGTTTTGGACTCCATGGTACCATGTTAATAAAGGTTCTCTGATGTAATGTACTCTCGTGTGAACAGTGAATTCATTGAAGTTTGTTTTTGAGTAACAGGATTTACATCGAGTCAGTTTAAACAAAATTCCACAACAGGACTCTGCCAAAAAATGCTAATAGACATTGTTGGACTTGGTGCATGGGATTGCCGCTATGCCATCACCCGAGTCGACTATTACAGGAAGTGGAATGAGGTGGAATTTACTTCAACCATGACCACAGAGGTCATTACTGCTTTCCTGTTCTCAGTTTTCAGTCGATTGGGGACTCCCCACCGAGTTGCTACTGACAATGAGCTGCAATTCACTTCCACTGCCTTCTCTCAGGGTGCTGAAGGAGTGTATACAGAATGCGGAAGGAGAACGTGAACCTTGGAAACCCGCGATAACTGAATTCCTTCAGAACTACCAGGCTACACCACACACACCACTTCCAGTGTATCGCTGTTTGAGTTGCTCCACAAAAGTAAGATGCACACCAAGCTGAACATCTTTCCGGTCGTCAGTGATTCCGAACTTCTCCTGAACGTGAGGGACACTCTGTCAACAAAAGACAGTCATAAAGCAAGCAGTGGACTGACCAAATAAGTAGAGTGAAGATTCCGACATTTAAACCAGGGGATCATGTGCGAGTAAAGAAACCCGTGCATGTGAGTACAGGGACTTCAAAATACACTGACCCTATGCTGAATTGGGAGAGAAGTGAACCAAACACATCTGTACTCGGCATTGTGAAGAAACAGAACCCATCGCACCTGGCCCTCTATTCAGAGACTGCATAAAAGCCGATCAAAGAGGAAAATGAAACGGTTGTAAGTCCAAGGCAAAGCAAGAGGGTTGCCTGGCCTAAAGACCTTGAGAGATATGAAAAACCCAAAGACCAAAAGACCAATAGCAGCTGGGAAACCAGCCACTCGGGTATATGGAGTCTTCAATAGGAGCTGGGAAACGGACCGCTCAGGTCTATGGAGGTTTCAATAGGAGCTGGGAAACCGACCGCTCAGGTCTCTGAAGGTTTCAATAGGAGCTGGGAAACCGGCCGCTCAGGTCTATGGAGGTTTCAATAGGAGCTGGGAAACCAGGCGCTCAGGTCTATGGAGGTTTCAATAGGAGCTGGGAAACCGGCCGCTCAGGTCTATGGAGGTTTCAATAGGAGCTGGGAAACCAGGCGCTCAGGTCTATGGAGGTTTCAATAGGAGCTGGGAAACCGGCTGCTCAGGTCTATGAAGGTTTCAATAGGAGCTGGGAAACCGGCTGCTCAGGTATATGGAAGTTTCAATCGCAGCTGGGAAACCGACCGCTGGGGTTCAAAGAGTTAATGCTCATGCACAGTACTAGTATTCATGAAGAATTTACAATTTCTTTCCTTACATGTAACATCGTTACAAGTGATTGTAGGCAATGTTCTCCAACCTAATGATAATAATTAATCGATACATCGAGAGAGTTCATGCATGAAGGTATCAAGAAATGGGATAATTACTGTGTTTGCATGTTGTTCTACTTGTTGCTTTCTTTGCCATTTAAAAAGTTCAATTTTGTAGTTCCTCAATGTCTTCAAGAAAAAGGGAAACATGTCCTGTTCGTATATTTACGATAAAAATGCTAATCCCAGTTTGGACACTTGAGGGCCATTCCATGATTGAGTTATGGAGGAGGAGAGAATCGGAAGAGAAGAGGAGGAAGAATAAGAATATGACTTCCGGTTCTGGGTTTGGAGTGTCGGCAGGTCTTCCTCTCTGCTCACGATCTCAAAGTTAAGTTTCCGGTCATTATCTGTCCCGTTTTAACTGTTTATTTTCTCACCTACATGTTAATGTGTTCCACGTTCTGTTTTGTTTCAAAAATCATGCTATTTTGTGAGATTTCGTCGACCTTGTCTTACTGGGTGCTTGAGGCCTACCCTGTTTCCCCTCGGAGTACGATCATGTTTGTTTTATTTTTTTCCCCATCACCTTCAATTTATATCTTCCACACTTTCCTAACGTCCTCCATCCCTCCCGCTAATCACTCTATTTCTTATCTTAAACAAACAAAAAAAAAAAACGACCTTTCTCCTTGTGCACTCACGAGTCTCGATTCTTATTATTATTATTATTCTTATTCTTCTTCTTCTTCTTCCTCCTATTCTTCCTCCTCCTATTCTTCCGCCTCCTATTGTTCTTCTTCCTCAATTTTTTCGACAACACTTCCATGACCTAATCTGTTGAAAACTCTCACAAACATTAAGAATAATAACAAAAACGATCTCTTATAATGCTTCATCTTCCTCTTTCACACGTGTAGTACTCTTTACTGTATTAGAATGCACGACTCTTCTGCTATTTAAACAGACTGCTCTCAATTAGACCTTTCCTTCATACCTTGCCTAAAAAATCCAACTGTCACAGTGTTTCTTCTCTCCATTCTCTGAATTCGCCTTTATTGCATCCATAAAGAAACGTGTTAAATCGCATCTCTGACCTAAAACTTAAAAAAAAAACCCAGTTTGCTATGAATGTTCGCTTTCCATTAAGATTCTTTTTTTCCAACTTCAGTGCCAACTCACCCCTTTCACCCCTCACTCTCAAAGCAACCATCCCACTCTTCTCCCTCCAAGCCTCCCTCTCACCTCTCTCAAAAACTCCCCCCTCACCTTTCTCCCACCATTCATCCCCGCACTCATCCTTCTCAAACTTGCCCCCCCTCTCATCCTCAAAGCTGCTTCCTTCCACTGCCCTCTCACCTCCATCTCTTCACTCCACCTCCTCAAATGCCTTCTTCCCCCTCTCTTGTCCCCCCTCTCCCCCAGCACCACAGAGCCTTTTCTCCTCCTCATCCGGCCCCCTCCCCGAGCTATTCTGCAATCCCCCACACTCTTTCAACAACCCTCTTACCTCCCCCCTCGTCCCTTGTCCTACCCTCCCCTCCCCCCCCTGCCTCCAAAGCCTCCTCCCCTCCCTCTTCATTAAAAGTGTGGACCTCAAATATCTGGGGCCTTCACTCAAACCTTTCAGATCTTTCCAGACAGGTTTCCACTGACAAACCAGACATAATCTGCCTAACAGAAACTTTTCTACCCCAAGACGTGTCTGACTCCCAAGTATCTCTCCCTGGATACTCCCTCCTCCGGTATGACAGACCTGAGCCTCGTCCTGGTGGGGGAGTTGCTCTCTTCATCAAAAACTCTATTCCTCACTCTCCATGCACTGCCCTCACTCCCCCACACCCCCAGGAATACCTCTGGCTATGGCTTCCCCTCCACTCCCACCTCATGATTATATGTCTACTGTACCGTCCATCAAACAGTGATGACTCCATCTACACCTCACTATCCGAAAATATGGACCAACTTCTATCTTCTCATCCAAACTCTCTCTCTTCCTCTTATGTGGTGACTTCAATTGTCATCATGCCAGTTGGCTAGGTGTGGGTACCTCTCTCACCTGTCATGGCACCTCAGCAAAAGCTTTCTGCGACTCATTGGGACTGACTCAATCGGTCAACTTCCCGACCCGGATCTCAACCAATGGTACTCCATCTCTTCTGGATCTGATTTTGACAAATTCCCTTGACAATATCTGCTGCTCTTCCTGCGCTCCAATTGGTTCTTCTGACCACGTCCTTGTCAAAGTGGACATCTCTCTGGCTATTATCAGAGAACCACCTCACTGCCGTCGAGTTTGGCATTTCACTCAAGCCGACTGGCAGGGTCTCCAAGCAGCCATCAAACTTAGACTGGTCTCCCATCGCTACTTTCTCCAACATCAACTCATCCTGAGAATTCTTTCAAAGAAACTTGCTCTCCCTCATGCACAGATTTATCCCCTCTCAGCTTCAGTTGTCCCACCCTTCCTCCCGCCCTTGGTTCACTGAAGATTGTGGTGAGGCAGTTGTCCTGAAAAAACTTGCCTTTGCCTCATGGAAAGCAAACCCAACTGAGGGCAATCTCAGTTCCTTCCATAAAGCTTGGAACAAGTGTGTGTCTACCCCCAGGAGAGCCAGAAAACAACATCTTTCTAATCTCAAGTCTGAACTCTCAAACCTCTCTCCCTCCTCAAAATCCTGGTGGCATCTAATCAAATCTATTTTTGGTGTATGTTCCCCCTCCATCCCCTCCCTTACCTCAAATGGCCGCACTGCTGATACTGCACGTGAAAAGGCTGAATGCCTAAACTCGGTGTTTGCAGCTAAATCTTGTGTCCAAAACCCATCGCTTTGTCTCCCCACCTTACCCAGTCGCACCCAACTGTCCCTGGACTCTGTGTCCTTTTCTCCTGACAAGGTGGAGAGCCTGCTGTCAAACCTCTACTCAGATTCTGCAACTGGTCCAGACGGCATCAGCCCACGTGTCCTAAAAACCTGCTTTTCTGCTCTTGCTCACCCTCTCTCTCTTCTATTCACCCTCTCATTTGCTCAAGGTCATCTGCCATCTGCTTGGAAATCAGCAAACATCACTGCCCTGCATAAAAAAGGTGCAAAAACAGATCCCTGTAACTACAGACCAATCAGCCTTCTCCCAATCATCAACAAGGTTATGGAATCCATCATCGCTTCAGACATTAAATCCTTCCTCTTCTCCAATGGCTTGATTTCCAATCATCAATTTGGTTTCAGACCAGGTCACTCTACCCTGGATATGCTGCTTCTGCTCTCCCACCAATGGATGGAGGTTCTCAATGCCAGACAGGAAATCCGAGCCGTATCCATGGACATATCATGTGTTTTTGACAGTCTGGCACCCTGCCCTGCTCATCAAACTCTCTTCCTATGGTATCCAAGGCCATCTTCACTCATGGCTCACAGACTTCCTCTCCTGTCGCAGTCACCGTGTGGCCTTAATTGGAGTTCTTTCATCCCCTCTTCCTGTCCCGGATGGAGTTCCTCAAGGTAGCGTTCTGGGCCCTGTTCCTTTTCTGGTTTTCATGAACGATCTCTCCGACTCTGGAAAATCCTCTATATCTCTTTGCTGATGACTCCACCCTCTGCCGTACCACTTTGTCATCCCTCAGACCGGCAAGCAGCAGCTTCTTTGCTCACTGCAGATCTGGATAAAATCACAAACTGGTCCAACACGTGGAACATGTCTTTCAATCTGGACAAATCTCACAATCTCACGATGTCTCTCTGAAAGGACCGTTTAGACCCCCCCCCATCCACCTCTGGAAGAAGTCCTTTCTTTCAAGCTTCTGGGTGTCAGTATCTGCCATGACCTTTCCTGGGAAAGCCACATTTCAAACCTCGCCTCCAAAGCCAGTCGCCGACTGGTAATCCTCCGTTGTGCAAAGTCCTTCCTCAGCCCACCTGAGCTCCTGATTACTTACAAAGCTTTTGTCCGCAGCCTGATGGAGTACTGCTTTCCCCTCTGGGCTGGTGCTCCTGCCTCTCACCTTTCTCGGCTTCACGCTGTGGAAACCAAGGCTTTTCAGATCATTGACATCTCCTGCAATGAGGCTGAGTCTTTGGGCCTCTCACTCAATCACCGCAGGTTGGTCGGTGGTCTTTCTGTCTTCTACCGTCTCCTCTCCAGCCTCGCCCCCCCCCGCTCTCTCTGTGATTTGTCCCCACCACATTTCCGCAGGGCGCTCATGGTCCGCGAACAACCCTCTTCTGGTAAAACTACTAAAATCAAGAATCGCTGCTCACCTTCACTCTTTCATTCCTCTTTTTCCCGCCTTTGGAATAAACTCCCTCACTCTATTCAATCCCATTCTTCCCTCCAGGCCTTCAAAACAGCTGTTCACCACCACCTCTTATCATCCCCCATCCAAATCCTCGATCTTTTCTACCCCCGATAATCCACCCAAGCCCACCTCCTTCAAATTCCCTGCTTTCCTTCCTGAAAGTCCTGTAATGTCCATCTTCTATTCCCCATGTTCCCTGTCCCATCCCTCTCCCTTCCACAGATCTCCTAATGTCTCTCACTTAAATGAAGTTCCCCACTGTTTTGTCCTTCTCACTCCTGCCCCTCTTGTCTCATGCCTCCCTTGCTGTGCGTTGTGTGTTAGCTCTCTCACGAGCCTCGACAAGGTATACAAAAAAGAAAGAAGAGGAATCAGAAGAAAAAGAAGGAATACAGCGATTAATCGAAAACCTGTTTATTGTACGCTTTTGGTGCGATCTGATTTCTTACAAACGCAACACTGTAAAATAGGGATGACTGGTCACAGTATGATAGATTTACTTGGACAACCAGACAAGTGTTTACCTGATGAGTATCTGTATCGGTTATTCGATGTCCTGTCAGTTTCCACAATGAAATGTGTGGGTGGTGCATCACCACCACCCATCTGTGCTTCATTACAATCTGTTCAATTCCTCTTTGGACATGATCCAGCACAACTTGCTTCCAAGCGAAGTTACTCCTTGGTGCCAGTTCGAAGTTGGGCAACATTCTTCCTCATTTCAAGAAAACCAGAGCATAATTTGGATTCACTTCATTTTCAGTGCAACCATTATGCAGGGTGATTTCTGGCATCTCTCTGGTCACTCACTTGGGCAGTGATATGATCATGAACAGGGCGTCTGTTAGGCCCCTGCAAGGACTATGGCCGCTGTAAATGAAGCCCCCCAGAATTGTGGCCCCACATCAACTTACAATATTCTACAAAGCATCTTGAAAGTCCAGTAGTACAGTATGGACACATTTCCAATGATAACAGCACTCGGTAGAGCGCACACCTCTGCCAGGCTGAACAGCCAATCCTTTTTGTATCCCACTGATAGGATGGATTTGCCGACTTGAACCAAACTCTAACCGACTTGTTCTTGTCACCGAACCAACTCATCCACCAAGTTTTGTCCGAATCAGTCCAAAACTCTTGAGATATGCTAGATATCGTTTTTACCAAGATTATCAAGAATCACTTGTTGTTGGCGCAGTGTTAGGGCAGCGGCTTGGGATCCAAGAGGTCCTGAGTTCAAGCCCCGTTGGGCCACTGAATTAATACACCAGGGGGTTGACTCAGCCTGTCATCCTTCCGAGGTCGGCGAAATGAGTACCAGTGTACTGGGCCGGTGTATACCCCGGTTAAAATAGGTGTACCATATCCCTGCGTCGTAAGAGGCGACCAGGGTTGCGTCAGGAAGGGCATCCGGCGTAAAACATGTGCCAAATCACGATGCGGATCATACGGATGATCCGCTGTGGCGACCCCTAACGGGAGCAGCCGAAAGAAGAAGAAGAAGAAGAAGAAGATCAAGAATCACTTAAAGATTTTTTTGGATCCGGATCTTCACCAAAATTTAACCAATTCATCCTTATCACACACCCAACTTGTCCACCAAGTTTCATCTGATTCCGTTCACAGACAAACAGATAGACAGGGGTGAAAACATAACGTCCAGCCACCTTCAGTGGCGGAGGGTAATAACGTGGCTGAACCCGAACTTACGCCTTTGAGCGCTTCCACTAATTGTAGAAAGTTCTGTAAGTTTGAGTGAATTTGCATGCACACCAAATCCAGTACTTTTCATATAAGTCTTTACTATGAACCAGTTTCAGATCCACAGGAGAAGTTCAAAGTTGAACTTTTCTCCAGGGTTATTGATGTTTGGCTGACTGTACCATAGAGAAGATTCGAGCAGTTGTGCTGCGTCCTACAACCATTCAACTTTACAGCCACGACAACGCTGAGCGACTAAATTTCGAAAAAGCTGTAACAACACTGAGCGACTTGTCTGCAAAATGAGTGCCAGCTTGCTGATATACTGTGTCGGAGTGGTGACCCACCCAGGATTGTGTCCAATAGCCAAGGAGACTGCTTAGGCAGCACCACCATTCTACACAGAGTATGATCCCAATCGATGGATGGATGGATGGATGGATGGATAACAACCAAAAACTCGTTCATGGGCACTGACCAAAATGCACACTTAGTTTTGAGGAGGTTAACAACAATAAATTGAACTGTTATGTCGGCAGAACATCTATATATAACTAAAACTCTCATCTTGTGTGTATGTTCCTGAAATACAGCCAAAACGGAACACGATAGCGCAAAAATTTTCGGCCCACCTTACTCACCATTCTCCTGCGGTGTGCAGTATTAAGCTTCGTTCAAATCTGGCAACGAAAAAAAATATTTAAAAAAATCAATTCTCGATTCAGTCAAGTACTCTTTGGGAGAATTTGATCAATGCAAACAACCTCGGCGGTTTAGTTTGCTGGAGCTATAATTTTTTTTCTTGAAATGATTTATTTTAAAATCTCAAACATTTAGTGGAGACAAAGAACGATTTATTTTTAAGCATAAAATAAACATCACCATTTTGATGTCATACTTCTTTGTTTGTGAATAAATAAAATTGTGCTTAGACGCGTGCTTCGTTGAACGATGACTCCTGAGGTAATTGCTCAAATTTTCTTCAAGTTAAGGTTTGACCACTGAATAATGTTAAAATTTCGTGTCTTTCTGTTTTTCCATCAACCGCTGTCATAACGGGAACCTAACGGGTTTACGGGTCGTCTAGTACTTTATAAAAGCTGAAGCTCATAAAGAGCTACTTACACTCTACAACATTGGCTCTTAACATGGGGGGTGCGCCCCCCTGTGTGGGGGGGGGCGTGAGTAATTTCCAGAGGGGGCGCGAGCCCGGATAAAAAAGTAGGAATTTCTCAAATTATTTTTGGAATTCTCTTAACTAGCATTTTTTGTATGTTCATTTCATTGCTTCAATGCTTTGGTATACAGTCATCCCCCGTTTATCGTGGGGGTTACGTTCCAACCCCCCCCTTCATATTTATGTTTGCATAATATCGTGATGAACATAATAAAACAAAAGCATCGCCTTTAATAATTCTCATTTCCTATTCGCTACGAGGCCTACCATTTTCTGAATTAATTTTAAAATTTAAAATACAGTAATCCCCCGCTATATCGCGGTTCACCTATCGCGCCCCCGGTTCATCGCGGGTTTTCCCTTGGAACCAAACTAATATTTTTCTG
This sequence comes from Eptatretus burgeri, assembly GCF_056783735.1. Classification (NCBI taxonomy): domain Eukaryota; kingdom Metazoa; phylum Chordata; class Myxini; order Myxiniformes; family Myxinidae; genus Eptatretus; species Eptatretus burgeri. The sequence continues at coordinate 62,952,811 of NC_140966.1, forward strand.
CAGATTCCCCTGATATTCCCCTGCATATCGTGGTAATAATATATAAAATATAAATTATTTAAGCAATAAATTATAATGCGTGGCGCTCGACCAGTCACACAACGCACGAGACAAAGTTTCGCTTGTGAACTTCAAATTTTTTTCTCCAAGCCCTACGATGCCGCCCAAACGCCCTGCACCTTCTAAGGCTTCTGGCAAGGAACCGAAGCACCAGAGGAAGGTCCTAACGCTCCAGGAGAAGGTGAAGGTGCTCGATATGCTTCGGGAAGGAAAAAGGTTTGCCACGGTTGGACGAGCACTGCCAAACCGACCAGACCAGACGAGTCGATCTCCAGCACCTCGAACCCGATCACTGCCAAGCCGACCAGACCAGACGAGTCGATTTTTTTTTGGGAGGCATCCATTCATCGCGGATTTTAACTTCTCGCGGGGGGAGGGGGGGTTGGAACGTAACCCCCACGATAAACGGGGGATGACTGTATACCAAACGACCCATGAACCCGTTGGGTTCCCGTTGTGACAGCGGTTGATGAAAAAAAAACATTTCAAGAAAAAAAAAGATAGCTCCAGTGAGTTATACTGCTGAGGTTGTTTGCATTGATCAAATTCTCCCGAAGAGTACTTGACTGAATCGAGAATTAATTAAAAAAAAAAATTTTGTTGCCCGATTTGAATGAAACTTGATACTGCACACCGCAGGCGAATTTTGAGTAAGGTGGCCCTAAAATTTTTGTGTTATTCTGTCCCGTTTTGGCTGTATTTTGGGAACATACATTCATACAAGATTAGAGTTTTAGTAATATACTAGATTACCCGTGAACCCGTTGGTTTCCCGTTGTGACAGCGGTTGATGAAAAAAAACATTTCAAGAAAAAAAAGATAGCTCCAGCAAACTATACCACTGAGGTAGTTTGCATTGATCAAATACTCCCAAAAAGTACTTGACTGAATCGGGAATTGATTTTTTTACAATATTTTCGTTGCCCGATTTTAACGTAACTTGATACTGCACACCACAGGAGAGTGGTGAGTAAGGTGGCCCTAAAAATCTTGCGCTATCGTGTACCGTTTTCCTGTATTTCGGGAACATACATACATACATACAAGATGAGAGTTTCAGTAATATATAGATAGATAGATTTAAATTTAATATTAATATTTGTATTTTATTTTAATTTTAATGTTAAAAAAAAATTCCACAGATTTGTAGTACCCATTTCAAACTAAATCATTTGCAATGAGTGCAAAAAAGCGGAAGTATCTTGACGAATATATTCGATTTGGATTTGTGTCCCTCAAAAAAGGGTGACACAGAGGTACCCCAGTGCATAATATGCTACAAGACTCTGAGCAATGATGGCATGTGGCCCACATGCTTGGAAAGCCATTTGAAGACAATGCATCCTGCTCAAGCTGCCAAACCCAAGGTATTCTTTGAAACAAAAAGACGGTCCTTGAAGCAAGCGAAGATGGACAGCAGTGGAGCATTTTAGCAACAGACTTCAAAGGTTGTTGAGACTTCCTATGAGATCGCCATGTTGATTGCAAAGAGCAAAAAGAGCCATAAGATCGGAGAGACTCTCATAAAACCAAGTGCACTGTGTGCAGCAGAGCTCGTTCTGTGGAAGGATAGTGCAAACAAGCTTTCCCAAATCTCTCTACCAAACGATACCATTAAGGGAAGAAGCGATGAAATGTCTCAAGACATCAAAGATCAAGTTCTTGACCAAGTAAGAGCTTCTCCTGTATTTGCCATCCAGTTGGCCGAAACGACTGATGTTGCTCAGTGTTCTCAGCTTCTGATGTATGCTCGTTTCGTGTCAGGCAATATTGTAAAAGAGGAAATGCTCTCTTGCCATCCCATGGAAAGTTATACAACAGCAACAGATATTTTTCAAGTGGTATCAAAGTTCTTCCAGGAAAATCAACTTTGTGGGACTCGCTGGAAGGGTTTTGTACTGATGGAGCTCCGTCCATGCTTGGTTTGCAATCTGGTTTCATAACAAGAATGAAAGAAAAAAGTCCATCTGCTACGCACTGCATCCTTCATCGTGAAGCCTCAGCATCCAGAACTCCACCTGCTGAAATGAGGGATGTCATGAGCCTGGCTATCAAGGGAGTCAACCTCATCAAAGGTGGAGCCTTAAACAGTCGTCTCTTCAAACAGCTGTGTGTGGATATGGATTCTAAACATCAAGCCTTGCTTTTCCACACAAACGTACGATGGCTTTCGAAGGGAAACATGCTTGGACGGCTTTATGAACTCCAACAAGAAGTGGCAACATTTCTCGATTCGCAGCAGAAAGCAGGTCTCCATGACAAGTTCCAGTCTGAAGGATTTTTGCTCTCTCTAGTTTACCTGGTGGACACCTTTAAAGCGCTAAATGCCATCAACCTCAAACTCCAAGGGAAAAACATCAACATAATCATGGCACCATGATGTCATTCGAGCCTTCATGGCCAAACTCGACCTCTGGAAATGTCGAATTCAGGATGGAAATACAGCCAGTTTTGCTAACTTGGATTCTGCTCTCATTCACAGTTACCTTGATTCTGAGTTAAATAAACAAATAATTACTCATCTGACTGAATTGAAGCAGAATTCATAAGATACTTTCCGGATATAGATGAGAAACGCGAAGCCTGCAAATTCATAAGGAACCCATTTCAATGTGAAGTCGCTGATATTTCAGACAGGAGTGCAAGAGGAGTTTGTTGAGTTAAAGTTCAACTCCTTGGCTGAAGAAGACATCAAGAAAAACTGGATCTAGAGACGTTCTGGGTCACAGACCTTCCTGTTTACCCTTTGATCTCACATCAAGCTCTTTGGATTCTGACAATGTTTGGATCAACGTATCTCTGTGAAGTTGCATTTTCCACGCTCGTTGCTGTCAACACCAAGTACAGAAACAAACTGAACGTTGAAGGGGATTTGCATTGTGCTCTCTCTGTCATTTGACCAAACATTCAACATCTGGTAGCTCAACAATGTCAAGTATCTCCTTATATGTCATCTCATTAAATACACTGTGTGTATGAGTGTTGCTTGTACAGAATTCTTAGTTCGATAAAAAGACTAAAAACACGTATTTTTCAGTTTTTCCAATAATTCAGCAGGGATTTTTAATCATTTGGTTGAAGATGTGAGGGGGGGGGGCGTGGAGGCAAGGACCAACTACTGGACTCCACAATGTCACAGGACAGGCTGTCTGTCACATCTGGCCGTCATCTCAATTGAGGCCTCAGGATGAAATATAAAGTATTTTTTAATGTAATTTTGCCTCTCACAAAAAATAGAAGAAATCAATTTATATTCCTCTTCAATTGAGGTCGGGGAGGATTGAGGGGTGGGGGCGGGAGCAAGATGCAGGTCAAATGATGTGATTGTGAACAATGATGCAAGTCGAAGTGTGACAACATTGTTGACGATTCTGCATCCAAGAAAACTGGAATATTAATAAAAAAAACTAATTTGTTCCTCTTTCCCGACCTGTGGAATCGACTTCCACATTCTCTTCAGTCCCATTCTTCCCTCCAGGTCTTGAAGATAGCTGTTCACCACCGTCTGTCTCAGATCATCCCCTATCGAAAACCATGAACTTTTCTTACCAAATCTCTCCTTCCTGAGAGTTTTCTTCTGCATCCATCTTATCTCCCCCACCTCTCATCGCCCCAGCCCTGCTGTTGGCATTCCCCCCCCCCCTTCTTCTCTTTATGCTGTTCCTTTTGTTCTGTTATATCTTGCTCCGTTCCATGTTCTACGTCTTCTACGAGTCTTGACTGAATAAAATAAAAGGTGAAATTGTAAGCGGCGTTGATTGTTGTGTGTGCGCGTCATGATTTTTGCTGTAAGTATATGCTTCACCTGAAGATCTGTCATCATTATTTTAATCGGTCCTCCGATACGAGGGCTGTCCAGGTGAGGTTTTGCAGGGGACCACCCACATACCCAGTGGAGGCTCTGAGCAGGAGGGGAAGGTTTTGAGAGGCGGTGCTAAAGGTAAAAGAGAGTTCAGTTCTGAATTGGAATAAAGAGATGCTGTTGCTGCTCTGCCAGAGAGAGAGAGAGAGAGAGGGAAAGAGAGAGGGGGCAGAGAAAGACATCGCAGAGAAAATGAGAGTGACCTCCTGTACCATCATCCTCTTCACGTTAATCTGTCTGCAGGCACATGGCTCTCCCCAACCTCAAGTCTGTCTCCCCCATTCACCTCCAGGTTGTTTTGTGGACTTGCTCGCTAAGGTGGTGCGGGCGGCAGATAGAGCTCTTCGATTTCTCAACTATTCACAGCAAGAGATGATCCTGGATGGAGCCATGGGGTTTGTCATTTTTGAAGGTGAGTGCAACACCTCAATAGCACCTTGGAGAGCGAAAAGGTTAAGTTAACAATGATACATGCTGTAAGTCCATCTATTTATTATGTTTTGCACAAGGGAAGGGGCTCAATTGGTGTGTGCAATGCATGATATGTGTGTGTGTATATGTATATGCATATATAAAAGAGTATTCCTGGTGTTGGCTTAATCGTAATGGTTAGGATGGTGGGCTTGGAATTCTAGGATCTTGAGTTCAAATCCTGCTTGGATTTTGAATTAATACCAGGTGGGGTTGACTCTGCCTGCCATCCTTCCGAGGTTGGCAAAATGAGTGCCAGCTTGCTGGTATCCTGTGTTGGAGTGGTGACCCGTCCACGATTGTTTCTCATAGCCAAGGTGACTGCTTCGGCAGCACAAACGCTCTGCACAGAGTGTGGTCACAATTGATGGATGAATGGATGGGGTAAGAGTGAGTTGTAGATGGCACAATATTTACCTCTTCCCCTGAAGGTCGATGGGGGTGATGTTTTCACCCCCTGTTTGTCTGCCTGTCTGTAAGCTGGATATCTCAAAAAGTTGTGGACAGATTCTGCCGAAACTTGGTGGACATGTTCTGTGTGTGACAAGGACGAATTGATTCAATTTTGGTGAAGATCCGGATCCGGATGGTGGAATTTTTTAAGTGATTCTTCACCATTGAGGGATATTCCTAAAAACGATATAATCGCACGATATCTCAAACGGATTCGGATGAAACTTGGTGGATGAGTTGGAAAGCTGACAAGAACAAGCCGATGAGATTTTGGTTCAGGTCCGAATGAAGATCCGGTCTATGAGTGGGCTACAACAGGTAAACTGTTCAGCCTGGTGGAGGTATGCACTCTACCGAATTCCGTTCCACTTGAGTAGCTTAGCATCGAAGTTTAAAGGGATTTTCATTTCAAAAATTATGGTTGTTAAACTTTACAATGTCTGTCAAAGACATTTGGCCATTCGGTGAGGGTACAATTATCCTTATGGATCCAAAATGTATCATTTGCTTTCATATTTCGATAACTTGATTAATGCATTTGACGTGATCATTTGTTCGTTAAAGTTTGAACTTAATGTTTTGTAATCCCATCGAATGTGGCTTTTACAATCATCTTCATTCCTCAATCATGTTGCAGCTCAAGTTAATGTGTCTATAAGCAAGATGGCATGTTTGGGTCAGAGGAGCCTTGTGACAAAGACCTGTCGCACGATTGAGAGAAGACTTCGTCAGGTTCAGTGGAAGTTGAACTCACTCGTCCCCGGAGCTATCCAAGCTGTTCACACCTCCAACCCGAGTTACTATAACAGTGAGAACACCGCTTTTACTTTTGCTCCATTTCTTACTCCATAACCAGATTTGATACTAAACTTGATACTGTCAAGCCATTCCTTAAGCCTAAGTCACATTTGCTCTTCGACGAGGATACGGCAGCCGTACCCCCCTGAATTGACAAACGTGCGGCGGCCGTAGAGTTTCTGAGGTGGCCTCAGGGTGGCCCGACGCCGTATGGCTATATTTTACAGGCCGTGGGGGTCGCCGTGGAATTATAGCATGGAGTTATAACTCCGTTGGCCGTAGCAATTCGACAAGCCAAGCTGCTGTGACGTAGATGTGTTCCACGTCGACCGTACGTAGGGCGTACGGTGGGCTTGCGTTGTTCGTGCGGCTGCCGTAGGCTCTTATCAATGAAAAATGAATTTTGCCAACCCCCAAAAAATGATGGCGGCCGCACTATTTCCACGGTTGCCGTAGGGTAGTCCTAAGGCGTCCCTGTGTTCAACGTACGGTGGCCTTGCTGTCTGTGTGACTACCTGCGGGCAACGCAGGGTCGACGCACGGTTCCCCTACGCCCGCCGTGCATCCTACGTCGGCCTCCGTGGCAGTCTGCGTCGACCGTACGTCGACCCTGCGCTCCCGCTAGAGATTGGAGTATAGGTGTTTGCCACCAGTGTAGGGCACAAAAGTGATAATCCGATAACAGATAATTATCGAAGTTTACTTTTTTATTATTGGACTATTATCGGAAGTTAACTTCCATTTATCGTTATCGGACCAGTTAACTTCAGACAACTCGATTTTTTTTTTAGTCCCATAATTCCCGTTAATTTTTTGTCCGATAACATTTCTATCGTTTCCGGGTCGCATTTCGCCGAACTAATTAATTAATGATCAATGAGGAGAAAAATGTACATGATTATAGATTACTTGTTTTACAAGATAATGCTGAATCAGGCTGCCGCGTGAAGAAAAATGGAAGAAGAAGAGGTAGAAGAGGAGGAAGAAGAAGAAGAAGAAGAAGAGAAGAAGAAGAAGAAGAAGAAGAAGAAGAAGAAGAAGAAGAAGAAGAAGAAGAAGAAGAAGAAGAAGAAGCCTTGCACTCGCGACTTCCTCAGCCATGCGGATGCTGGGCTCTGCAGGAACTGGGTTCGGTCAAGGTTGGGAAACCCGAAAAATAAAAACATGTGTGACTGCTACATTGTGTGACCGTGGAAATACTGTGGCCGCCCGAGAATTGCTCGTGGCCGTAGATTTTGTAGACCCCACGGCCGCCGAGCCAAATGTGACTTAGGCCTTATCAACCGTTTCATTGGAGTAGTTAAGCCACTTGGCAATCACTCCACAATATCGCACTGTCACTGAATACTCGATGTCGATCGACTTGAACAATGTTCTGGAGACACTCACCTTATTGGCCCCACGTTGTTCGGTGGTGTAACGGGTGATCGCCGGCTCACTGAAAATGTGCATTTTCCCCTTTTTGTATGATATTCCTTCATTATACGACCCGTCACTTCAGCATAGATAAATACACATAAAAAACATTAAAACGTTTCGATGACATCACGGCAGGATAGCCGAGAGGGACGCACGCACGCTCTCGGCTGTGAATCCTGGGTTGGAATCCCAACCCAGCTATAAACTGTCATCCCGGTGTTTCACAGGCAGGGTGATTCATCAATGTGTGTGCCATTAAACTGGACATCACATCTGCAGGAATCCTCCCCTCTTCTCTCCCTCCACCTTAACCCACCCCCCATAACTTTTCACTCTTCCTCTCTCACCTCTCTCCCTCTCTCTCTCTCTCTCCCACCCCTCTTCCCCTCCCCTCTCTCTCCCTCGCTCTCTCTGTCTCCCACCCCTCTTCCTACCCGCCCGCTCTCTCCCTCGCTCTCTCTGTCTCCCAATGTATCTGGACAGTGCTAATGCCCAGATGGTAGTTATCTCCACATGTATCCAGACGGTTGTCATCTCCGCATGTATCCTGGATGGAGGGTGGCTCCATACGTATCCGGATGGTGGTTATCTCCGCATGTATCCTGGATGGAGGTTAACTCCATACGTATCCAGATGGTGGTTATCTCCGCACGTATCCTGGATGGAGGGTGGCTCCATACGTATCCAGATGGTGGTTATCTCCGCACGTATCCAGATGGTGGTTATCTCCGCACGTATCTGGATAGTGGTTATCTCCGCACGTATCTGGACGGTGATTATGTCCAGTCGGTGGTTCTCTACGAGGGGTGGTCAATAAGTACCCTTAAAATGGCGATATAAATTTGAGAATATTATGTGTGTAGTTGTAGACGACATATGTTATACGACATACTGGATAACCCAGGCTTTCAAATTGTTGTTGGAACAGCCTTTGGGGGACTTGGTACCCAGGCTGAATTTTGACTGGGGGAAGGAATTTTGACATCCCATCCACAGGGATGGATCAGGTCCGGCCTCATGGGGAGCTTGATGGTGATCTGGGGGCACCCCAACCCCATCAGGGTGCAGCCTGAGTTGTGTTCTCAGGCTTAGAGGGTTACTGGACCCTGGTCATGGGTAGGTCCTCCAGGGAAGGAGGGGAGGGATTGAGGTGATCCTTCCTGGACACCTGGCAGAGGTGCATCTGGGAAGACCCCGAAGGGGCAGTGTTGCTTTGTCATGCCTTGATGGTGGCACTGCTGAGGGCCTGAGGAAGTGACTGCCTGGGCAGGTGGTTCAGCATCCTTTCCACGAGGATCCTAGGCAGCCTACTACATTATTAACACTGGTCGATGGATGCGGTTCATCAGCAAAGACAGAGTTTGAGTACCCCCACTCGATGAACAACTTGTGGAACTTTAAGTTGTTAAATTGGGAGCATGATTAGTACGGCCCAGAGCGCCCGCATAACCTTACACAAATGGTGCACTGCAATTTAATGGGATCTTTGTTTGGGAGGAAGGCCTCTGGGATTGATTGGCTTTCTGAACCAGGGAAAAATGGCTGCAACAGATGCTGCCGATATTAACCAACCTTTCCAGTGATGATTTGGTAAAGTGGAACTAAATTTACCTTTCACATTGCAACAACTCACCATGCTTAGCTTTGGGAGAATGCACGTAAGTTGGGACATTGATATGGTTGACGAGCAACAGTTGCCCTGAGGGCCAGCACTTGGACCAAGTGGAAGGTGATAATTTTATCAGAAATACATGTATGACGTGTTGCGAATAAAGTAAAACAATCTCTTATGCTTTGTGTTTTGTTTAGTGTGGGTATGCAGGCCATGGCTGTTAGGAGCATTGTGCAGTAGCATGTATGGCAGGTATAGATAAATTGGAAAGCATTGTGTGTTCAGTTCAGTTCATGGGGGGGGGGGGAAGAGGTATGTGTTCCTGCAGGGGCTGCAATCTCTGAAGGTCGATGCTCCACAATGCTTCACACACTCTTTCCAGGTCCTGACAAGAAAGGAATCCACTGGAAGGAGGGTCAGGTTTCAGTCGATTAAGAGGTGGGAGACCCTTGATGACCAATGCAGGATGCAAAAGGCAATTTTTGGTGGGCCCCCTCCAGTGAAGGAACAGCAAGGAAGTTGCATTGGAACAGGGGAAGACTTCCTTTGAATGCAGGGCTTGTTTGCCCTCCATGCGCCAAAGCCGGTCACCCTCCTGCCGCTCTCCCATCACCTCATTTTAGGATCTCTCAGCTGACCAGTGTAGCAAGTGACATCCACTGGAGGTCGTGGTTAAGAGATGGGATTTATGTCTGAGAAATGTTAAATTGTGGTTAAGGTTGTCCTGTTTGTGTTTTCGAACCAATCCTCTCTCCTCCGTAAGAACACCTCAACGAGGCACGGTGTGGGTGGAGGAATGAAACTTTTGAAATGTTACTTGTTTTTGTACATACATTAATTTTGATGGAAATACGTGGGTCGATCGTTAAGGCTGGTTAGGTAAGGCGAGGTTCAACTTAGCATGGACCGTGTGCTCACGTAGGATAGATCATATTGACGTATAACAAGGACTTTGTTTTTCGGGTAAGTTGTCCTGTTAGTGTATGCCATTGGACGGTGGTGGTGTTTGCGGTCGAGGCTATCTACATTACGGATGTCACGTGATCTGTCCTTCCTGTTTGAACCACTGAGAACCAGGTGAGGTGGAGCAAGCAGACCCCCAAGAGGATCATTCATTCGGTCAATACCAGCATATTTGGCATCATGTTGCTCCTTTCCCTCCCCTTTCGGGCAGATGAGCCGGTGGTCTCGATGTCACTGTCGGTCAATGCATGTCCACCCCCCACCCATCCGTCACCCAGAAGTGCCGTTGAAACATGCATGCTGTCCAATTCACAGCTAACATGTTCATTTCATGCCACAAGGTGTTATCCAAAAGCTTATAATTCATTTTCCTCTCTGTAATGAAGTTGTTCGTAATGTTGGATACACTTTTTTTCGCAGACTTTGCGTCAATGATAAGCTCAGAGTTTTGGTCTTCATCTCCACCACTGACGGTTGAGACGGATCAAGTGTCGATCAGACATCCTAATGGACCGACGGTTATCCCCATTGAGTGCGCAACAGAGATCAGAAACGATTACTGCTTCGGTCTGCTCCTCGGAACAAGGTTTGGGTTTCAGAGACTTGGGAAGAGAAAAACCTTTTAAAATAACTCAAACACATTGGTCCATCATGCAAATGACATGGCACAAAGTATGACGAGCTTCTTATTCTTTCACAAAAGTGACAAATTAGTACTTGGTGATGTTTTATTTGCTATCTTATAACAAAATCTTCACAGGGAAATTTCTTTTAATTCTTCGTCCAAACCTAAAGCAATGTTGTTCTGAAGAATTTGCACGATTCTCAATGGACGTCTGTTCTGGGGGTATTGTTCTGTGCTGTCCAGGCCCGATGAGGAGCATGGCTCTGTGGAGCAATGCACTGTATCAGACACGTGTCTCCAGATGGCGACACTCCCTGGCTGCACAAAATACACCCTTTCTCACCAGATGCTGTACTTCTTACTGGCCCGACAGGTGATACATTTTGTTTTGCTTGTATAAGTGACAATGGCACGGCATTTTAAAGTGCGTAAGCAGGTTAACGGGTGTAGGCCCATTGAGGAACAGTACAGGGATATTGGTTCGTGATGAAGTGAGATTGCAGACTTATTACCCGCGCCGAAGAAGAGCGTATTGCATTTGTGTCCGTTCGTTTGTCTGTTTGTTTGTCCGCACAGAACTTTCGTGTTTTTCTCCACAACCGCTTGTCAGATTGAGACAGAGTTTTCACCATTGGTGCGACTACTCATGTAGAATGTTTTAATGATAATTTTGCTGTCATTGGCGACGTGGTGTGGCAGCCATGTTGGAAAAACGGATATACTTTGGACCTCTGTATCTCTGAAAATGCACCAAGGAAAAAATTGAAATTGGCACATAGCAAATACTCCTTTCTCATGGGGAATGTGTGATTTTTTTTTAATGTCGTCGGTGCCTTCGTTAAGACGTCATAATTGCATATTTAGAACTAGAGGTGAAGCACTCGGAAGAGTGCAAAACCTCCGCCGCCAATACTGCTGAGTCACTTAAGTGAACCTGATATCCTATTCATTGTAGGTCAAAACGGATCAGACTCTACTGAACCACGATTGAATAAACTAAACTAGATCGACGCGCATGTAGAAATGCCAAAAAGATAAAATCGAATTTTTTTTGAAAAAAAAAGTTGCAAAATTTCTTTTTTTTCTCTCTAATTTTTTTGGGGGGTTGGAAATCACTTAAAACATGTAGAAATACAAAAAAAAAAATTCAAATATTTTTCAAATAAAATCGAAATTTTTTTGAAAAAAAGTTGTAAAATTTTCGAAGTTTTTTTTTGGGACAAAGTCCAAAATCTAAGCGCATGATCCTTGGACCATACCTAATCCCCCCACCAAGTTTCGTCGAAATCCGTCCAGGACTTTTCCCGTAATACTGTTCACAAACAAACAGGCAGGGGTGAAAACAGTCACCTCCATCCATCTTCGATGGCGGAGGTTAACAACACCACATCTGATCAGTACGAAATTTTTTGAGGGTCATCTCGGGATAAAATGGCTCAAAAAAAAAATTGATGATATGCTCAGTCACAAGATTCAGCAGCTATATTGTTTTTTTTAACCTTCAAAAATCTTCTTTTCTTAAATGACTGAACAGATTGAGGTGAAACTTCACACGGATGACCACCTATCCACGAGGAACAAAAGATTTACACATTATGTCATAGATCACATGGTTTGGCAGCCATATTGGATTTATCCTAAAACCTATTTTAAAAATCTCCAGAACGGCTGGACAGATCGAGAGGAAACTTCATACAAATGTTCCCCAAGCCTTGGGGATACCAGGGTATTCATGAATAGTTGATAATTAATTCACATGGTCTGGCAGCAATATTAGGTTGAGCGAAAACCTCAAAAAAATTATGTCTTGAACCGCTTAATCAACATGAAACTTCACAATTATGATTGAGTGGGGATGAGGAATACATGTTTTAAATTTCAAATTCATTGGATGCATGCTCGAGCAGCCAGAATTTTTATTATTATTTTTGATCCGGGTTCTTTTTTTTTTTGAATAAGGCTCACTTGGCTGTGCCTGGATGGGCTTGAGAGTAGAGGAGTCGTAGCTGAAATGCGAATCCTATCCAGGTTCCTCCTGATGACTTCATTTTTGCTTTTTGCTGGTTCGGGTTCCTTCTGATTACTCCAATGCAGGACTGTACTGAACAGATCGAGAACTACTCCAACGCAAGACTGTTTTTGTAAGGAAGACCTATTTGGTTTTCCGTTTGATTTTAATTCATTTAAATCCCATTCTGAATTCAATTGAATAATAAACGTCATGGGTCAGGGTCAGCTGTCCAATCAAAGCAGGACATCTTAGTCCCTGGTCATCACTGCCAGCAGTTATAAAGTGGCAGTTCTAGTGATTTCTTTTATTAATTACATAACACACCAGTACATAAATGCCACACAAAATACACCACCCGAGCACCACACAAAACAAATCTTCGAGAGGGTCTGCAATCACTGATTGCTCATTTTCTTGTTCTTGCAATCTATGGAATTTTTAACATTAATCTCCAACAATGCATTTTTAAACTATCAATCTTCTTCCTTTCTTTCTTTCTCACTTTCTATGACTTATATCCATGCATTACAACTGGAAATCCCAGATCATTCACCATCATCCTCTCGGCTTGTTTCATCACATCCTTATATTTCCAGATCTTTATCAATCCTGACATTGCTGTTCTCCCCAGTGATAACCATCTATGAATTTCTCCTCTACATTCTCCACTCACTTCAATCTTAGAACCCCAGAAGATTAAACTTTCCACATGATCGTCTCCCAATCTGAACATGTGTATCTTCTCAGATGACAAGATTTTAATATTTTAAAGTTTAAACATGGACGAGCTTCTTCACTTTCCTTATTCACTGTCTGCAGCAGTTTCATCAAGTCCTCTGCCAACTTAGTGGTATCATCAGCATTCCTTCTGTTCTTGATACATCTTCCTCCCATCCTGACTCGAACCATTATGTCATCCAAGTTTGATTTCCTCATAAAGATGTACTCACAATGCAGATTGAACAAAGGCGAATGCACCCCCTTTTCTGACCCCTTTCCCAATTCCAAACCATTATGTTTCTCCATACCCTGTTCTTGCTGTAGCTTCTTATTTAGTGTGCAGACTTCAGACATATCACGTGCTCTGGCATTCTCATTGCCCATCAGGTGAAGTCCATACATTTGGGTACTTTCAAACCTGGAGGCTGCTCATCTGGCATGGCAGCTTTAGTTCTTAGATTTCTGATCACGATTGTTTTATTGGCATGGACGGAAATGGTTTGCCATTGCCTTCTGCAGGACAGTGTCTATGCTCAACGGGTGATACTAGACATTGTTATCCCAAAGAAAATCATTTGTCGAGCATCAAAGCCATGCAGCCATTATTGACAAGCTGTACCAGCTGCCTGGCATTGCCATCCACCACCTGCTCAAATGGCTTCATGTAGCCCTGATCAGGAAGCTAAAGCGGGGGTAGTTCACCTTGCCCACGGGTTAACAAATGCAAAGGCCACCTCCTTTAAAAAGGATTGTTGCATTTACCCTGTTTAAACCCTGAGCCTTTGGTTTCAAAAATCCTGAACCGCAAGGCAGCGACAAATTTAGGTTTTGAGTTTCCTGCTCCGATGTGAGCTGCCAACCAAAGCTGAGCCTCATTTTCCAAAAGCAAAGCAGACTTCTCGAGTTGGATGGGTATGAGGAGGTGTGGGACGGAGTCCTTTCAGGCTACAAATATCCGTGATCATTTTTTGAATCACATTGATGCGCACGTTCTGATCGTTAGTTAACCCTAATAGCTCATATCACTGCATTCTGGATGGTTTCCAAGCTCTGCTAATTCAGATGACACTTCTCCAGTTTGTTGTAATCTCCATTTGGGTGTATTCATAATGTCAAACAGAGTCCTCTGAAATCTCAAAGCAGCTGTTTTTGTCAGATCACATCTTTTTTGTAGAATTGTGATATTTTACTGTTGTCAGAAACAGTATTTTTTTCCAGTGCTCTTTACAATAATGTCACAGTCAAGAAAGACCACAGACACCTTCAATTGTAATTCGTTTGTTGAAAAGTTCCCCAGTATTGTCAATTTTCGATGATCTTGCATTTTATTGTTCCTATTGCTCTGACTATCATTGGCACAATCTTGGTACTCTTCAGCATTC
>NC_140966.1:62969686-62979686 GCF_056783735.1 Eptatretus burgeri
CGGGACACTCTTTTTCAAATAACCAATGCATCTTGTTTAGCTCACTCATTGAACCTACAAAGATTTGTTCATTCTCAAATTCCTTCAATAGTTTAATTTTCTTTGCACAATAATCCTCATCTAAAATATTTAAAAACAAAACATTTGAATCTTTATGTTTTTTAAGACACCCCTTTTGTGCCTTTACAAAATGATAAACTTCTCTTAATGCTCTTGTTTGACCACCTCCTGAGCCCCATATCATTTTGAGATTATAGTAAATTGTTTTTTCATTGTTCAATTGATAACCATCAAAGTTTTCACTCCATTCAAAGATATTTATTTTTTTCTTTACATCCTCTAACTTACTAGTTTTTAAATTGATTCGCTTATTTGTTTTATTTACCTTTGTTTTAGTTATTTTTTCAATAAGACTTATTTGATATTTTTCACATTCATTATGTTTTCCATTTATATACCAAGACTGAGATTTTCTCCACTCTTTCGTTTGATTAATACTTGGTTTGACCATTTATATATTGTGAAAAAACGCAGCGGTAGCCCTTAAAAAACCCTAACCCATCTTCCCATTGTTAAAACACAATCTATTCTCGACACTCTATCATCCAATATCCATATGGAACACAATCTATTCCATTATCTAAAATAAATCTCTTATCATCAAAGGCTCCTTTATGCCTTTTTATTTACTTCTTCACTATATATATATATATGTTATGTTTATAAATTCTTATTGTATTCATTTTCCTATACTCTTCTTTCTTATTCATCAAACAATTATAATAATTTCTAAAAGTTATTGACTTCTTTATTACATATTTCTTTATTCCCTTTAACCTCTTCTCAATATGATCACCATACTTATAAGCATATGCCTTTGCTCTCAATCCAATAAACTCACTCATTACTTTTCCACCCAACTCATCCTTAAACTTACCAATAACCTTTTCATTCTTTTTGGAAAATAACTCGCTCTTCTTACTAAAATTACTTGTATCATATACTCCAATATTTTTCTTCATATCTTTATAAACATCATCAGTTTTTATATCGAGGATAAAACTATCAGTGTCCATATACAACGATGAAACATATTCACCATACTCTTTCTTTAAGCCATTACACAAATAATCATACATCATTATCTTTGATAAATCAAGAACTGCTGTTCCAATATAAATTGGTATATCCATTACAATACTTTCCTTTTCCATATGAATAGCAGAAAAGTTCTCTGAAAAAACCTCTTCTCTCTAAAAACTTGGTTTATTTATCAATCTCGAAGCTTCTTTCCAAGATGTTGCAAATCTAATATTTTGCCTGTTTCTAACATTCTCCATTGTCTTTCCAAAGACAGCATTATTCATCAACTTATAGAAATCCCCTTCAAATTTTACTTTTGTATTTGTTCTCATATCTGTATTGAATTTAATATACTTTTCATCCAAGGACTTTGTTTAAATTTTAAAACTCTATGAATTTTAGCTACTCTCAATCCTTCTCCCAAAAACTGTTTTAAGCTTCTCTGATGCAAAACATATCCCTCTTTATCATAGAATGTTGTTAATAACTTTTCTGTTGATTTGCCTTTAATATCAAAACTTTTATGATAATCACTTAACCATTCTTTCTTTGGGGTTTCTTTCTCACATGCAAAAGGAAGGTCTTTATGCTTATTATGAAGATCACTCGGGTACCTCAAATCAACTTCAAAATAATAACCTTCTTCTTCCTCATTCAATTCCTCTTGAGAAGAAATAACAAGATTCATCAAAGCCTTTTCATAATCCTTTTCTTCCACCCACTCTAATTTACCATAAGGCAGAGATTGAAACATTGTCCATCCATACAAATTATTAGCATCAAAATACACCAAATAATTACGACCTTTTTCACTATCATAATTTGGGAGATATTTATTATTTGCTTTAGCATATCTTTTTGAACATACTTGTGATATTCCACCTCTCTTAGACTTCTCAATCATCAAAAGCATATCGACATCACTGATTAAATCTAAATCTTGTTTTGTCATTTTCAACATTGCACTCCAAGCCAAACCAAGAGCTGTGAAATAGTGTTCAGGATCTAATCCATAACAATTTTTATTATGACAGAGTGATCTAAAAGCTTCAAACACATCAGCTAACAATAAAACATCTGTTTTTAGATACAAATCATGATATTCTCCAAGGTTCTTTATCTTAAATATTTTCCATATTTCTTGTGCGTGTTTATATTCCTTATCACTTATCTCTTCATAAAGGTTATTAAAGAAACTTTCTTTTGAAGGAAGTTGTGTTTCTTTAAATCTCATAAATGAATCCATATAATCATAAGGATAAATTCCCTGACTTGAAAGAATTTTCTCTTTCCTTTGAATTTCATTCCTTGTTTGAATTTCCTCTCTCGTTAGAATTCCCTCTTTAATCAGAATTTCATCTTTAATCAGAATTTCCTCTTTTGTTAGAATTTCATTCATTGTTTGAATTTTCTTTATAAATAGAATTTCATCTTCATTAATTTCCTCATTAATTAGAATTTCCTCTTTACTTTGAATTCTCTCTTTAATCTGAATTTACCTCTTGAGTTAGAATTTCCTCTTTTGGAAAGAATGAATTAAGATTTTGAAAAGACCCTGTGGAGCTTAGATTTGATGCCAGGTAGGCTTGTGGTGTTCCCATGAACTTGTAAGAATCTAGAAACAGAATACGAGTTAAAGGTTTTGTGAATATCATTTTTGTAAATGAAATATACTTTTGACTTGTGTTTGTTATGGCAGAAATATTCCCTGGTGTTTTTGAAAGTTAATTTATAAATAGATGTGCATCATAGTTGGCGCTGTTGTGAAGAAAGACTGGAATAAAAGAAGGAAATTTATAATTAAGATTACAACATGAATGAGCGGGACCTCTATATTTACCAGTAAGATGACAATGATCCCTAACTTTAGACTCCTCAATTTCCCCCTCACAAATATGACAGATATTGCTCTTTCTAAATTCTAATTTTTCTTCTTCGGTTAATTTCATCGGTTCATTTGTTTCTTTCATTAATTTAGTTAGTCTTATACAATCCTTTTCTAATCGTTTTACAAACTCTTGTGAAGCTTTTTTTCCACTATAATGTTCAAGTTTATTGTACTTTTCTCCAACAGATGATTTGATATAATAACAGAAACCACAAGGAATATGTTTTTGATATTTATTTGTACATGATTCTTTTGGATTAGGAGAAGCAGTTTTATCTTTTTTAGGATACATTCAAAATCAGCATATATCACAAATGGGTGCATGATAGATTTATTATAATCTTCAAAAGAAATCTTTTCACCAGGTTTCAGCATTGTAATTACAGCTGATTTATGATTACTACAATATTTTGAATGTTGTTCTAATCGTTCTTTTGTATGAAATGAATTAAGACATCGCTTACAAGGATATATTTTGTTTGCTGTTCTGAATACCTGAGAAGAGATTAATCTTGATAAATTATTGATGTATGTATAATGTGAATTCTTTCCAACACTAAAATATAAAAGATCAATGTGTGTTTCTTCATTTTTATAGTTGTTTGAAATTTTTAATATTTGAACTTTGTTTGTATCCGTTAATCCATATACATTAATAGAAAGATTATTCTTTTTCTCAAATTTAGGAATATCTGTTAGTGGCATTGGGAATTTAAAATCTTTAATGTCCAAGGTATTCTCATATTTCATATATTGTTTTACTCTTTCTGAATTACAATTTGGTGGATGTAAGTGAGCAAGAACAGACCAGAGAAAACATTTATTATCATTGTTCTTAATATTAATAACTGCCTTCTTTAGTTTTATTTCTTTTGGTAATTCAATATAAGAAGCTTTAAGAGGGTTTGATTTTAGAATGTGTATATCTAAAAAGATGATTTAAAAAAAAAAAAAAATATGAAATCCACTTCCTACCACTGTATTATCAACATCCTCCTCTTGTCTCGATAGTTCTTCAAAAACCCCACTATTCAAAAAATCTTGAAATGATGTTATAAAATGAAGATCTGTTCTCATATAAGGAGTTTGTTCTTCATCTCGTCTTTTCATATTCATTTTCACTCCCATATAAAACTTTAAAGTTTTCATTTCTTTTAATGTCTTTCTCATAACTTTTTCAACATCAGGTTCCACTATTTCAATTGATTCAGCTATTGATGATGGACCGGGTTCTCCAAATTGAAAAATCCTTATTTTTATATTCCCTTTAAATGCCCCATCAGTGTTTTCAATATAATAGTCTCCCTTTACTTTAAACTCATTTTTCTTGTGTTTTTGTGATTGAAGATGTCTGTTCTAACTACTCTTCAAAACATCCTTTGAGCAGATATCACAATGTTTTCTTTCCAACTCAAGAGGAGATATTTGATGAAATAGATTAAATGTGTGTTTGTTGGTTCGAAGGTGTTTTTTATGATGTTTATATTCGTGATTACAAACATCGCAGTACGGTGTATTCACCATATTTATATAATAAAACTTTGCTAAAACTAAAATTTTCTTGATGAAAATTTCATTTAATTTAAAGGTGAATCTGTGCTTAAAACCATTTTATCCTCCAACTTTTTTCACTTAATAAATACAATGTTTCAAGACACAAAAGACAAGCTTCAATCAATCTCTTCATTTGTAAAAGATACTGAGAAATATGTCAAGGATGTAAAATTGAACAAAGATAAATATAATAACTATTGGACAAAAACAATTATGGTGGATATGATGAGTTCTTCAATTTCCTTCAGTGGAAGGGCTTTTAGTATACCTGGAAGAACATCAATTAAAGTATCTCTCACAAAAGTTTCTCCTCTCCTTCTGGTAATATATTCAAAACTAGAAAAAACAATGAAACAAGAAAAAGTATCAAAAAACAAAAACCTTATGGATGAAGCTTTAGAAAGAAAAGATAAGACCATCTGTAATATGCAAGGAGAAATTTGTATTTTTTTCAACAACGCGAAATATGTAAATCCTGATGAAATAATGGATGTTAATATATCAGGTGAAATGACATTTCGTTCAATAGTAGTGAAGGATCATTTTAAAATTACCTTTAATATAAAAAATGTTGTAGTTGAATCTGGTAATGAAAAAAAGTATATAAATATCGATGGTAATATTATTAAATATGAGTCAATATGCAACTGAAAGTATAGATGAATTTCAGTTGAAGTAAAGTTTTACTTTACAAATATGCTAGACTTCCCTGATTCTCCATATGAAAAAAATTTGAGAATTGTCCTACATGTGAAAGATGGGGATTAAACAGAGTTAAAAGCCTATAAACAATGTATATTCTGTGATTATCTTCTAATTAATGATAAGAAAAAATTTAAAAAGGAAAATAATTCTTTTAGATTTACACCAAAAATGAATTACTTTACAAGATTGATTAGAGAAATGAATGTAAAGTATTAGGGTGATTAGGGTGATAACACACCTTTCCTTACAAGGGAAGAAACTGAACGTATTCGAGAAATGTTCAAAAGATTGTTGTTATATATTATTCATGGATGTGATTTTCAGGGAAATATCAACACAAGATATTGCATAAATAAAATAATGGATTATCTTGAAATTAAACCTGAACTTAGGATAAAATATAGAGTTTCTAAAAAAGCCAATAATAAATTAAATAACCTGTTTTCCAAATATATAAATGAATGATTTTTTTACCCACTTGGGAAAATAAGATAAAATTTAACAATCATAAAAATCTCCCAAATTCATTAAGATGTCTCATAGTTGGTTCAAGCGGATGTGGAAAAACCTACTTACTTTTGAAGATGCTCCTGACTCCCAACTTTTTAGATTATGATAATTTAATAATTTTCACAAAGTCGAGTTTTCAACCAGAGTATCAACTACTCTCACAAGGTTTTAATGCTGGTCTTCAAAAAGAAGATATAATCGGTTTATTTAAACTTCAAAAAAACCTAAATTATTACAACATTGAAGATATAATTCAACTATTTTGTGATACAAAGAGATGTAAAAAGAAATCAAAACTGATAACTTGTATTCTTAGTGATAATATGGATGATATACCGTCTCCCCAAGATTTGGATAAATCAAAAAAGAACCTCGTTATCTTTGATGATTGTGTTAATGAGAGAAACCAAACGGTAATGGACAGCTACTACACAAGAGGGAGACATTCTTCTTGTAATTGTATTTGTCTTAGTCAATCGTACTTTCAACTTCCTCATCGTTCCATCAGAAACAATGCTAATACTTTTATTTTATTCAAGTTAAATTCAATAGATATAAATAATTTTTGGAGAGATAATTGTTCTACATTATGTCGTAAAAAGGAATTTGGGGATTACATGAAACACACGACTGAAAAATATAAATATATTGTTGTGAAACAAGATGAGATATTCAGGGATATATATTTTTTTGCACATATACATACATACATATACATATACATATATATACATATACATATACATATACATACATATACATATATATATACATATACATATATATATATACATATACATATACATATACATATACATATATATACATATACATATACATATATATATATATATACATATACATATATATATATATACATATACATATATATATATACATATACATATACATATACATATACATATATATACATATACATATACATATACATACACATATATATATATATACATATTTGAATCATGTATCATGTATCATGTATCATGTATCATGTATGATGTATCATGTATGATGTATCATGTATGATGTATCATGTATGATGTACGATGTATCATGTACGATGTATCATGTACGATGTATCATGTACGATGTATCATGTACGATGTATCATGTACGATGTATCATGTACGATGTATCATGTACGATGTATCATGTACGATGTATCATGTACGATGTATCATGTACCATGTATCATGTACCATGTATCATGTACCATGTATCATGTACCATGTATCATGTACCATGTATCATGTACCATGTATCATGTACCATGTATCATGTACCATGTATCATGTACCATGTATCTTGTACGATGTACCACGTACGATGTGCCATGTATGATGTGCTACGTATCACGTACCAGGTGCCACGTGTCATGTGCCAGGTGTCATGTGCCACGTATCATATGCCACGTACCATGTGCGATGTATGTGTGTACGATGTACCTGTGTACGTATGTATCTATGATGTATGTATCTATCTGTGATGTAAGTATCTATGTTACATACATGATACATACATGATACACACATGATATACATGATATACATTAGGGTGTGTCTTATGACTACATGAAAAATTTAAGTTTGATATTTTATATCGGCCAGGTAAAATTTGTGTGCCACTTTACACAAAAACACCATATCCAGAATTAAAACTTGATAGCACAACATTTACTACTTGCTCAACGAGACCAAAGGTATACACAGTTGCACTCAAAGCCGGTCACTGCTGTGTTGACTGGCATTGTGGCCAGTCGCCACCCATAATATATTTTTGGTGACACACCAAAGCAAAATAGATAAAACATAAATATTATTAATTTTAAGTTTTGTTTTTGAGTTACCCTCTCCAAAGACAGCCCTGCACAATGCACAGCACATCAAGCCTGCGGAGCCTGACAGTGCAAAGCAGCATCACACATTCGACCGACAGCTCACAATAAATTGTAACACAATTTTATATCGCAGGGCATTGGCTGCAGCATACAGATTTGTATTTTTTTCTCGACTGCCTGTTGATGTAATCTTTGTGATGCTTCTTCCATTCAATGTTTGGCTGTTTGCCATTGTTTGGCTTGTTTGCAGGTGAAATGGCGAAGTTAACTTGGAAAAAGACTGAGATTTGGTTGATTGGTGGCACAGAAGATCACTTCAGTTGTGCTAAGCTACCTTCATGAGGAGAGGTGCTCAAGGTGCTGTTTGATTTTCATATAAGAAAGAACATAGTCTAAATGACAGTGTGAAGGAAATGGTCACAATGATCCTACAAATTTGGGAACGAGCACGGATACCAACGAGGGCTAAGAATCATCTCTGGGATCAGCTACGACGTCTTCACAAGGAATGGCAGGGCCTGAAAAAAATATCACAAGGAAGTCAGCGACAGAATAGGGAAAGCGTGATGCTTTCAGGGATTCTTTGGACAATGTCTTTGATATTGCACATGAACAGGCCATGACGATGATCAAGTTTGAAGAGGATCGGCAGTTTTTGAAGGCTCAGCGTGAAAAAGGACGACATGGTTCGATTGCAGGAATTGACGTGAAACTCGCAAAGCAAGAAGAGAGAGCACTGGCGAGATCAGCAGCAGTTGCAGTGTGTGAGGAACAACATCATGCAAGCTCAGCAGCAGTGACAGATGTTGTAGTGCTTGATTCATCATCTGAGGAAACAGCATTATCTGCAGATAGCTCAGAAGAAGAACCAAAAAAACCTTCAACATCTTCTGGAACACGGCGGCGGAAAAGGGGAAAAATCTCTGTAGTTACACGTGAAGTTGCAGCAGCACGAGATTGCACCAAAACCAGCAGCAGGAATGCTACTTATATTTTTTCTGCCATGGCTACGTCCGATCAGTTTACAGCACCAGTTAGTGAACTGATGATCAGTCCTTCTTCAGTCCAACGAGCAAGAAAAGTTCAACGTGCAACTGTCTGTGGATCGACTTCCTATTATGGTGTCTGGCAAGGAGGTAACCAAGCTTCTTGCCATGCCCAAGCTATATTCCGGCACTGCTGCCATTATGGCAGAGGCCTGTATGGCTGAGATAAGGAGCTGGGAACTGGAGAACAGAATTGTGGCCTTGTGTTTTGACACAACAGCAAGTAATACAGGTATAAAGGGTGGCGTTTGCATAAAACTCGAAACAGAGTTTGGAAAGGATCTTCTGAACCTTGCCTGTCGACATCACGTGTCTGAAATTGTTTTGGAAAAGGTTTTTTCACTGTATGATGTTTTTAGGTCTCCAAAAATCGAAATCTTCAGTCATTTCCGTGATTTCTGGCCAAACATTGATCAATCAAAGTATCGCACAGCTTTGGATGATGAAGATGCATTAGAGCATGTAGATGATATTCGAGAAAGTATCATCACCTTTGCCATGCAGCAACTGAATACCAAGCACCCCAGAGATGATGACGAAGAGCTCTTGCAGTTAACAGTCATCTTCCTCGGAGCTACTCCACCAAAGGGAATGAGGTTCAGGTACCCAGGGGCAGTTCACCGTGCGCATTGGATGGCACATGCCATTTATGCCATCAAGCTGTGGCTTTTCAGAGATCAGTTCCACATCCAACAGCGCCAGAGCACAACGAGGGCATCTGTACAATCCCACTCTCGCATGGTGTGGAAGCACTTACTTCGAGTGTCACTTTTTGTGACCACAACCTATGTTAAATACTGGTTCACCTGTCCATCAGCCGGCGAAGCCCCAAGGAATGATCTTCAATTCTTGAAGGCACTGCATAGCTACCCAGACAAGGAAGTCTCAAATGCTGCTTTGACTGCATTTCTTGGAGACCTTGATTGGCCTCAGCCTATTCTGTGACTCCGTCACTGTCGATGAAAATCGCTGCATGGTCCACAACATGCACAATAACCAGGGATCTGATGAGCCCCCAAAAAGATCCATCTACTATGGCACTACCTGACTTCGTTACCACTTCCACCATCAAGCTGCTCCAGATCCTGGATGAAACCTTTCTTGAAGAAGACCCACAACAATGGAAGGCAAACAAATCATACAATGAGGCAACAAATATTTCTGCCCCACGAGTGACAAATTATTTGGCAGAGAAAGGAGTCGCTCTTATGCAGTCCTTCAATGAAGCCCTGGTCCGCAATGAGGAAGAAAAACAATTTGTACGACAAATGGTTGAGTACCACAGAAACAAATTCCCAAAATCAGTGAAGGCCACTGAAGGGGAATGATAACTTTGATCAGTGATTGTTTTTATAT
>NC_140966.1:62987186-63024686 GCF_056783735.1 Eptatretus burgeri
TCCAAAGATCCTCGGTCTACATCCTATCGGTCATTCCTCCAGTGACAATTTGGGTAAATGTAAAATCGGACATGGGAATACAACTTCAAACCAACGGATGCGTTTCAAAACTTGCCATTGTTGTGCACAAGAAATGCAGGAAAGATTTCTTGGAGAAAAATATAAACCTCACCTTGCCAGGACTCAGCAAACGAGTCGAAGACAAAGTCTTAGACATGTGCCCACCAGGTCATGCTTCACCAAATGGGCAGCAGATACTGAAAACCTGTCGAAAAGTGCCAATAAACCCCCAAAATCAGTTTATAACACTGAGGAATATGTTACAATACTCCGCATAGTAAGCACGGTGCCCTCGTCTTTCGCCATGCCTCGCCTCCTTGCCGCACTAGGCTGATGATGCGGGACCCAAAGACGGCTTTACAAATGGAGGCTCTCGCAGCTTTGCAACGTTATCCATGCTCACTTCCAAGCAGCCAGCAGCACAGAGTGCAGAGATAGATCTTGCAGGATGAGTACAGACATGGCGTGAGCACCGTCGGTTGAGCCAAGCATTTACCGCTTGCCGAATCGCAACTTCGGTGAGTCCTGAGAAAAGATCAACATACAATAACGAGTGCATTGATAAATTTGACGAAGAGTTCAGCTTTACTTGATACCAGATCCCACCTCTGGAAAAGGCCAAAAAAAACCACCCAAAAACCAAAGAACCAGCAAACTGTTTGGGGCATTATAAATAGATGGCTCCCATAGGAAAAGACCCATCAACATAAACTGACAAACTGTTCAACCACAATGGTATTCAAAAGTTTTAAGCAAACGATACAGCACATCACCATTCCCACCCATATTTATTCCCTTACCCTCCCCTCCTCCCCACTCGACCTTGCATAACACCGACCTCTTCCATCCCACTTCCTCATTCTAACTCGCACAATTGATCTGGCTTCTTGCACTTTCAAACATCAATGCATCCCCAGCAGATTGCACAAGATCATTGCAAAAGCCAGTCCGTCATCATTCCTTCGATCAAGCATTTCTACTCTTTTTTTTTATGACCACCTGCGATTTACTCCATAAACAATGAATTTTATCAACTGGAACTGAACAAGAAGATTTCAACCGCCATGGTAAGTGAGGTGCGGCTGATGTTTTGAGTGTCAGCCCTTGAGGTCAGGATCGTTTGCTCTCAGATTCTAACACCCTCATAATTATTGTTCATAATATGTGGAGTTAAAAAAAAGAAATTACAAGAACAAACCTACCTTCAGCAGGATTTTGAAGAAGTAACGCCACGACCAGCATGGCCTCCTTGAGATGCTGCTCATGGGCACGGAAAGCAAGTGCTGTCAGAAGGTCAGCATTGTTTGACGTATTCTTTGGGAAAGATGACAGGCCAAGTGTTAATTAAGAGAAATTATCACACAGAACACTATGCTCAACCGGAAAAGATGGCTGGTTTCATAATGCAGGGATTGAAACACCTTGTAGTAGAGCATGCGGGACAAGCCAAGCAGGTGAGTGGCACGACGGCGTCGATATGCAGCCAGTGCACGGGCACCAAGAACCCCGGCAAACAGCAAGAGTGTCAAAGTGAGCTGCAGCTGGAGGATGATCAAACAAAGGAGTTAGCCCGTCGACATTTTAAACGTTAAAAGCTAGTGTCTGGCAATATAATCGATATAACTTTTCGTATCGATATACCAGTATTGGCATTTTGAATATACCGGTATACCGAAAAAAATACAATCTGTATATCAAAAACAAATGGAAGAAAGGTGTTTACAATCTTTAAATACGGTACATGATTTAGAAAGCTTTGATGCAGTTGGCTACATCTGGAAAAGTGGAACGTTTGATGGCAAGACATACCAGGAAGTAGGTACAGTAGATGTTAACTTTCAACCCTCAGCAACCGAGCTCCACGTACAAGCAATCACATCCTTTGCCGTCATGGCTGTTTCTAAAGCAATTGCCAAATGGTTATTTTATAGGAATCGGGTGCGCTTTAGAAAGCCTGTGCCGATTACTGACACAGCAATTGGCAATCATCATACCGGTACAATAGTCATACCGTTCTGGAGATCCACGATACTTTCGACCCTTCTTTAACTCTAGATACCCATCCATTACCAGTCCCTTGCCATTTAGCTTCCAAACAGCAACTACTCAGTCCTAAAAATCCTGCCCTTTTTTCCCTTCAAACCCAATAATTCCCAGAGGAAACTTCCTTCACCTGAATCCACCCGTTCGTTCCTCCATCTCAAACCCATCTCGTGTGTTTTACTGACAGGATGGTGTTTCTTACTCAAACGTTATCTTCGTGGGTGTGTGCTCATGACATACTGGTGGCCTCTCTGGCACTTGGAGAGGGTGACCCAGCCTGGCCCTTGCTAACAACTTTTCCCATCAACACTACTCGTACCAGGTGTCACACATGAATGGTGCGGAGGAGAGTCCATCAAACCTAACCATTTACTTTTAGCTCCAGACAATGCAACAAACCCTGCTATGGCTAGAATGATCCTAATGACCCATTTTTCCTGACCTGGCACACTGTTCCATTCTATTAAACCTGGGCAAGGCCCTTATTTGTCTTTTTTCATTTGGTGGTGCTCGGCATAACTCGCTCGCTGGGAGGTGTGACGACTACTCAGCCTCTTTGCCTGCTTCCAATCGGGGGTGGAGGACACCCAGTGACCTCGGGGCTCACCTGAGCATGCTTCTGGCGCTCCTAACTAAGGGGTGGCTCTCCAGCCCCCATACTGTACTCTCCTCGCACCCATACTGTGCTCTCCTGGCACTAAACCTACCGTGCTCTCCTGGCACTAAACCCTACGGTGCTCTCCTGGCACCTCTGACAGCCTTCACCTGCCAGGAACCCCCAAAGGCCTGCTGCCCTATTTCCCGACTCACCAACTTCCAATACAATGTCACACTCCCAGCCAGTACCACCATACCTTGGCCTGCACCTACCCCTAGCAGTCTGCCTGCACAATGGAACAGCAGCCAGAATCCATGGCGAATCCTCTAAGTCCCCCCAACCTACACTAACTTGCTTAGGAGACTCCTACCGACAGGGTACGTTGTTCGCACTCACTCTCCTCATCTGCACAATCACGCCATTCACCCAAACACTTTATTCATTCATTCCACAGTGCCACACACCCAGTCCACAACACCATCCAACACCTTTCACTTTTATGTGAAAAAAAACACACCAGTCCCTCGGATCCCACTTCGTCATCAAATTTAACTGATACACTTTTTCATCAAACCCCAATCAATTTGTCACAACATCCGTCATCCGCTGGCCTCCATACTGCCCTAATCGTTTATTTCCAACAGTTTAAACAAGACATCAAAATCTCTTCACCAGCCCCATGGAACCTCTGCATTGTTCCAACCAGGCATTTCAGTCTTCCCTCAAACAAGCCACTCTTTGTTATCAACTTGCTTCAGGTGCGTTTAACGCTCTGCCTGTAACGTCTCCACCACTTTTTTCAATAATCACCCAAATCCACTTGTGCCACTCTTATCCCTTCTGTCATCTCTCAATTTGCAACCACTCTCGATATAATTTTCAATCAAAATTTCTGACATCCCAATATGGCCTGCTTCTTTCGCTCATTGGAAGGGGAGTGAGGGAACGAATCCCTCATTACCCATTACATGACCCCGCCGCCTTTCCGCCACGGCTCAAAGGGGTCACGTCTCAATTGGGGTTGTGGTCCACCCCCTCCTTTTCTCCAGGGTTCATGGAAGTCAGGTAAACCCCAATCAGGGGAGCGGCCTCCCCCTCTTCTCCAGGGTTCATGGAAATCAGGTAAACCCCAATCGGGGGAGCGGCCTCCCCCTCTTCTCCATAACTCCCTGAAGACAGATAAACCCCACTCAGCGAGCCAAACCCCTCGTGTGCTCAGAAAGGTTTGAAGACCAAGTGACACATGCCAGTGCCACTTGCGACTCATCTGCGCTCTTCCCCAAAGTTCCTGTGAGGCTGATAGAGAAATTAAAATCCAATTTCTAAAGCCTGCTCCTGGATGCAGCACCTCTTACTCTGTAAGAACCCATGCGGAGTTGTCCATTATGGTTTTTGTCCCCTGTGTCAAGTTCTGTCCTGGTGGCATTTCTATTTCCCCTTGCACCTCAAACCTATTTCCTACGTCACCACTCATTCCACACTCAGGACTCCCACACACATTCCAAGGTTATGTGTTGACCCTCCACACGTTCAACCTTGCCTGCGTACTGACTAACTGCGATGCGCTCCAGGGTGACATTCTCGACCGCCAGGTGAGTACCCACACACATTTCGGCCTTAGCAGCACACACCGGTGCTGTAGTCTGGAGTGTGGGCTCACAGCATTCCTTCACAGGCACTCCACACACACATTCAGGGGTCACGCATACGGGCACCCCATTGGACAGAGTCTCTTCGTTAACATAAAATTCAATTTCTACCCTCAGCTCCTCGTCCGCACCATGTATGCATGTGCCCATGTACCTGCTTCGTTCCAGTCACCTTGGTCCGGTCGCTTCTCTCCAGCAGGTTGCTCATCATTGATTCGCCACACTCCTCTGGGGCTGTCAGCTCCACATGCTGGACCTGCTCAAAATGTTTCATTCGTCAACAACCCCATATGCTCTCTCAATGTCTCCTTCACCAGGGTTTGCTCAAATTGTGGTTTCATCGGACGAGTGATGTCAATCAAGTCCCGTACCACTAACATTCCTCCCTGTGGTGATGCCACACATCCCATATTATTGTGCTGTTTGACTTCCTGGCTGCATTTACCTTTCCATTTGAGTCGTTCTTCCTCTCTGAGCCTTTTGAGTTGTTCGTTATCTTTCCAGAGTTTTTCCATCTCCACGTACTCCAACCTTGCTCTCTCCTTTAGTTGGTCAATTTCAAATTCATGTTCTTTTTGTTTCCTCTCCCACTGTCTCTCTTGTTCCTCATTCTCCAATCTTGTTGTTTCCTTAAATTTATTGATTTCCCTTTCCTGCTTCATTCGTTGTTCTTTCGCTATTCTTTCTTCCATCTCATTCTTTAATCTTAACATCCACAGCTTGTTTTGTAATTCCCTCTCTCTGTTTTGGTGTTTCTGTAACTCAGAAGCTTTTTAAAAAAATTCCTCTCTCATCTCCACACCTCTTTCGCATGCTTCCTCCCTCCTTTCGTTCATTCTCTTACCGTATCCCTTGCTAATTTCGAGTTGACATGCCAGTTCATTTTCCCTGCACTCCGATTTCCTCAACTGTCCTGACTTTTCCGACAATTTTCCCTCTCTTGCTCCAGATATTTCTCTCCTCATTTTATCTTCTGTTCTAGGCTTTCTCTTCCCTAACTGCCTGATCTCACCTCTTCCTTCAGTTGTTTCAATTCCAAATCGTGTTCACATTTTTCCTTTTCCAGCTTTGTTTTCCATTCTTCTTCCAAGTTCTCCCTATCCCAGGAGTTACTAATTTGCTCTTCCTCTATTCTTTCATTCAGTTCGCTCTTCTCCTGTTCCAACTTTTGGGTACTACACTCCACTTTCCTCATTTCTCCCTGTAGTTCCTCGAACTGTCTTGACTCTCCCGACAATTCTTCCTTCCTTTGCTCCTGATATTTCTCTCCTCTTTTTATCTTCTGTTCTTGGCTTTCTCTTATCCGATTGACTGATCTTTCCTCTTCCTTCAGATGTTTCAATTCCAAATCGTGTTCACATTTTTCCTTTTCCAGCTTTATTTTCCATTCTTCCTCCAAGCTCTTCCTATCCCGGGAGTTACTAATTTGCTCCTCCTCTATTCTTTTGTTCAGTTCCCTCTTCTCATGTTCAAACCTACGGGTAAACCACTCCTCATTCCAGGCATACCACACTACTTTCGTCGTTTCTCCATGTAGTTCCTCGCCTGTGTTGGCTAAGTCCTTTTCCAGTTCCCAAATTCATTCCTGTGCATCGGCCAATTGTTGTGACTCCCCGTGCACATAATTTTCCTGAACCTCGTCTGCGTGCCGTTGTGCCTCGTCCAATTTAATTTGTAACTCCTCTGTATAATTCTCACCACACCTCCGCTGCTCCAAGGTATCCGACAATCGTGTATGAATCTCGTCAATGTACGCGTTGGCATCCTGATTCGTTTGCCATGGCGCATACCGTGTCCACGTGGTTTCAACCGGTGGGCGGGAACGTTTTCTTTGTGCTGTGCACTCGTTGCGCTATTATTAGCCCACTCCCGCTTCGTGTTGCGCCGAGGTGGAGCCACACCGCCATTTTGACTCCATTTTTCTTTATAATTTCGAAGTTTTACACCCGATCCGCTCAAAATAAAATCAAAGGAAATTTAGAATTTGCGAGCGACGGTTTTTTTCCCCAATGCCTCTCGTAACCAATGTTCGAGGTGCGAATGACACCAGATATTGTTGAATCGGTGTCCTGCAAATCTATTGAGGTGGAGGGATTCTCATCCCAATCCTGACTTCCAGTGTTAACGATTCAGTGGTGGCGGGGCTCGCACCCGATTCTTGACCCCAGTGTCAAGGATCCACGGTGGGGGGATTCGAATGCCACCCAAGTCGGCTCCAATCCGTAGCCAGTTTGGGTTTTCGCACCCTACTCTCGACAGCCAAATGTTGAATATTCGGCGCCACTTAACCACCGCCGTCTCCGGGGTTATAACGCCGGCTGGTTCGGCATAGGCCTCGGGTAACGCGCCTCAAATCGCGATACCAACGTACCCCTGGACCTTACCAGTTGGGGAAATAGACCCCGGTTACAGACTGGTTTTGTCAAAGACCGAGCGAATTCTGGAAGCTGTAACCATTTTGGTTTTATATCCAAATCGAGCGGATCATTCCTCGGCGCGGCACAAATTAATTCAAAGTGGCAACTTCATACAAATCAGCCAGATTTATTGGGGACACATCGGGGAACATGACACAAGCAAAGCATTCACGACAATGTTATAATTAATCTATAACCCGTTCTTAACTAGGGAGCTACGGATTACGAGTTTCGAAGGGGACCCTAACGAGATAAAACTGAGACAACATGCAGACAAGATATGGACAGCATGCAGACAAGACAGAGTACTTGGTGATGCTTCATGGACGAGAGAAAAAGTGGAGGCCCGAATGTGGCTCGTGACAAGCCAATGTCTATGGATTCGAGCGCCCAAGCTCAAACACGCCGCGTGGCAAAATGGCGTCGTCCTTTTTCTTCTCCCGGCACCGCTTGCGCACGCAGCCTCAGCGCGTTCTGACCCCGCGCAATGTCGACGGCACAAGACCGTCAGATCGATGGTGGGTTTCAGCTGGTTTCTCACAAGGTCCAGTATACAAGTCCAGGCCTGGCCTGTTCACCAGACCAGGCCAAGTTGAGGTGTTGGGCTCCACGGGCTGGGTCCGCGGCCGAGGAGGCACCGCCGGCCAAAACCACTCCTCCACAAAGTCGATCACCTAACTCGACGTGCAGGCGGCCTCTCCCACTGCTAAAATGGCAGACTCGACGCGCAGGAAGTTTCTCTTACTGTCAAATGGCAGACTCGGCGCGCTCACTTTTCCTCTCGCCTCTCGGCCAACTGCAGTTTCACTTCTCCTTTCTTTTCTGGGGCGCACCCCTTTACGAAGCCGACAGCCACTCAGGCTCAGTTACTCCCTCGGCAGATCCACCACTGCCTTTCCGGCGCTCACTCGCCTCCAAGCCGACTGGCTCCTCCCTTCAGTTTCACTTCCTTCTCGAGGCCACTCCCCCTCTCAGAGCGCTGGGCGGAGTCTATTCTCCGGAGAGAAGAAGGAAGAAGAACCGCCCGGTCCACCACCACTTTACGAACAATAAACAGCCTCTTACATCTCCTGACACACATGTAACGTCCATTTACCGAACAACCTGGCTAAACATGCATTTAATGGGGGATCTGGGCTAATCCTATATTTAATAACACACTAAGGGCCATTTCCACAACAATATATAAAGGATCCCTCAGCGTGTGCAAATCACCGTGAAATGACATAGATGTCTTTCTTTTCTTAAATGATTTCCTGCAAAACTCACCAATAAAACCCAATCATTGGTGAGTTACTAGTTACTATTGTCTTCATCGTGTGAGATAAACAACAGCTGCTGCCTGCTCGTAGGGTGTAATTTTGAATACATGCATGATACCGGTATCCACCCCCCCGCCCCCTGCCCCACAAAATAAATAAATAAATAAAAAATAATAATAATGAGTAGAAATACTCAGCTGTGATACAATGAACAAATTGAAAAAAGACATTTACAATCTTTAAATACCGTACATGGACCACATGATTTTTTTTTTAATGTTGATGCACTGCTACACCTGGAACGTATGACGTCAAGACATACCAGGAAGTACAGTAGGTACAGTCAGTTTAAACTTTTAACCCTCAGCACTCGAGCACCGTACAAGCAATGGGGTTTTTATTCTTTTGCCCTCGTGGCTGTTTTTAAAGCAATTTCTAATTGGTTATTTAATATGAATCGGGTATGCTTTTGAAAGCCTGTGCCAAATACCGACACGGCGATCCACAATAATCATACCAGTACGGTGAATCATTTTTAATACAAGTTGAAGTTGGAAGTAAAATAACCGTTCTCATATTGGGTGGGGGGTGGGGGGGAACCCCGTGTGGGAATACTTAAAAAAATTAGCGTGTGTCAATGTTGTGTACATCATATATGAATATGTAATGGACCATCTGAGCATTACGTATTTTTGGAGCCTGCGTAAAAAAAAAAATTTTTATCCCGGTATTTCGATACCATAAAAAGAAAAATCAATACTGATGGAGCCTATTAAAAGCACTCTTCCCATTCCGAGTGTTTTACTTATCAGGAAGTATTGCAATGCATTTCAGAACTCAATACAAAAATGGAAGGAGTTAGCATAAACGGAAATGTCATCGGAGTCGAGGAGTCATGTGGTTCTGGACATTGGCGTCATGAGCTTGCATTGTCCTCCTGGGACCGAGGCAGACATGTTGATTTGGGGGAGAAACAATCTGCTGATTTGCATACACCTCTCCATCCTGGCTTTGTGCAGGTTTTCCCAAGCTTGAGGGGGGTTGGGTGTCAGAAGGGTTTCTGAATTTCAATCAACAACTCATTTGCTGGTGACATTCTTATTCCCCCCCTCACTCCCCCAACCCATTTTGACAATAGACCCTGCCCTTCATATCCCTTCAGAAAATGATTCTTGTGGTCCACTCCTTGGCAGAGGATCAAATATTGTTTAAAGTGGAGCCAATACATGCCTCATCATCATTCCAACTTGTCCCACATTCAGAAGTTGAATGTTTGCCCACACTTCATGCCCAAATTTTGCAGCACAATTTGGGTTACATGAAAATTTCTGTTGCCCACTCTTGATTGATGCCAACACAAACATGCACAATGGCACAAGCTTTAAGGCGGTGAATCTAGCTCCTGCATCTACTGACTTTCCACACTAAGTTAAGATGACTCTTCTTGAGTTTATGACAACGGATACCCACATTATTGTGATGACCAATTATCACACCATTCATCGATCCAGATGCAACAACCTCTGACTATCAAGACATCTCGAAACTTGGTATCCCCAAATCTTTTGCCAATGCATGCCAAAGCAGTTTTTGCTGTGTGAAAAGCTCCAGGGGGGATTACAATGTGGTCCATGTAAACTGATGTCTGCCATCTGACAGCTTGAGCTTTTGCGGAAATGGCCCCATTGGGGCAATGCCAGTGAGGTTTGTGGGGCCACGCCACCTCATCGTTATTGCCGCACGTGCATTGATATTCCTTCCGGGAGATGGTGTGATTTAAGGGATTAGTGGGCCCAGGAGGGATAAATTAGTTTCAAAGGGTTTAGAGGTTTCTTTTAGAGAAAGGTTAGAAATGAGATAAAGGGATTAGCGGGGCAGCTCGGTTAGGATAGGATAGGGCCGAAGTTGGCCATCTGACCTGCTGCCACTGCACGCTACTGACATGAATGTGACATCTGCTTATTTTTGCCGGTATCCAATCATTAGTGTCAGTTCTCTCTTTTGCTGGGACCGGCTCTTCTGTCTGGATTGAAGAAGAGCCGGTCCCTTTATCCAATTTAACTAATGGGAAGGCACCCTGCAATATACCAGTCCAAAGAGAATTGAAGCTCGTTGTTCCCCATTTTTGGAGAAATCAAGATGGAGAGAAAGCGAAGGACTCAAAAGAACAGGTTTGATGCAGATCGTGACTGGCACACCACTTGTGATGGTCACTGCAGCTCCAGCAAAGACTCGACATGCAGTTCCAGAGAGGATCATGGTGGTCATGACAATGCTTACAGCCAAACTGGGAATAAGTGGAAGACATGAAGTCATAGACCCTGAAGATCTAATTAACATGTCCTCTGGAATCATTGTACCCCCTAAAGTTTGCCTTGACCTGAAGACTGCCCAACAGAAGGGAGATGATGCATTCGTCACCTTTTGTAAGCACCGACTGAAAGGAATTGAGACTGACCTCAACTACACATTAAGGAAAATGAAGCTTAAATCATTCACTGATGCAGGGAACAATGCGACGACAAAGGAGAAGGATAAACAAATCAGTTTGAAAAGTGACCGGAAACTTCTTGCCAGACTTGTCATCATAGGCAGAGCCCGCAAAATTGATGTGAAGAACATGACATCATATTGTTTGGGCCCACTTCCACTGGCTATTGCAACACATAATTGATGTCTTGTAAAGACTAATAAGGCAAGGCTGCGACTTTATCTTGAATCGGTCACTGAAGCGTCACGAAAGGTCGAAACACCAAGCGGGAGTGTTTGGATTGTGGATGGGATGGCCGTGCTGCAACAACCGAGTCCAAAGTACATGCCACAGGACATAGGTTAACTTGCTGATCCGAATCTCCAGCATTTGTTGAATTTTGCGTGCATTCGTTGCTCCACTGCAGGACACTTTTGTGATGGATCGATATCCCGCTGCCAGCATCAAAAATGCAGAGCACAAATAAAGAGGTGCAAATAACTCCAAGAAAAATCAAGGTTGAAAAGCCGGACCAACCAATCCCAAAACAGTGGGAAAAGTTCCTGTCACATAGTTACAACAAGGAGCAGTTGGTTAAATTCCTGTTTGAGATGCAGAGCAAGTGCGATGTTGGAAGACTGAAAGGAGTGAAAGTAACCGTGGCTCATGGATAACTCTGACATGCAATCATTCTGCAAGACGGAACAGTTTTGGTAAAAGACATCATAGAGCTGCATTGTTCGCATGACGTGGCGGACACAAAAGATGTTCTTACATGCGAGCTGCATTTCCAAATCTGTTGGCAACAGTATCATTATCATGAATCCTGCCATGGATGTGCTTATCATTGGCATCACATCAACTTCAAGTATTGGCGGCTTCCAGCTCTATTTCCACACTGGGAAAGATGGGAATAATCTTTCCAAGTCGCTGGAAGGAGACGATACAACCATGTCGCTGGTAGGCCTCCACTGCTTCACTGGATGTGACTGTCAGTTCATTCTATGGCAAAGGCAAGACAAAGGCCATCAAACTGATTATGGACAACCCAACATTGTGTTCAGCATTTCAATCTCAAGGGGAATTGTTCAGTCACTGAATACATGGTGTCAGACCTGTTAGTCTTTGTCTGCAAACTCGGTGATCAGCAGGAATACTCAAACGTGAAAGATGCCAGATATGTAATGTTCTCCTCGACAACCATGGCACAGAGTATGTTTTATCACCAAATTGAGATGCCTTGTATCAGCATATTCAGCGAGCTAATTTCCAAGCATAGCTTAGAAGAGCACCAAGATATTCCACCTCCTATTGGACAAGGATGGAAGGTGATAAATGATGCAGTTGATGCCCTGGTAACTGGCTGGATACAGATGCAATTTGCTCAAAAGGCATTCTTGAACATTCATCCTATGCATGCAAGAAGTCCAAGTGCAGAGTCGGGGAGGCAGATGGCAAATGCTGCATGTCTTCAGGCATTCAGTGCCCAGAACTGTACTCATGTCATACATGTGAGAATAAATATCTACCAACTCCCACTGATGACTATGATGTAGACAGTGAGCCTGACCTGAGGACATGGGTGGAGTCGATGATGGGCTCAGCAAGTTGAAGACAACGACTTTCACGAAGAGTTATCTTTCACCTCGTGTGGACAGTAAGTAGATGCAGTCGATGCACCGCCTTAATGCCATTGTGCATGTTTGTCTTGGCATTAATCAGGAGTGAGCAACTAACATCTTCATGTATTCTCAATGACATTAAAAATTTTGGGTGTGAAATGTGAGCTCACGTGAAAGTTGTGAAAGAGGGATAAGCGAGAATAATGATTAAGCAAACTGTATATTAGCGATATTTGAAACAATATTTCATCCTCTGCCAAGGCATGGACCACAAGAATCATTTTCTGAAGGCAAGGGCTGATACTCTATTTGTAAGCCCATCTTGTTTTAAGATATCTCAAAAAGTTGCGCATGGATTCAGACGAAATTTGATGAACAGGTTGGGAGCGTGACAAGGACATAACGATTAGATTTTGGTGAAGAACCAGATCCAGATACGAGAATTTTTAAAGTTATTCTTCACCATTAAGAGATCGGGCCAAAAACGATATATTATATAGCACGTTATCTCAAAAAGTTATGGCCGAGTTATAACAAAACTAGGTGGGCGCATTGCTTCGAAGAATTCGAAGAACAAGCAGCGGATTCGAAGAACAAGCGGATTCGATTTTGGTGCAGGTCCAAATCCAGCCTTTCATTTCTATTACGTTCTACCTATTACGTTATTACGTTCAAACTGTTCTATTACGCTCTACCATAATACAACAGGAGGTATGCGCTCTACTGAGTGCCATTCTAATTTTTTAACCTCATCTGCCAGCTTCAGGGTTCATTTCTAGGTAGATCAGAATAAGCAAGTTGATTTGGCCATTCTGTCGGGTTTTTGTGGCCTTGGACGTCATTTGGCGTTTTGTTTGAATTTAATCTTTCGTGGATTGTCTTTGTGCCATCTTTCATTTTGAAATGAAGTTTGATTTATTTGTTCATAAAGTTGGGTGTGACTTCCTTATTATGTACAAAAAGGTTGATAAACAAAGAAATAAATTATTATTCAGCAAACTGCCTGTCCAACCAGCTCCAGTGTATGCTAATGTGCATTTGTTTGATGAACACCTGACAATAAATCAACAAAAGGTACAAATTAAAATGAGATTTAAAAAAAAAAAAAACCCAGACAGGGATTTGTACCTTGAGATCAGACATTAGCACCATGTAGACATTAACAAAAACAGCAAGGCCACCAACACCCAATGAAATTGTGAGCAGAGTGCGGTCCAGGATGGAAACTCGTGGGTACACATGAGGGAGGGTGTGATCTAGTGCTGTGCAGGGCATGTCTGTAGAAACAGAGAAGCAACATCATCAGTGACTATAGAACAAATCCAAGAGCAATGCAGGGGAGTTTGATTTATGAAACACGAGCAGATAACCCGTTTCCACTGGGCTGTTGTCAGGGAATTTCTTCCCCACAGTGTGTGGAATATTTAGGGAGTTTGCCATGAATGTCCTTTGACCACATAATCGTCACCAAGTGTTAAGACTGCGAAGGTTTCTCGGTGAAGTAAAATCGATGGAAAGGTAATTATACATTGGATGGAATCGAATGAATAGTTTGTGGTGATATTATGTTTCAATTTGGTAGATGTGTGTGCGAACCAGTAACTCTGAGCCTATTCGCCCCCCATGTGCAAAACCAAGGCACAGAAATCGAAATTGCATGAATATCGATATTTTAGACCTCCGCATACACTGCCTGGACCCAAAAGCTCTTAAATGAGGCATCATCCAGCATTATACGTGCTGTGGTTACGACGGTTACCCCGTTCAGGCACAATCGCACGGACAACTCGCTTTTATATAGGTAACGAGCAGATAACCTGGATCCACCAGGCTGTTCTAACGGAATTTGTTTCCAATCAAGTGTGGAATATTTTGGTCGTTTGTTCGGAATGTACTTTGACAGCCGAATGACAGACACGTGGGAATTCCACGTAATGTAAAATGTGATTTTGAGTCCTTTACCCGTTTCCTCTTCAAGTCCGCATCCCTCCTCCCCCATTCCAAATCCACGTCCACATAATAATCAATAACTGAATTAAGACTGATAAATCTCGGTGAAGTAAATCGATGAAAAGTACATTATTCGTTGGACAGATTGGTGGAATAATTTGTGTTTTTTTTTTTTGTTTTTTTTTACTCCTGGTTGGTGTGCAAACCAACGACACTGAGATTATACATCACCAGTGAAACTTTGTGCTTCCACCCACACGAGGCATTGTCAGAACGTTGTTTTGTACACCTCATGTGTGCATGGAAATAAATTGGAAGAATTAGCAAGGAGTCACAGGTTCAGTTTGTCAAGGAATTCGTTTTGGGTTATTTTGCTATGATTTTCCTTTGACAGCATAACAGTCACCAACTGTTGACTGCAAATGTTTCTCGGTAAAGTAAATTGACAGAATTCACTGAATAGTGATATCTATATACATATATATATATATATATATATATATATATATATAGATATAGATATAGATATAGATATAGATATAGATATAGATATAGATATAGATATAGATATAGATATAGATATAGATATAGATATAGATATAGATATAGATATAGATATATATATATATATATATATATATATATATATATAAAATATTTCAGGTCGGTGTGCAAACTACATCTCTGAGCATATACACCACGGCTGTTACAAAAATGAATGTCAATATTTTTAGACCTCCACATGCAATGTCCAAACCCAAGAGCTCTTAAATGAGGTATCATCCATCATTATGTGTGCTGTAGTTACGGCGTTTGCCCCCATTCAGCCACAATCGTGCAACTTGCATTTATAGATAGATAGATAGATAGATAGATAGATACTGTAAATACATTTTTGAGGCACCAAAATTAAATGTTGAAATTCTTCTTGGGGATGATAACTATTAGGGATTTCAAATTTATGATTATCATTATCAGTTATCTGAGGTTCACAAAAGAGCTTGTACATGCATCACAAGGACATGACAAAGCATCAGTGAGTGCACTCTTCTGAATTGCAAAGACCCAAGGAAATCAGTAAACAATGGACAAAAGGGCTGACATTCAAGGTATGCACACACACACACACTTCTAAGCCGTATATTCTGGGTTCAAATCTCGACCCAGCTATAAACTTTCACCCTAGTGTTTCGCAGACAATCCGAGGCATCAACGTGTTCCTCAGATAGACGTTACACTGGACGTCCCGTCTGCAAGCATTAGTTGGTGGATATTAAAGATCCCACGGTGTCCCTTCCAAAGAGTAGGTGAGTTGAACGCCAACACCCTGAACAAATTCCGAATTCCTGCTCCAACCTACAGAGGACTCTGCATCAGTGGCACAGCTATACTTCCAGCAGATGATGCAACTCAGTCATGTGATGCATACAAAAGAATGAGACAAATAAAATGATATAGGAGACATTTCCCATTTCACAGCCATCAGATGTGAACTTGCTTCATTCCTGCAAAACTGGGTTTTAACAGTCAAATAATTTGGTGTCCACCTGTTATAACAGTTGGTTTTATATTGTCAAACATTAGTGTTCACTGCTGTCCATGGGTGTTCACTGCCATCCACAAGTCTTTGGACAATGGTTTTCATTATTAGTTTGCATTTCTAATTGGGCCTTATGGTTTGTTTGTCCTTTGTATTCTGCCCTCAGTTTTTCTTCTCCCCCCCAAAAAATCTGTTTGTTTAAACAATGTAAATGTCTATTGTCCACCCCTCAGATCCTCATGTATTCAATTGTGTTTATCATCAATATTAATAATTCATGTTCCACATCATTAGTTAATTCCCTCACCTCAATCTTCCCTTTCGATTTCTTCTCATACCCAGACATATAAATCTTCAGTATTAAAAATAGGGGCAATACCCCTGGGCACTCACCTGGTAGAATAACGATACTGAGGAGGAAGTCAACGTTGGATGGAATCAGAAAAACATGTACCAATGAACAAACGTTGTAGCAAATACCTATTTTGGGGGGCAACCCCCCAAAAACACCGCGAGACCTCGATCTTTTAAATAGTGTGAACAAACTTTGGAACATCATGGGTGATGAAGGTTGTGGTCAAGTTTCATAGAAATTGCCGGTGTAGTTTCTGAGAAGAAAGCAAATACCTATGTCGGTGGACAATCCCCCGAAGAACCCCTTTGGGCCCGACTTTTTTTAATGCCATGAACAAACTTTGGTACATCATGGGTGGTGAAGGTTGTGATCAAGTTTCATTGAAATCGAGTGTGTAGTTTCAGAGAAGAAGTTGCAAGTGTCTGTGGATGGACTGATGACCTGCCTTTCCATAAGCTCCTCGAAACGACATTCCAGGTGAGCTAAAAATCAAAACAATTATTTTTTTAAAGTCAATTCTTCATTTTACAAATGCATCTCTTCATTTTTCTCTCCCTTCATTCCTCCCTCTCTCCATTTCCTTCCTCATCTTTCCTGCGCAGACAGTTTGTTTTTCTTCCTTTCATCTCTTCAATTCTCTCATATCTCGCTGTTTATTGCTTCCCTCATCTCCCTCCTCCAACCTCGATCATTCTGCCCACTCCAGTTTTACCGACTCTCTTCCTGGCTAGCAAGTAGGTAGGTACAGTGTAGATACATTGTCAACTTCCTGAA
This sequence comes from Eptatretus burgeri, assembly GCF_056783735.1. Taxonomy (NCBI): domain Eukaryota; kingdom Metazoa; phylum Chordata; class Myxini; order Myxiniformes; family Myxinidae; genus Eptatretus; species Eptatretus burgeri. The sequence goes on from NC_140966.1 coordinate 63,003,927, forward strand.
AACATCCAACAACCAGAGTTTTCACCCAAACAGTTGTACGTGTGGCTGAACTGCCAATTAAAGCATCTGATAATGGAACCAACTTGTTGCACAAACAGATGCAGGATTTTGGGGATCTTGGAAGACAGAGAGAGACAGAGAGAGACAGAGACAGAGACAGAGAGAGAGAGAGAGAGAGAGAGAGAGAGAGAGAGAGAGAGAGAGAGAGAGAGAGAGAGAGAGAGAGAGAGAGAGACGGAAAGAGCAGTGGAGAGGCTGTGAAAACCGAGACTTACAGACCTTGTGTTTCAGCATCATTGTGGGACATGCCAATGATGTTGACAGCTTTAGAGATTCTGCAAAATGCAGGAGATACAGATGAGATGATTTGGCACCAGCCCATCAGGGAGAGCAGAGCTTCAAAGAGCTATAGACAAAACTTTGTAGGCTGTGAGCAGTGTGTTGATTTTTCAAGGAATGACTTGGAATGACGGAGGACATGCAACCTGTTGCTGGCTTTGGACACCAGCTTTGCTGCATGGTGAGCCCACAAGTCGTCGTGCTGAACGTGGATAGATTATATGGATTAATTTGACGGTCCTTATGGAGTAACAGGGTTAACCTGAGATTTGTTTGTCAGTGAAGGAAATCAAAAGCCTTGTATTAAGGCGGCTTTGTATGCTGCAGGCAGTGAACTTGGCAAGCCGATTAGGGTGACAGACTGTGGTGAATATCCATGATAAGTTCAGGTGGTGATCCGATCCTCGTTTGAGATTTAGGGCCCCAAACCATTGGAGAGGGAGAGACATCAGTATGTTCAGAGTTAGTGACCAGGACAGAATCCAAACTCATGTTCAGTTGATCAGGCTGTTTGTAAATAGAAATGAGTTGACATGAGCTACAATAATGGATTGCATAATTTGGTGAGAATTGGAAGCAAGCTTACTGGTCTGCAGTTATCATCTGTTTTTCACCTTTCTTGTGCATGTGAGTGATCATTGCTGACTTCCACACAGATGGGAGGTGGTTAAGGCAGGACTGGTTGAAGAGCACATAGAGAGCACGATTTGAGAACACGGGCAATGAGGGTATCTCGATCAATTGCCGGAGCAGGGTCAGGGCCAAACACAACTTTTACCTTCCCAATGAAGAAGGCTGTCAATATGATTGAGTTAAGTGGGGACAGGGCTGGATATGTTGGGACATGAGATTCTTTTAAAAGTTTATGTTTCATTAGCCATTCCCACCAAAGGCTCTCATTTCTTTCAAATATTGGGATTTGTAGATTTTGCAGGTCGGAAACAAACGGCTGAGAGGCTGTTCCCATGATTCTGCAATCCCCATTCTTGTGCTGCGGTACATACATTTGTTGCTCTCCCACTTTACCAAAGTTTGGACGCTGATACAGTGCTCTGTTGCTCTGCTCTATGAGACTCATACCTAAAAATCATGCAGATGTGAGATACCAGCTCCATGAGCTATTGGTTCAAATTGGAATGCCAAACATTCCAAGCCGTAGTTATGTGAGCCAATATCGATTTGAATGGGTTGGGGTCTGGCGATACATTGATATACTGGTAATGGAATTCTGAACATACTGATACACAGGAAAAAAAATCCATATGATAAAAAAAAAACAACCCGGTATGTCACCAACAAATCGAAAAAAGGTGTTTGCAATATTTAATACCACACATGATTTTAAAAGCTTTGATGCACTCGGCGTCTCAACTAAACATGGAAGAGGAACAGCAGGACGTTTGATATCAAGACATATCAGAAATGAGTGCAGTTCGTGTTAACATTTAAACATCAGCATCCGAGCACCTTGCAAGCAATCGTGTTTTTCTTTACACTCATGGCTGGTTTTAAAGCAATTGCCAATTGTTTATCATTTTATATGAATCGGGTGTGTTTTCGAAATCCTATGCCAATTAAGTGATCTGTGATAGCGATAACGGTATGAAAGCGATTTCGGTATGATCATACCGGTCGGTACAGCGTTCCGTGATACTAACACCCATACGGCGATAGTGATGGATCTCGATTCTCGACCTGTCGATTACCAATACTGATCGAGCTTTAAAACAAAATCATTTTTAATACAAGTTTAATCCTCCAAGTTCGGAACACGATCTTCACACGTGCGGCTGTGGCCAGAACAATGCAGCAATTGTCGGGTACCGCACCACGGAGCATCGCTCCCCCGAAACGCACAGGTACCGAAAACTATAACCTCAACTGCCTCCCTCCCTGGCTGCAAAAGTTATTTTTCTTCATTGGGGTTTCTTCTTTTTGTGTGTGTGTCTCTGAGTGTGCTGGCACCTGTCTGTTAAGTAAGCCTGTCGAAGATCTTTTATTGTTGTTACTGTGAATAATCTCACGTCAAGTCTGCACTGTATCTGCTTTAGTAAGTTGCTTGTATAATTGTCGCACCCCCCACACCCCTCTTCTCTTTCCCTGCATTACATTCCCGAGAAATCTTTGTTGTGCCAGATGCTTTTCCTCACTTGCTGTCAATAAATAATTGTTGTAGAAATGCTCCCAGCTCGCCTTTGTCTTTTCCCTCATTGGTCCAGCATGGTTCGAATCCAGGTTTAGCCGGGTCTTTATTCCCAACGGTCTGTTGCTTCCAGCCGGTACGTCCTTGGCAGTGTCGCTCGGCTGCATCCGATCCGTTAAGGTGATCCGATCCAGTAGAGTGATCCGGTTCAGACAAGGCGTACCGAGGGCGTGGTTCCCCGGTGGTTAAACCATGTGGTTAATTAGGTAACCTGATTCCATAAGCGGGGGGACCCTATGTCACGCGGTTGAGTTATTGGCGTCCACGGTCGGTTAAGCGACCCGCTGAGTCACAGATTTATCCGTGAGCGATGGCCTACAATTCCGGGGAGTCTGGTGGGAATTTATGTAGCTTTCCCCACCTAGTGGTCTTCTCACCTGACCCTGCAACAATATATAGTGTCCTAGTGTCCTCAGATGGCCTACTTTAGTATAGCACTTCCGGCAGACATGGTGCTTTAATCGGTTTTATTGCTGCCTATATCTCCCTCCTGGATTTTATTAAGCCTTGTTTGCGAAGCCGCGAACGCTTGCTTTTGTATATTAAAAAAAAACGATAACTTTAAAATGAACGTGTTGGCCGCTTGAAACTAGTGGAAGATTCCTCCTAGCGTTTTTAGGAAACCATTTGCGCCATAAACCCATTCCGTCGCGTAAATGAACACTTGCTGAGATAAATTACTTCTGCCTCAAGAGCAATTAGGCCACTTGAAGGCGGCAAATTGGGGTTTTCCTAATTATGTGCAATGCGCCCATATCCTGACCTGTTCACGAGTTCTTAGAACTTACCGAAAAGGGTAAGAACAGCGTTCCCGTCACATTTGGTCACAGAGATGTATACGATGGCAAAGATCTTTATTGTTAAATGCTCAGTCTTGTTTTTTTAAATTGTGCTGGGAGCCTTGGCAAATTAGAAATTCCTCAGGAATTGCAACATGCTTCGACAGAAACGGGTCATGGAGTAACAAGCTGTCTAGGAAGAATCATTAATGGTGGAAACATTCATAAACCAGCTGTTGGCACCCAGACACCTCTGCCTCCTCCCCACCCCCCTCCTTCTAGCTTGCTGTTCCTGTGACACTTCACACTTTTTGTATTTTTTGCATTTCACCGAGGATCTCAATGTTCAATGGTTCAAGTTATTATGGTATGATGGTTCGAACACCATAAAGAGACATTTATGACATCACAAAACCAGCAGATTTGACAACAAATCATGAACCAGTGTGAAGTCAATGGCACACCGTTGCAAATCCCCATGTTTCCCACCGAAAGGAAAGTTTAAAATGGCAAAAAGCTTCCACCAGGAATGACCCAATATCAAATTTTTAGTCAAACCCCAAATCCCTCCACAACAACCCGGGGCATGAAGCGGGGGTCAAATCCCCAACAAATGATGGCATATTTCAGCATCCACCAATGTTGATTGCATATACAAGATTCATTGAAACACGTTTAACTGGAGCGCATACTCCGCCAGCCAGGCTGAACAGTTTATGTTTTTTCTTACACGAACAGGCTGGATCTGATTCTGGACCTGAACCAAACTCTAATCAGCTTGTTCTTGTCACCCACCTACCCAACTCATCCACCAAGTTTTGTCATAATCCATCCACAACTTTTTGAAATACTACACCATGTTACATATCATTTTTAGCCCCATCTCTCAATGGTGAAAAATCACTAAAAAATATTTTTTAATTCTCATATCTGGATCCAGATCCTCACCAAAATCGAATTGATTCACCCTTGCCACACACCAAACCTGTCCACCAAATTTCATCCAAATTCGTATAAACTTTTTGAGATGTCCTACTCACAGACAGACAAACAAACTAGCCCGTAGGCGACATGGGTGGTCGCTATATAATTGCATACTAGTCATACAGTTTTTGATGGATCGGGCTGAAATGTGACAAAAAGGTTGATTATAGTGCGCATAAAAGCGTGGAAGCCCATTTTTGTTTTTCGAAAAAAAAAATATATATATATATATATATATATATATATATATATATATATATATATATATATATATATATATATATATATATATATATATATATATATATATATATATATATATATATAAATATTTTTCGGATTTTTTCAAATATTTCAAAGTCCTGTTACTAGGCAACGGTGGCGTCCATAGCAAGGGTGCTCAAAAGCATACAACGAGATCCTGGTATGAACCTACCAGTCAAGTTTCATCAAAATCAGTTGACTTCTCTGGCCTCCAGAGCTGTCCATTCCAAACAAACAGACAGATGGAAAACCTGAGAATAACGGTAGTCTGGCGACCACCCAAAATAAAAAAAAATAAAAAATAAAAATCACTCATGGAGTAATACTTGGCGAAATGGAACGGCACTCGGTGCAGCACATACCTCCACCAGGCTGAATAGTTTACACTTTGTATGCCACCGATAGGCAGGATCTGAATCCGGGCCTTAACCAAAAATCGAATCGGCTTGTTCTTGTCACCAAACCAATCATCAATCGAGTTTTGTCATAACTAGTCCACAACTTTTTGAGATGTCATGCAATACATAGTTTTTGGCCTCATTTCTCAAGGTTGAAGAATCACTTTGAAAATTCTCACCAAAACGGAATCGATTCGTCCTTGTCACACTCCCAAACTGCCCAAAAACTTTCTGCGGAATCCATCCATAACAGTTTGAGATATTGTGCTAGATATCGATTTTGGCCCAATCTCTTTATGGTGAGGAATGACTCAAAATTTTTTTTTAGATCCGTTTCCACATTTGGATCTTCACCAAAATCAAGTGTTGCTGTCCTTGGCCGGTCACCGACACACAAAATAAATTCAGAATGATAACTTGAAAACTGCGGCCAAAAATCATGTGACAAAGAGACAAACAAAATGACAAATGCTACACACCAATATACTTGGCAAAATATTTCAACAAGAAACAAAGAGCAGTGAAAACATAACCTCCGTCCACCTTCAGTGGCAGACGTAAAATATGCCTGCGTTTTGGTACATGACCTCTTGACCACACCCCAGGGGGGTGGGGCCAAACTTTCCCACACCTTCTTGTTCCCACACCTTCTTGCCACCGGTGATCATACTTATGTTTGGTGAATTTGTGCACAAGCATTTTGGAGGTGACAGATCAGTAATATTCTCCCCCCCTCCCTCTCCACGTTTTTCATTATCCCGCCCCCCGGAGGGAGGGGGCGAGATGTTGTAATCGTCCGGTTTGTTTGTTGGGTAGTCGATCTAGTGGAAAAAAAAATTCCCCAAATTTTTTTTTTTGAGATTTGTTCTACCCTTATTATCAGTATTTAAAATGGCGAATTCAGTTAACACAATGGCGATTTCGATGAAACTTGGTTGGAAGGTTCATACCATGACCTAGTTGTGTGCAAATGAGAACCGATGCTATGGACACCACCGTTGCCGAGCAACAGGACTTTGAAATTTTTGAAAAATCATAAAAAAAAATTTTCGAAAATCAAAAATCGGGCCACAAGCGACTTTGGGCAGTACATTCAGCCATATTGTCAAAAATTTCCATCCGAATCCTATGAAAACTGTCGGAGAAGATAAGACTTTGAATGAACCCTGGTCGAAAACAATAAAAAAGTGAAGTTCGTTATATCTCAGAAACTGAGTCAGATATACATGAAACTGGTATGGTAGGTTCATGGTATGTCCTAGTTATGTGTGAGAAAGAACCGTTGCTATGGACCCCTCTGTTGCTTTGCAACGGCCGAAAAACCTCTAAATGTGGGGGTATTTTTATGAAAAAACAATCTGCAGCCTTAACCCTTGAAGCTCGAATCATGAATTTTCTTGTGCTTAATCCTCAGGTCATTCCCCATCAAACGGGCCCATCGCATCAGGTTCTATTGGGGAGTCGACTACCCATGTCCGCCTACCGGCTTGTCTGTCTCTTTGGTCCAGTGCTCCGTTAATACAATGGCAATTTCAATGAAACTTGGTTGATAGGTTCATACCATGACCTAGTTGTGTGCAAATGAGAACCGTTGCCATGGACACCACCGTTGCCGAGCAATGGGACTTTGAAATTTTTGAAAAATCATAAAAAAATTATTTTTTCGAAAATCAAAAATCGGGCCACGAGCGACTGTGGGCAGTACATTCAGCCATATTGTCAAAAATTTCCAGCCGGATCCTATGAAAATTGTCGGAGAAGATTGACTGAATGAATCCTGGTCGAAAACAATAAAAAAACGAAGTTCGTTATATCTCAGAGACCATGAGTCAGATATACATGAAACTGGTATGGTAGGTTCATGGTATGTCCTAGTTATGTGTGAGAACTGTTGCTATGGACTCCTCCGTTGCCGAGCAACGGCCGAAAAACCTCTAAATGTGGGGGTATTTTAACAAAAAAAAAATCTGCAGCCTTAACCCTTGAAGCTAGAATCATGAATTTTCTTGTGCTTAATCCTCAGGTCATTCCCCATCGAACGGGCCCATCGCGTCAGGTTCTATTGGCTAGTCGATTACTCATGTCCGCCTACCAGCTTGTCTGTTTGTTTGTCTGTCTGTCTGTTAGCAACTTTACAGCAAAATGGCTTTAGCAAACACTATAAAATTTAATCCACAGGTGGGCAATGAACCTTGGACGACCCCATTAACTTTTGGGTCCAATTGGATCAAAGGTCAAGGTCACGAAAAGATCAAAATCGTTTTTCGCTCATAACTTCATCAAAAATGATCTGATTTACTTCAAACTAAGCTTACAGTGAACCTTATTCTATTTGCCACTTATAATCTTACCCATTCCTATCGTGAAAAATGCATATTTGTGAAGATCGGTGGGGTCCGAAGTTTTGGGGGTCATGGTCCTCGGTCAAAATTACAAATTTTCCATTGAAACTAAAACATGGTTACGAAAATACAATTTTACGGGAAAACGGCTGCCTCAAACACTGTCAAATTGTATCCACAGGTGGGTAAATGGACCTTGGACGACCCCATTAACTTTTGGGTCCAATTAGGTCAAAGGTCAAGGTCAGGTCACGAAAAGCTCAAAATCGTTTTTCACTCATAACTTCGTCAAAAATGGTTTAATTGACTTCAAACTAAGACTAAAATATTCCTTATAATCAACATTCAGGTTAAGGATGTATCAAATTTAAATTTGATCCCCAAAATAACTTTATGCTTTAAATGGGTGGGATTTGTTGTGCCTGGCACCACTTGTTATATATTAAAATCATTCACATTGGTTATAAGATTCGAGTCTTGGGAAAAAAAGTCATTTATTTTAATCAGACAAGGTGGTGTAATGCTTCGAGTGTCCTCTCCGTGTCTCGGTGGTGGGTGGGTCAAACACTGGCCAAGTCAGAGCAAAGATTAAATATACCATCATAGATGGGGAATCCCCCGCCATTGAAAAATAATTGAAATCAGATAAGTGGTTTTCCATTTATTACAAAAAAATATTTTTTTCAAGATGGCCACCCCAGCCGGCCATCTTGGATCCGGCCATGCCCAAAATCAATAGGGTTTTTCCTTTTCAGGTGGTGCATGTGTGACCCAAATTTCAAATCGATATAGCGAACAGTTTATGAGTTATCGCACTCACAGCTATAAATGTTGACGCCCAGCCAGCCGGACAGATGACGGACGACCCGGGTGACAACAATATCCCCCTTCCGCCACGCGACGGGGGATAAAAATGGTATGTGCTGCTTACTTGCTTGATTGACACTGCATTTAAAAGGATAGAACATGGAAAATTCCCACAGGTTGGTATCCATGGGGAGAAGGAAATTCCTCTTGAGAAAATGCCTTGCTGAGTGCAGTGAGAAATGCGGCGCCATTGTTGGGATGTCCCGAGTAACCGGAGTACCCCAGAGGTGATGGCACTTCCACCAAACTCAGTGGCTGTTTGACTCATCTCACAATCATGTATTTGTCTATGACCACAGCACCACTGCAGGCCTTAGATACTGTTATATAAATTCATTAAATAACAAACAGTACTTAGTCATTATAAATATGCAAAATGGTTAAAAGTTTCTTTCCAAATGTTAAACAAAATTTAGGAGTAATCCAAGGCTTGCAATAGTTACCTTTGAAGGCTTTAAGAATGGTACGCCCGTGCGTTATGCTTGCAAATATCATCACACGGGCAAACACACGTCTGTGGGAAACAGGAATCAAGATGAGACTTAATGCAAAACTTAATGGCATCAAGGTATGCAGCGCATCATGCATAATCGTTGAAGCGGGTGGCACCTGTCTGGTCCAGAAACATGGCGACGCCAAAGTAGACGGCGATGCAAGGGACGTTTAGACCAGGCGTCATGCCCAGATTTTGCTGGACCTTCACCCAAGGCCCAAAAAGCAATCGAATCATATTCAGTGAGACGAACAGAGACCTGCTCACCAAGAAGAAACAAAAGGACAGGAAAAAGTAATGAACGACACGCATGCACATAAATACAAGTAAACTTTGGCAGGGAGGTGGCCTTTTGTTCCATCATACCGGGACCATATCCAAACCCCACCATCCCCAACTGCTAAACTAAGTGCTAATTTCCAGCTCACACCAAGCAGGGAATTTGCCAAGGTATTGATACACTCACTTTGGCTTACTACTTATTCTTTATTCGTTTGCAGCACAAGGCTGTGGGTAGCATCATTGGCTGAGGGTGCAGCTGTGCCGCTGATACAAAGCTCTCTGCTGGTTAGAGCAGGAATTTGTAATTTGTTCATGGTGCCAGCGATAGCTCGCCTCCTCTTCATGAAGGACACCATGGCCACTTTAATGTCCACCAATGAATGCTGGCAGATTGAACATCAGTTTCACATCCATCTGAGAGACGGCACACACAGACGAATCACCCTACCTGTGAAACACCGGGATGGCAGTTTATAGCTGGGCGAAGATTCAAACCCAGGCTACACAGTTTAGAGGCGAGTCTGCATACCTCTCGGTCATCCTGTCAACCCAGCTTACTATTATCAACAGATAAAGTATGATAGTTTGCATCTACAAGCTTAATTTACACATGCGGATTTATTTCCCCACCTGAAGGACTACTACGACTACTTCAATGGCACCACTTATTCCCACCTTATCGTGGGGTCGACTGGGATAGTTTTTTTTTCTTTTCTTTGCACAAGCCTTTCACGAAAGGCTGACCAGACCTGAAGCTCAACTGAGAGCGACAGGAATTTGGAACGTAATGACGGTAATCGCAATAACCCTAACCGACGAGTCCCCAACTTAATATCTACCCGAGGGACACCGCACCCTGACCGTGAAGCACCGGCCTAAAAGTTAATAGGCGGACTAAGATAAGAACCCAGATGAGACAGCACAAAGGTAAGTGCAGACCTCTAGATCAGTGGTTCTTAAACTTTTTTGCACCCCCCCCCAACAAGCCGATCTCTAACCCAACGGCCCACCGCCCATGCCACACACACAACCCGTCACTTCACCGACTGAGATACTAAAAGGAGGGACATCCTCAGAGAGTGGGAAGCCCCAAAGCTAACTTTCAATAATAAGGGGAGGCAGGAGAAGGAGGGGAGATGGGAGTCCGGAGGGAGGGGAAGGGATGGGAGGAGAGACCCGGAGTTGCCCGGCAATGCCGAGAACCCGTTTGAAAAGAATAATGTTTATGCACATCTCCTTGAAACATGTATAATGCAACGATGGTTTTTTAATTCGCCCTAAACAAGGGTGAAAGCGACTCAACGTTTTTGTTTGGAAACAATACAACTGACAATATCCCCAAATCACTATCGCTAATGCATCCAGGTACCTGTGTAATTCCCATTTAAATGTATCCACCCCTTCCACTAAATTTACAGGGAGACCATTCCATGCATGAACCACTCTTCAACTGAAAGACCCCTGCCTAAAATAAAAAATAAGTAAACTGACCCAACTCTCATCCTCTTTACCCTCAGGCTGGTGGCTCCTGGTCCTAACTGTCCACTCTGTTGAAAAACTCCACTGCACCTATTTCGTCCACACCATTCATCGTCTTGAACATCTCAATCAGATCCCTTCACAATGACGCACTGTCCAATGTAAAAAAGTCTCGCCTCCTTCAACCGCTCCTCATAGCTTAGTCGAGCTAGCCTTGAAATAAATTGAGTTGCTCTCCGCTGAGCCCTCTCTATGGCAGCTATATCCTTCCTCAGACATGGTGACCGAAACTGTACACACTATTCTCGATAAGGCCTCACCAAAATTCCTCGACAGGGTTAACACCACCTTGTTTGATTAACAATTTATCCTCTGAAGAATACCATATAAAACACAGTTTTAAAGGACATATAATAAACACAGTTAGCACCATATAAAACACAGTTAGCTTCAACAATAGCTGCCTGTCACTGTGCTGTCTGCTTACCCCCTGTATCTATTACCACCCCCAGATCCTTCTCCTGTATGACACCATTTGGAAAGGTTATCATCATCATTCAACAGCAGTACCAATGTCGACCGACTGAGCCCAGTGAAATTTCGTCATATGCGTATTCATGCAGACCATCACAATCACACCTGCATCGATAAATCCATGAACCCCTATAACAACTCGTGCACTGCTTTCTCAACGTTTCAGGCTTATCGAGGGAAACTGTTCTTTTCCCGATTGCCATACCCTGGTAGGATGCATGAGGGCACCCACAACCCGATCAAAAACCTTTTCCAAAGGTGACAGTTAACCTTCTGCAAGTCGCTTCTCCATCACAGGGTGCTGCTGAAACAACTCAGGCAAGAATTAGTAATTTTGCAAGAGCATGAGCATACAATGGCCAACTATTTTCGAAGGGTACCATCAGAGCGACAGCATTCACAAGTGAATACTACCAGAGGGAACAGGCTGACTAAACGTTTCTGGAGGAAAAAGTGCTCGACGACGCAACACCCCGCATGTGAAGTACAAGGATCCACTTACAAGGTCAGGAATGTTGTCCAGAATAGATATCCCACAGAGAAGCTTGTAGATAGATGAAACAACTTAAAGTTAGTGATAAATAAAAGACAGCATTATGTTAATCTATCTACATTATGAGGGTCAAGTCACACAGATATTTGACCGTCACCCCCACTGCCCCCCAATCTAAAAAACACCTTTTGGTACGTTCTCCATTGACGTTTGCATCATTTTACACTTTGCAATAATATTGACATAAACCCTAATAAGAGATATATATATATATATACATACATATATATACATATATATACATATATATACATATATATACATATATATACATATATATACATATATATACATATATATATATATATATATATATATATATATATATATATACATACATACTTGGGATAATTGACCAATAATGATTAAACTTTCAAATCAGCTTTGAAACTTCATCCAGATCAGCAACAATAGTCAGTTATTTTCTCCACTTTACAAAGCCAGGATACATTTCAGATTTCCCCCAAATGCCCATGGCCATGTCTGTTCTCTGCTTAAAGAAATAAATATATATAGATTAACAATTAAACCCAGTTGTCATGGGAATTGGGATGGGCCAATGTGACCGTCACATGATGTAGGCCTGACCCGCGCAGAGCTGTGGGATGAAGATTTGGCAAAGACAAAGCAAGTAAAAACTGTGCCCGACAAGATGAAAGCTCCGAGCGTACGATACCACCTATTGAAATGGTTTGGAAGACGAGATGAAACTACACCTTTGCTACAATGGGTAAGCAATTCCAATGTTATGTGTTACTGTCTTTTTCTTTTTCTGTCATACTATCTGCCCGTTATAATGATCCAGTCTCTCCATACTTATTCTTGGTGCTCGAGATAATAGAAAAAAATAAAAATAATAATAACTAGAAAGCAATCAATGATTATACAGACCTTTGCCAGGACTTGTTTTACCTTAGAGACTCAGGTGATCTTCACATGTGGACATCGCAAAGTACCTATAATTGGATTTAACCATTGCATAAAGATTAGTTTCACAAACGGCAATGTAGGATCTGTTCCAACCACAGCAAACTGCAATCTTAAGAAAGGTGACTTCACAACTAATTATTAGTTCCTTTACGACTGAGCTTGTTCATGTCAAAAGGTGAAACGCAAGTTTCACCTTTTAAGGTGAAACTTGCGTTTCACCTTTTGCAACGCAAGGGTTTAAATGTAATTTTCTTTAGTCTCAAGCTTCCCTGACCATCCCGTGTGCAGAGTGGAAAAGATGCCGAGAGTGACGAAGCAGCTTCACGGAGCCCGAATGACGAAATTCTCAGCAAATCGAGTTTGGCGAAGCGCAATGTTCATCTGGAATGCACAGAATTTGAAGAGCGAATGGATTATGAAGTCCTGGAGCAGAGGGTCAACCCTTGGGTCAAGTACACCCTTTTCTGTGGCCACTTTTGGCTTGCGGCCCTCTCCCTTGCTGTGCTCACTTTTTCAGTGTGGGGGCTTGACCAGAAGTACACAGTCTCCGTTCCTCAGCTATCAATCTTGGCAGAAGACCCGCTACTGCTAATTCTTATTCTCTCATCTCTTGTGGCTGGGATGAGCGTAGCAGCGGCAACTGGAGCACTGCGAGAGCTTCCGAGATTCCTGCATTGCTTTACTGCTTCACTTCTGGCACTGATGTGTGTCGAGGTAAGATTCCCATACTGTTGTTTGCTCACAGAATGCAGACAATTAAAAGCAAATTATTTCACTCCCAACGTTATAATTTACTTGCTTACTTATGGAAATATCAAAATAATTAAAAAACCTTTTCCAGTTTCCAAGTCATCCTTTACCTGGTTAAACATTTTATCTTGTCAAATTCCTCAAATCAAATCTACCTTTACTCGTCTGTCCTATTGGTAGTGTAACATTCCAGAGGCTATTTAATTCCACTCTTCATTCCAGGGCTTCAAGAGGGCAGAGCATCACCAACTCGTCATCTTTTGCACTCCTCCTCACCACCAGGATATTTTCTACAACTATTAACCTTACCCTCCCTCTTCTTACAGGGTGCAGTCTCTACCCCTCCCCTTCCCCATCCACCTACTCTCTCCCTCTGCTCTTTTGCCTGTTCATTCGTTCCCTTGCTTGTTGCGTCTGCTTGGGTTGCCCTCTTAGCACCACGATGCATCCTGTCACCTTGCTTTTCCATGAGCCTCGATATTGTTTTGAAAAAGATATATAAAAGCTCATCTTCCCTGCTCCCCCTTTTCCCAAGGTTCTTGGTGTAGGTGTGGTGTTGGTGCTGGTGCTGGTTGGTCCAATGCAGGCAGGGCTGAAAGCTGGCCTTCTCCATGCTCTGTTGCGCTACCATGAAGACACAGACACTCGGTTTCTGCTCAATGAACTGCAAGGAGGCCTTGCGTGCTGCGGAGTCAATAGCTACCAGGACTGGAAAGTAGACTTGTAAGTAACATTATTACCGGACAAATGATTGTAATGTAGCAGGATGATACAGAAACAATATTCTTTGTAAATTTTTTGTTCTTTGTAAATCTCATAAACAGAATTCTCAATAATCTTGCAACCAATATTTTCTATCTCTTCCACACCACCCCTTTTTCCTCTCCCAAATAAACCTGTATTTAATCCCCAAAACAGGTATTACAACTGCAGCTCTCCAGGAGTGCAGGCCTGTGGAGTTCCAGCATCGTGCTGCCTGCCAAAATACCGTTCAATCCCCAACTCTCAATGCGGTTTTGGTGTCCTGAGTCTTGACCCATTTTCTGCAGCTGAACAGGTGCATACGGCAGGCTGTGCGGCCCGTTTGCTCGGCTGGCTTGAACAGCATGCAGTCGAGTTGGCAATAGCTGCCGTTGCCTTATTGTCAGCTCAGGCCTTGATGTTAAGTTTGGCCAACAAGCTTTGCCAACAGATCCTGATGATACGTGCTCGGTGGGAGACGGTGGAAGACAAGTTGCTTTCTTCAGTCAATCAAGATTCAGAACTTTCAGGAAGATTAACAGGGAGAAATTTAAGCAGGTGAAAAGTGCAAGAAGAATTAATAAAATATATGCAGAAGAGGGTGAAATTACTAATGATGACTTGTTGACAGACAAAGAGATGGATAGTGTGAAGAATTAACAAACATACCTGTGGCCCATCAAGTCGATGGTGCTGAGTGAGGGCAAAAGCAACTGCTTTGTTTGACAGGCGGATGTAGTTAGCGGCAGAGGCAAGTGATGAGAGAAGGCGAAAAAACTTCCGCTTGCGACATCCATCTTCAACATCCGGAACCTCCATGTCTGATCTTGATTCGGAATCGGGGTTCATAGGAAAGTACAAATCCTGAAATGAAAAACGATTGGGGAACAAAACGTGAAACAAGTAGACAGTCTAGTCGCATCCAAATTTGCGACATCCTCACGTGACGCTAGAACGCACCTGGATTTCGTAGAGCAGCCCATGGTAGTGAGTCAAAAGGTGGGCATCTACAGCTTTGATGACCATTCTGAAATGCTCCTTCTCACTCTGTTGCAGCTCCTAAGTGGAGAAAAATCAAGCATACATTTTCCATTAATAAATTAAAATGGAAAGCTGTCCAGTTAAATAACATTACGATTTTGGCCTTCAGTGTTGCTTGTGCAGTACAACCCACAGTGTAGTTGTAAACTTTAGATGGGTTCAAAACATTTTAATTTTTTTTGCAGATTCCCACCCATTGGGGAGTACAATTGTTTTACGATTTTGATTTAATTAAGCATCACTGTTCCAACATAATTCCCATATTTAACAAGATTTACCCGTTTGGCATTCCCATCTGAGCATGAAAGATCATCTCTTCTTTCCTCATGAACCCAACCCTCTTCTTGCAGGTTACAATGTTTCCTCCTCCCCTTAATCTGCTCCTCATACTCCTACTAAAATAGAATCCCAAGTTCAAGTCCCATATGCTATGTTTATTTGTTAATCATCTATCTACTATATATATTTTTTAAAATAATAATTATAAATGTAAAGAGGTGAAAATTAAATAACCCCTGAGGAAATGCATTTACAGTCTAATCTAGGAGACTTAAATAATTCCAAGACTGTTCTTGTGTATGGCAGGTAATGCAATCATTGCAGTCAAGGCCAATATTGGCTGCGAGAAACAAGCACTGCAATTGTGCACCCACCGATGAAGCTGTGCTTATACTGTTACAATATATCGTGCTCTGGAATAATACATTACATGACATTACAAAACCTTTTCAATCAGCTGTGTAAGCTTGTGGTAGTTCAGTGGGATGGCACGCTCCTCGTACTCAGCCTGCGCCTCGGTCCACAACTCATTTTTGCTCCTTCGGCGCGTCCGGAACTCTGCAACTGTGTTCATCAAATCCTTGATGCTTTCATTGTCCCTCTCATCCCGACCGTGTATGGTCTCCTGGGTACCATTTCCCTCATCCCGCTGTGGTGTTGTCAATCTCATAATTTGTGAAGTGCCTGGCATAGGATTCCACACAACGTTAGTCCGTGACCCTGCAATCTTGGCAAGATCACTCATGGTGCTACCGACATGCTTCCAACAGGGGCAGGCTAGTCGGGTGATGCCGGAGTGGGAAAGGAGCCACAGAAACCGAATAGCAGCATGGCAGGATGGATTTGCTGCCACGAGAGATCTGTAAGGGTTCAGGTTGGAAAAGGGATTAAAAAAAAGTTAATGAATGCCGAGTGCCATTCCAATTAAACACGTTTTAATGAATCTTTGAACATGGAATCAACATTGGGATGCATGAAATAGTCATGATTTTTTTGGGATTCGACCCCCACTACATGCAAACTTAGGGTCACAGGGATGAAAACAGAAGATTTGTTCCGAATAATGGACGGATTCTGACGAAACTTGCTAGACAGATTGGGTGTGTGACAAGGAACAATTATTTCGACTTTGGTGACGATCTGGATCAGGATCCGGATCTGATAATTTTTTTTAATTCACAAGTGATTCTTGTAACCTCAGATGGGAAATAGAAGGCTAAACCCTGCTTTAGCAGGGAAAATGGCCTTAAATGCTTCTTCTTGTTGTGTCCAAGTGATTCTTCACCATCGAGAAATGGGGCCAAAACAAAATGTAACACGACATCTCAAAAAATTATCGATGCATTCGGGACAAAACTTGGTGGATGAGTTGGGTTGGTGACAAGAACAAGCCGATTCGATTTTGCTTCAGGTCCTGATCCAGATCCGGCCTATCAGCCTGGCGGAGGTATGTGCTCCACAGAGTGCCATTCTAGTCTTTAAAATAAAATAATCTGTATTTTATTTATTTATTTGGGAACGATCAAGTTGTCTTATCTATTCATCTATATAACCTCCGCCAGTCGGTCGGTCGGTCTGTCCAGTCTGGGAGGGCCTTCAAAATCAAATTGCCACCATTTTGTTTGCTCCGTACAGGCTCTTTTGTAAGGCGTGCACATTCTTACATTCTCACAGGTTTATCTCAACTCTAATCCGAAAACTGATTTCATTTTTCATGGTCGCTAAGATGGTTTAAGACTCAGTTGCAAAAAGGCGAAGAAAAATTGGACGAAAATTGACGTTTTTAGACAAAAAGGCATTTGTGATTAAATTAAGGCCTGCAGTATAAAATACAGACTCCCTCACAGAATTATCTTAACTCTCATTCACCATCCGATTTCATTTTTTCATAGTGGCAACGATGGTTGAAGACTCAGTTGCAGCAAAAGGTGAGAAAAATCGGACGAATATTGACATTTTTCGACAAAAATGCATTTCAAGAGCCGTTTTAAATGTATCTGGTCAGATGTGCTGTGGGGAGGGGAGGTAGTGAGGGGGGAAAGGAGAGGTGGGAGGGGGTGCAGAAGAGTGAGGGTATGGCTCCCTGCTTGGGAAAACTGAAGTTAGGGATTGTACTGTGGTCTCATGATATTATTTTCATGTTCCCAGGGTATATACTTTTTTATTTATATATATATATATATATATATATATATATATATATATATATATATATATATATATATATATATATATATGTATGTATGTATGTATGTATGTATGTATGTATGTATGTATGTATGTATGTATGTATGTATGTATGTATGTATGTATGTATGTATGTATGTATGTATATATATATATATATATATATATATATATATATATATATATATATATATATATATCCTGGTGTTGGCGTAGTGGTTCTGGTAGCGGCTTGGGATCCAAAAAGTCCTGAGTTCAAGCCCCGTTGGCCACTTGAATTAATACACACCAGGAGGTTGACTCAGCCTGTCATCCTTCCGAGGTCGGCGAAGTGAGTACCAGTGTACTGGGCCCGGTGTATGCCCCGGTTAAAATTGGTGCACCATATCCCTGTGTCGTAAGAGACTACCAGGGTTGCGTCAGGAAGGGCATCCGGCGTAAAACCTGTGCCAAATCACAATGCGTATCATACGAATGATCCGCTGTGGCGACCCCTAATGGGAGGAGGAGGGAGGAGGAGGAGAAGGAGAAGGAGGAGAAGAAGTGTAGCGGGCCTGCGGGGGCAGGGCATGATGGGGAGGAGTGGTCGGCGTGATCACGTGTGTGTGAGGGATATAGGAGTGCGCGCCGCCTGAGGCATTGTAGTGGTTGCCGTAGTTGCTGTGGCTTGTAGAGTGCATTGAGTACGTAATAAAGGGGAGTTACGGGCAACGTACGCTCACACTCCCGCTCGTGCAACAAAGCCGGGTTCGACTCTTCCTCCGCTCGTGTCTGCCTTCGAAGCACCACGAAGAAGAAGAAGAAGAATAAGAAGCACCACGAAGAAGAAGAAGAAGAAGAAGAAGAATAAGAAGCACCACGAAGAAGAAGAAGAAGAAGAAGAAGCACCACGAAGAAGAAGAAGAAGCACCACGAAGAAGAAGAAGAAGAAGAAGCACCACGAAGAAGAAGAAGAAGAAGAAGCACCACGAAGAAGAAGCACCACGAAGAAGAAGAAGAAGAAGAAGCACCACGAAGAATAAGAAGAAGAAGAAGAAGAAGCACCACGAAGAATAAGAAGAAGAAGAAGAAGAAGCACCACGAAGAAGAAGAAGAAGAAGAAGAAGCACCACGAAGAAGAAGAAGAAGAAGAAGAAGCACCACGAAGAAGAAGAAGAAGAAGAAGCACCACGAAGAAGAAGAAGAAGAAGAAGCACCACGAAGAAGAAGAAGAAGAAGCACCACGAAGAAGAAGAAGAAGAAGCACCACGAAGAAGAAGAAGAAGAAGCACCACGAAGAAGAAGAAGAAGAAGAAGAAGAAGATATACATACATACATACACGTTAATAACGTTTGGTTTTAAGGATATATTAATTTGTGAAGTGTATTTGATGCTTTGAAGTTTAAATTAAAAAATAATGACAGCATTCAGTCTCCCCCCTCTCAAGTCAAGTCAATTACATCAAGGCAGAAGTAAGTCACTCCAAACCCTCTCCCATCCTTCGCCTCTCTCCCCCCTCCCTCCTCCCCCCCGCCCCCTTCCCTCTCGTGCATGAAGCATCAGATATGAAGTGGGTAAATCCAAATGTCATACATATCTATGCCCGTGGGTTTTCCATGTGTGCCCCACAAGTATAAATTTAATAAACAGAAAAAAAAATTCCTGCGTGGGGCTTGTGTGAAGAAATTGACAACCTGGGACTCAAACCCAAACACCTCATCGCTTAAGTAGTGACAGCCCACTGAGCTATTGAATCTTTAAGATATCCTCAGAAATCTCTCACATCAACACTGCAAGCTTTACACTGGCTGACATCTTATGTGCCTGCTCGGCCGTGCCGTGAAGGTGTATTAGAGATAAACCTTATCCGAGTATATACACAATAAGCCAATGCAGTCTGTCCCACCGAGACATGGAAAACGCTCCTCAGAGAGAAAAATTCTTGCATAAAAGTTGCTTCAAATTAATCCAAACCTGCAGAAAAATTGTCATTTCTTTCAATCAGACAAAAAATAAACAAACAAAATAGAAGGGCACTCGGTGGAGCACAAACCTCCACCACATAATGCCTAATCCACGAGAACATATCGGGCCCAATACATTTTTGAAATATCATGCTATACAGTACTATCTCGTTTTTGAGCCCTCTCAATGGTGAAGAATCACTTTACACATTCTCGTAGTCGGATCCGGATCCGGATGTTCACCAAAATCGAAGCAGTTCGTCCTCGTCACACACCCAACCTGTCCACAAAATTTCATCCAGCTCAGCAAACAACTTTGAGATTTCCTGTAAACAAACAGACAGGTGAAAAATTAACCTACTTCACCTCCGATGGCAGAGGTAATAATAAGTGAACCTGAGCAGTGTACAAGGCCAACCGCTGCTTCGATTGCTCCTAATATATTTTTTCCGTTTAAATATATGCCACAATATCTTTGCTGTTAAGAAATATGATTTTGGAATTTGAAACGACTCCACACATCTATCTATAAAATAATACACCGGTGGCAGAGGTAATAAGTGAACCTGAGCAGTGCACAAGGCCAACCGCTGCTTCGATTGCTCCTAATATATATTTTTTCCGTTTCAATATATGCCACAATATCTTTGCTGTTAAGAAATATGATGATTTTGGAATTTGAAACGACTCTACACATCTATCTATATAATAATACACTGATTTCGTCAATCTGTTTGTGTGTAACATTTCTTCCACCCAATAAAGGCATCATTTGGCCACCCTGTTGGTCTTATGTGAAGTCAAAGACATATTTGGAGCAGTCATATTCACAAATGTCATGCTCTCCCAATAACCTTTCCCTTCAGTGTAAAATGACCAGTGGGACTGTGAAAATGATCATCAAATATCGAAAGGTTGGAGTGGATAGTGTCATGGGCTTTTGTAATGATATAGGCCTCATGGTTCAGGCCTTTGGTAAAAAGTGAAATTGGAATCTATCAGAGCTTTATCACCATGATCAAGAGATTATGTGTATGTATATATATATATATATATATATATATATATATATATATATATATATATATATATATATATATATATATATATATATATATATATATATATATATACATATATATACATATTACCTAATTAATCACGTGATTTAATTACCGGGGAACACGCCCTCAGTACACCTTGTCCGAACCGGATCACTTCTCTGGATCGGATGCAGCCGAGCAACACTGCCAAGGATGTACCAGCTAAAAGGAACAGATCATTGGGAACAAAGTGCTGGCTAAGTTAGGATATGGACCATGCTGGATCAATGAAAGAAAAGACGAAAATGACCTGGGAACATTTCCACA
>NC_140966.1:63029686-63059686 GCF_056783735.1 Eptatretus burgeri
AATTTTCTTGTGCTTAATCTTCAGGTCATTCCCCATCGAACGGGCCCATCGCGTCAAGTTATATTGGGTAGTCGACTACCCATGTCTGCCTACCGGCTTGTTGGGTAGTCGATCAAGTCGGGAAAATTTTTTTTTTTTTGAGATTTGTTCTACCCTCCTTAGCAGTATTTATAAAATGGCGATTTCAGTTAATACAATGGCAATTTCGATGAAACTTGGTTGGTAGGTTCATACCATGACCTAATTGTGTGCAAATGAGAACCGTTGCTATGGGCACCACCGTTGCCAAGCAACTGGACTTTGAAATTTTTGAAAAATCATTAAAAAATTATTTTTTCGAAAATCAAAAATCGGGCCACGCGCGACTGTGGGCAGAAAATTCAGCCATATTGTCAAAAATTTCCAGCCGGATCCTATGAAAACTGTCGGAGAAGATAGACTTTGAATGAACCCTGGTCGAAAACAATAAAAACCGAAGTTCGTTATATCTCAGAGACTAAGACTCAGATATAAATGAAACTGGTATGGTAGGTTTATGGTATGTCGTAGTTATGTGTGAGAAAGAACCGTTGCTATGGATCCCTCCGTTGCCGAGCAACGGCCGAAAAACCTCTAAATGTGGGGGTATTTTAATGAACAAGCCGGTAAGTGGACATGGGCAGTCGGCCGTTGCTCGGCAACTGAGGGGTCCATAGCAACGGTTCTCACACATAACTAGGACATACCATGAACCTACCATACCAGTTTCATGTATATCTGACACAGTCTCTGAGATATAACGAACTTCGTTTTTTTATTGTTTTTGACCAGGGTTCATTCAAAGTCTATCTTCTCCGACAGTTTTCATAGGATCCGGCTGGAAAATTTTGACAATATGGCTGAATGTCCTGCCCACAGTCCCTCGTGGCCCGATTTTTGAAAAAATTAATTTTTTATGATTTTTCTGAAATTTCAAAGTCCCGTTGCTAGGCAACGGTGGTGTCCAGATCAACGGTTCTCATTTGCACACAACTCGGTCATGGTATGAACCTACCAGACAAGTTTCATTGAAATCGCCATTGTATTCACTGAAATCACCATTTTAAATACTGATAATAAGGGCAGAACAAATCTCAAAAAAGAAAATATATATATATATATATATATATATATATATATATATATATATATATATATATATATATATATATATATATATATATATATATATTTTTTTTTTTTGACTCGATAGACTACCCAAAAAAAAAATCTGCAGCATTAACTCTTGAAGCTAGAATCATGAATTTTCTTGTGCTTAATCCTCAGGTCATTTCCCATCGAGCGGGCCCATCGAGTCAGGTTCTATTGGGTAATCGACTACCCATGTCTGCCTACCGGCTTGTCTATCTGTCCCGAGCATAGCTCCGTGGCTTTTGATCCGATCCTGATAAAATTTGGGTGGGAGGTTTATATCATGATCTAGTTGTGTTTTCCTGAGAATGGGCGTGGTGCGCCCATTATGGGTGGAGCCACGCCCAAAAAAAACGTGTTTTTAGGGGGTTGCCGGTTTCAAGTTACATCTTCTCCGAGGGGGTTTGTCGAATCTGGCAGGGTTTCGGTATTTGGTTAACCCAATGGCACTCGATTTTTCATTTTCGTCCCAAGGTCAAGGTCACGAACTAAGAAAATTGCGAATTTTGACATAAAAATCATACAACCGCCCAAACTTTGAGAGCTCGGATGACAATATTTTTTATGCATAATCTTGAGGTCATTCCCCACCTAAAGTCTTCAAACCATTTTGCTCTATCTCAAACACCTTGCCCGTGGCACCCCCTTCAAGTTTGTTTTTACGCTGATTTCATCAAAGTATGGATAATAATCCGAGGAGTGCGAAATGCCGTATAGCCTATACGACGTTATATTGTTCCTGGAATATTCCAGAGGAAGTTTTGCACCAAAGGTCATAATCCTTAACCTTTAAAGTTCACAAAGGTCAAATTTTCAAAGTTGTGCGAATCAAACCAGGTTTTCGACCTTCGACGAACTAACTCCAATAAGCTATAGCACATATCCTGTTTCCTTATTTTAATGTGCACAACATTGTTTTGTGACCTTTAAAGGTTATGCAAAGGTCAAATGTTGAAAGTTGTTGAACATGTTTTCGACATTTTGCAGCTAATAACCTGTCACTCGTACCACATCACGCTGATCATTTTTCTAACTTGGTAAAAAGTTATCACATTGTCTCATCCTTGACTTCTGAAACAATCAACATCGTCACATACCGCTCGTGAACCATTGCAGTCTCCAGACTTGTCATTTGTTAAAATTTCATGGAGCTGCCTCTTAAAATAAAACAAGGAGGTATATACAGAATTGTGCTACTTCATGGAAAACAGCATCCTGGTTGCCATGGCAACCACTTTAGATGACAAACCTATGTCACGACACAACGTCTCCAGTCTGTACCGATATACCAAATATGAAACGTGAAAGTTCACAAGTCTGGAGACGGTGATTGTTCACGAGCAATGTACACGGTTCGCCTTTTCTATTTTTTGACCTTTGAGGGGACGCCACGGGCAAACTGGCGGGAATTGGGAAAAACGTAAACGATGAAAGTTGTAGTACTCGAAGAGCACTACTTGCATACCAACTTTCATTCGAAACAGTTGAGGGTAATTCCAGCGTAACGGACGTAACATTGAGACAAAAATTGCATCACTAATGTTGAAATTTTGAAAAGGTTGGCCATATTACAGAGAGTTTCTTTATTACATATCGTAATTAGTCTCTATGGCTTTCTGATATTGGTACAAACCCCACTGTGTAGTCTACTACTAAAGCAAAAATCAACATTTAAGAGGCGTAACGGACGTAACATCGAAATGGACACAACTAAAACTGGCCATAGCACAATTCTTAAATCCTGCGAAATAACGAATTTGTCGTATACCTTTCATTCACGGTAAGTAAACTAAGCATGAGTAGCATACTTTCTATATTCCAACGATACGATCTGTGTGTTTGTTAAAATATTTTGAAAAGTTCACTGTAACGGACGTAACATTTTTGACAAAATGATAACAGACAGAATGACTTCCCGTTGCAAGATGTTGAGGCAGTTCTTTCAAGATGGCCGCCAAATCACGTGACATCATCCATGAAGTAAATATCGCATAAATTATGAAAATTCAGACCTAACTAAACACCGTCCAACAGAAATCCTTTTGAAAAATACATTTTCAAATTGTATGCTTCATGTCCATTATTACGTGGAATTACCCTTGAAACCCCGAGGAGCTCGATGCCCAATTTATTGATTTTTTTGACATTTTCTAAGTTCGTGACCTTGTGACGAAAATGAAAAATCGAGCTCTGTGGGGCTATGCAGGTGGCATTGGGCTAACCAAGTATCGAAACCCCTGCCAGATTCGACAAACCCCCTCGGAGAAGATGTAACTTGAAACCGGCTACCCCCTAAAAACACGTTTTTTGTGCGTGGCTCCGCCCATAATGGGCACAGCACGCCCATTCTCCGGAAAACACAACTAGATCATGATACAAACCTCGCACCCTAATTTTATCAAGATCGGTTCAAAACCCACGGAGCTATGCTCAGGACAGACAGACAGACAGACAGACAGACATACCCATAACGAATATAGTGGTCACTTACTGACTTGTGAACCAAAAACTTTGGGAGTTAGAGTGCGGACAGGAACGAACGAACGGACGGACAGACAAACGGTATCACATAATACGCCCCGATATATATATATATATATATATATATATATATATATATATATATATATATATATATATATATATATATATATATATATATATATATATATTGTTACGAATTTGGGAATTTGATTGCACACAACATACAGGTTCCTTTAGTCAGCTATGTCGATAAGTGCTTGTTCCCAAGATAGCTCACCTTTCATTGTTTAATTGTTCAAAAATCGATTAGATGCGCTGCGGATCGATTCAATAATTATGGAACGAACAATGGAGACATCCCTTCCCCTCTTCTGGGAAGAGGAAGAAGAATCCTGCCATCCCGTGACTCATGACTCAACAACTCCCTCCCACACGTGGTTGAGCGGGGGGGGGGGGGTGGAGCACGAGGGCATGAGTCACGCCGGGATCGGGGGAAGGGCGGAGAAGGATAAGGACGAGAGCCTTTCTTTGTTCTTGGTGAGTCAGCTTTTTGCTTCGGTTGAGAGCAGCCGTTTAGCAGACCGTCGGGTCCTGCTTAGCTTGCGTTGGGGTTGAGGTTGAGGCCTTCGGAAGCTTTTTGCTTCAGCTGGCTCAGTGAGCTTTGGCTGAGGCCTGACTCGGGAGGAGGATTTTTGCTTTGACGGTTCCATGAGCTTCGGCTTGGCTCGGGAGAACTTTTTGCTTTGAGCTGCTTTGCTTGGAAGGAAGTTGAGCCGGTCGCTCGGCTCGAGCTGCGTGTGGTGGCTTCTTCTGCTTGGTTCGTGGAGCTCTTTGTTCTCCATTTTGGTTCCCAGCTTGGTGAGACTCATCGACCTCTTCGTGGAGGTGGTTCCTCGGGGAAGCGACGCATCGACAGGAAGGTTCGGCGCCTCATCTCACCAGCACGTGTTGAGAAGCGCGGGAGGTGGTTCCTCGGGGAAGTGACGCATCGACGGGAAGGATCGGCGCCTCGTCTCACCAGCACGTGTTGAGAAGCACGGGAGGATTCGCGGGAGCTCGGGAAGGATCGCGGCTCAGCGATTGGATC
Organism: Eptatretus burgeri; assembly: GCF_056783735.1. Taxonomy (NCBI): domain Eukaryota; kingdom Metazoa; phylum Chordata; class Myxini; order Myxiniformes; family Myxinidae; genus Eptatretus; species Eptatretus burgeri. The sequence goes on from NC_140966.1 coordinate 63,034,428, forward strand.
CAGCTCACTCTCGCTGCAGCCCGGGTCCGAACAACTTGAAGACCACACGAGGTGGAGAGGTTCGAGATAGGTTCTGGGTTTCAGCTCACCTGTCCTCCGAGCTGGAGCTGGTTATTAAAGGCCTCTGCCACCATTTATTGTGTGTGTGTGTGTGTGTGTGTGTGTGTGTGTGTGTGTGTGTGTGTGTGTGTGTGTGTGTGTGTGTGTGTGTGTGTGTGTGTGTGTGTGTGTGTGTGTGTGTGTGTGTCCCATCTAATAAGTAGGAACTGCTGTTAAGTGCAAGTGACTGTACATAATAAGTAGATGGTTGTAGTTCTTTTGTTGCTTGTATAGGTACATACGTGTTTTGCCTTGTTTAATTGCATACGTGCTTTATTATAATAAATGTCCTTGCGTGAATGTAAACCTGTTCGTTGCGTCCATTCCCTCATTGAACTGCCCCATCTTGCACTCGGAATATTAGTTGGTTTTTAAATAGCCGATAAATAGAATGGGGTCCGGCGAGGTCTGGCGATAATACCCGCTCGGTTATCCCAGAACGGAACGGACCGCTTAAGCGGTTCGTGTCCCAGCAGGCCTTCGCCGAGGTACGGTCCCTCGGTAGGTTACCCGCGCGGGTACTTCAGGCCCAGTCACACCTTGACGTTTTAGACAGCGATGGCAACGTATTAAAATTTATGTAAAACGCTGGCTTACGTTGAACTTTTGATGTTTTTTTTTAAAGATTCGGACGTATTCATAGCGACTTGGTCTTATGTATATCGCATTAGTAACGGACACAGAACGTTTCGTTGTGTGATAGATAACTTGTCCCAACGAATGCTGAACCTGTTGTCGGCCTACACAACCTATGCTCAACGATAGTCTGACTTAGGCATAGCGCGTTGCATGCATCGCCGACGATGTCGTGACGTAGCCTATTAAAAGGCTGACGCACAACGATTCGAATCATAACTGCCGTAGAAATGGAAGTGTCAACATCGCAGTCACACCTTGGCGATCTTGCCAGCGTATGCCGACTTAAGAAAAATGTGTCTAAAACGTTAGGGCACGTCAAATTCGGTATGAGTAAGTTTGGTATACGTGAGTACAACGCTAAAGTACGCTATCATACGTCGTAGTAAGTAGAGTACGTCAAGAAATTTTAAACATGTTCAAAATTTTACGACATACTTGGCGTATGACACACATTCCGCATGCGATGGGGATAAGTTGTACACACGATATGCGGACGCTTACACACGTCCACAAAGGCTACTTATAAGCTACTCATAAGTCGAAACACGCCGCGGTAATGTCTTTTTTACGCGAAACTTATTTCTAACTTATGTTTGACGTGCTTTGAACCAATTCTTTACGTAGTCCCAACACACATCGACGTATGTAGACGTATTCCAATGACGTCTTCCGGTCGACAAAAAAAATAAATGAACGTGTTTCTAACTTACAACTGCCATATAAAGACGTGTTCCCATACACGTGTTCCCATACATACATTCCCATTCATACAGGCAATGAATGGAGAATGGGAGGGCTTCTTAAAGACAAAACTAACAGGTCTGTGAGATCCGGAATTCTTACTGGTTGGTCGGTGATCAAATACTTATTTCATGCAATAAAATGCAAATTAATTATTTTTAAATCATAGAATGTGATTTTCAGGATTTTTGTTTACGATTCCGTCTTTCACAGTTGAAGTGTACCTATGATAAAAATTACAGACCTCTACGTGCTTTGTAAGTGGGAAAACCTGCAAAATCGGCAGTGTATCAAATACTTGTTCTCCCCACTGTAGGTATATCGATATTCGGCGATTGGTCCTATTTCGCACGGGTTGAATACAGACTCGGCCGTGGTGGGATTAAAAACCCACCCGTGACTAGTTTCTGGTGTTGTTCCATAAAGTCACGACTGGATTGTCCATTCGGTGGGCGAAGCGACCACTTTTGGTTAAACACGGTCATTCGCACGCTGGGCGGGCGTGAATTCTACAAAAATATATATAGGCGTATAAAAATGCAACAGAACGTCAGATTTATTGGACTACTCTAGACAATTGTGTCACAAGGTGTGTTCTGCACACAAGTTTTCATCGTATCCAGACAGCGAGATTGCTTCGTTTTATGCACGGAGAGACACGGCCGATGACATGGGCTGGCCTTGCTTGCGATTCATTTGCCACGGTGCAACATGTCCGCTGCTGTGCTGCGCTGGTCACGTCAGCTCACTAAAATATTTCTGATATCGAGCAGTATGCAAGTCAAATTTACATTATTGAATTACGAATAGAATTTTGTCTAACCAGTTGTTATTGCCAACTCTTCCTTCGATGTCCTCCCAATTATCATGAACGCCAGGAATTTCATCGCCATTTTCCTCTGCTTGTCCTGCTTCGGGCTCGAACTGGTAAGGCCGTATTTCATTTCCAGCTGCCTGAACTTCACCTCCCGCGACGACGTTATCCGACAATTCTCCATCTGATTCAGACCAAAATCCTTCATTTCTCTCACACTCACTGTCGCTACCAGACAAATCAAAGTCCATGTCATCCATTATTCAAAACCAAATGTTTGATTTTTTAAAAGCAGTAATGAACGAAGCGATTGAGTCGACCAATCAAATGTGGAAACACACATGAAGCCAATAGAATCACGTAGACCATCAACCCGAGTAACTTACGTGCAGCCTTTGTCGTTCTGGAGATGACGTCATGTCGGTTACGCCCCTTTCAGTAGATTTCGGCAGAATTTTTCGGGGCGTTCCCGAAGAGATTTGGTTTTTTTAATTTTACATTTTACAGAACGAGTATTGTGAAAAAAAACAGTCAGATCTGAAATCACGATGAAAAACTCCTAAAGGACATAGAAATATATATATATATATATATATATATATATATATATATATATATATATATATATATATATATATATATATATATATATATATATATACACACAATTTCAGAACTTTTGGGTGTCATGGGACCTTTAAATCCATCTTTGTTATCCAATTGTTTTAATACTTGTTCTTGGTTCTTGGGTTTGAGTCCCACCGTGGTGGGTTGCGTTGGAGCACTCGAGCTGGGGATCCCTGTTCCCATCCACGGACTCTGAGCTCCACAAGTGCGAGTTGGTAAAACCACACGAGGCGGCCAGGTACCCAACCAGACTCTGACCCCCAGCTTGCCTATCCTCCACGGCTGGAGGGTCCAATAAAGGCCAGCCAGCTCCATTTCTTTTTGGGGATGTGTATCCGTCTGTGGCCAGTTTTGTAAGTAGAACTGTTAAGTGATTGCCATTGTACATTTGCCTACATCTATATTTGTGATTAAGTCTGCTCTGTGTTTCCCTCCCTATTGCAAATAAATAACTGTTAAATGTTCCAGTTCATTGTCTGTGCTTTCTTTCATTGACCCAGTATGGTTCGGGCTTGAGAATTAAGGAGGCCGATTGTGCCGTAAATTGTTATATGGACCGGCACGGCTTTGGTAATTCCCGCTCGGTTACGCCAGATCCGAGTCGGTAACAGCGACTCGGTTCGGACAAAGCTGGCCGAGGGTGTGGCTTCCCCGGTAGCTGGACCCCGCTGCTATTTAGGTAAATTGGAATCAGACAAAAAGACCCTAACCCGACGGTCGAAATATTGGCGTCCACGGTCCATCAAGCGACCCGTCAACTTCGGAGTTATCCAGAGTGATGACTTTCAATTCCGGGTGTTCGGAGGGGAGATGGCCCAACTGCTCCATTTAATGGTCGTTCCTCGCCCCCCCCCCGAACCACAACAATAGCACGTACACAAACCTGGTGTTTCTAAGTAGTTCGGGTGGCTGACTGGGAATCTTAAGGTCGTGAGTTCAAGCACGTTGGATGCTGAATTAACACCAGGTGGGGTTGACTCAGCCTGTCATCCTTCTGAGGTCGGTGAAATGAGTACCAGTGTATCGGTATAGGGGCACAGCATCAGCGGCATCGTAGCACAGTGATAGCCGATATTAAATCTGCTATCCAGCGTATAAAGTACGTACATTTATAGACGTACTCGCATTCCAATGGTACATACTTTATGGAGGTACTCGAATGAAAAACAAATAACGTGTAATACTGAATAGCACCAGGTGACGTTTGCGGTCGACGTCAGCAGTTTAATGTGTTGCCATACACAACCAAACGGACCCAAAACACCACAAACCCTCTCTTGTGACGAGGGTACGAAGTGAATGAAGGAAACATCGTCCTCGAAGGTCATTGTGACAGGCGTCGAGACGGACAAGGACAAGGATAAGAAATAGCGGACACCCATCCAAACAGGTCCACGGCAAGGCAAGGACAACACCGACCGGCGGCTAAACGTCGAAAAATCATCTTTTCTGTGAGAGAAAGAAAGAGCCAAACAGACTCACAAGCGGGAAACAATCCTCTCACCGGGATCGAAGACACCGGACCAAAGACCACATACAAAGCATGGACAAGGCCGTTCAAAGCTCCAATCACGAGCCCCGTCCACAGCCGCCTGGAACCTTCGGCCCTCCTGGGTTCTTCCTCTTCGTTCGCAATTAACGTTTCACTTTCGTTCCTTTCAATCATCTCCCACCTCTTTCATTGTAATGGCGCTTTTTTTCACTTCACACCGAAACAATAATTACACTTTCAGTGATTCGTGATTCGAGATGTATCCGCGAACATTCCAACATTTCACATTTCACGTGAGAAAACGGTAACACGGCGAAATGTGAGGGAATGCTTAAGCGGGTAAGGGGGAGGAATTCAAAGCCGAGATAATTCGCGAATCAATACATTCCACTTGGCGGCTTTTTCAGCACAATGCGATGTTTTCAAGAGACGTGTTCAGTCAGCAAGCAGCTTGCTATCGCTCGCTAAGCAACTTGCTTGATTCAAAGCAGCCATCTCCGGGTGGGGGATGGTTTTACACGTCTCCACCATTTACGGTTTTCATGTCCCCACGCTTTACAGTGCAGTGAGGTGTTTTTAATTATAAGCAGTAGGTATGTTTTTGTCTCAAGACATCACCTGGGTTATTTTTTTTTTCAGATACAGAGCTGTCACCTGCCTATACACCGCCTATATAAAGGTACGCGTCAGTTGCATGCTTGGAAGAGGATCGCCTGGAGGATGGTACTCTGCTCGTGATTTTAATTTTCGATCCGAACAAAGTGTTTTGTATCCGCGCTTTCTCGCCGGCAGATTCGTCTGTATTGGGTGTCACGTGACAACGGTGTCTACATTCGTTTACCTCACGAGTGTTTGTAATTTTTGTTATAATCAACCAATTCCACGATATAATATTTCAAAATAATGATTTTTTTGAGCACTTTACGGAATGATGGGAAATTCACTTCGTTCTGTTCTCGAATTATTGCATTTGACCTCCAATCACAGGAATAAACTCGAGGGGGAGCACTCAGTTGAGTGCAAAACCTCCGCCGTCAATACTGCTGGGTCACTTAAGTGAACCTGATATCCTATTCATTGGAGGTCAAAACGGATCAGACTCTACTGAACCACGATTGAATAAACTAAACGAGATCGACACGCATGTAGAAATGCCAAAAAAAAATCGAAATTTTTTTGAAAAAAAGTTGCAAAATTTAATTGTTTTTTCTCTAACAATTTTTTTTTTGGGGGGGGGGTTGGAAATCACTTAAAACATGTAGAAATGCAAAAACAAAAATTTAAATATTTTTCCAAAATGGCCGCCATAGCGGCCATATTGGACTTTGGACCAAGTCCAAAATCTAATGGCATGATCCTTGGACCATACCTCATCCCCCCACCAAGTTTCGTCGAAATCCATCCAGGAGTTTTTCCGTAATACTGTTCACAAACAAACAAACAAACAAACAGACAAACAAACAGACAGGGGTGAAAACAGTAACCTCCATCCATCTTCGATGGCGGAGGTTAATGATTTTTGTCTGTTCAGTCCATACCACATCTGAGCCCAGTTTGTTGGTGATCTCCAGGTCAGTTTTTGAGATATAAAGATTTTTAAATGTTCACATTTTCGGTCATTGTGTTTTTCTGGGGTCGTTTTTCATATGACATCCCAGTGGGACCTTCAATTCCGAAGTCAGATTTAATTATTCAGACGGGAAAATATCTTTTTCTACAGTCATTTCATTTTTTGATGTGCCGTAATTCATAGAATCAAATGCAAACAAAAAAAAACACTTCTTTCTCTGATGATTCATTCTCGAGTTTTAGTGAGAAATGCAATTTTTTACCCTTTGATGACCTTGACCTTGGCATTTGACTTCGGTCATTGTTGGCCACACATCACACTTTGGTTGACCCATGATACTCCCCTATCAAGTTTGGTAACAATCGGTCCAGCCATCGCCAAAATAAACCCATGATTGTGCGGAAAGATGGATGCACACAGAGACAGACGAGAGAGCTGGTCATTCCAATATTTTGCTAACCCCCTTTGGGGACAAGGCATGAATCAATACTTTGCCTGAAGATGTCACCATATTATTAGCCCTCCAAGAGAAAGGGCCCCCCACGTGAGGTTTTTCAGGCGGCCTCTCACATACCTAGCGGAGGCTCTGCCACTGTTTGATGATGGAGTGCATGGCCACTGTTTGATGATGGAGTACATGGCCACTCTTTGATAATGGAGTACATGGCCACTCTTTGATGATGTATACATCCACTGTTGGACTCATTGCCAATCCTGCTGGATGTGACTGCATATATGCATCCAGTTTAATCTTAATGAAATGGAAAATTTGATGTATCTACGGCAACCTTTGTAGATGGGGTGGATTTTGCAAGTGTCATGCTCTGCACGACATCTATTTCTTAAGTTGTCGAAGACAACTTCTGTCACTTTGTACAGTTAAGAGTTTGTTTGTTTGTTTGTTTGTGTGTGTGTTTGTCTGTCTTTGCATCGATTTTCTCAGCGGTCCTTGTGTATATGTCCACGAAACATTTTGACATGAAAGATAATCACCCAAGGACTGAACCTATAAATTTGGGTGAACCTGGATCAAATGATGACGTCACGAAAAATTCACAAAGTTTCAAAAAATCCCAATCATTTACATGGGACGAAATTTCAAAAAATCATTTCTCCGCCATTTCTTGTTCAATTGCTTAGATATTTAATGTGCTTGTGTAGAGTCAAAATATCTTTCACCCTGCCATGTTTCAACCGGATCAGATCCAGATTGTGACGTCACAAAATGTTTGAAATTTGCATTGAAAAGCCCATTTACATGACAAAAAATTCTTAAAATTCGAAAGTTTTATATTTTTGGCTCAAACTTTTAGGGAATGTAAAACATACGATTGGCCATTAGCTGACGTAATTTGATCAACTTCCAGTTTGTATTCTGGATCCCATCAGCAAAAATGTGTCATAATTTGGCCATTTTTGAAAGCACGTATCTCCATCAATTTTTGTGATATGTGGCTCAAACTAGGTGAGAATGTAGTTCAGATATTACTCTTTCATGAGATGTCCAGGCCTTCGTTGTGACTGTTCCAGTTCAATAGTTCGCCTGACACCGAAAATTCGTCTATCGCGCTCAGGCGCCAATGGCACTATTCTGCAAACTTGATGTATTATTTTGCAGTGCAGGCCAGTTTTATTAACAATGAAAGGCCCTCCACATCGTACCAATCCATTACGACGTTACCATCACGCAGGTGTGTCAATTTTCCGTTTTCAGTAAGAATTTTGCTTGTTTTTATGCGGAGGAGGTGGAGGTGATGATGGAGTTTTTGACTTAAACCATTGACATCACATTCCACATTCGAATGTTGTTCATGATGGCAACTGACTGAACTGTAAATGCTGTTTCTTGTGCTGTATCCGTGTCACTGCAATGAAGTTATAATAAATTTTCAAACAACTTCGACAACTTCCTCACTCCACGAGTGATTCATTTGTTTGTTTGTGTGCAGGATATCTCACAAAGTTGTGGCCGAATCGAGATGAAATTTGGTGGGCACGTTGGGTGTTTGACAAGGATGAACTGATTAGATTTTGGTGACGATCCAGATCCAGCTACTAGAATTTTTAAAGTGATTCATCACCATTGAGAGATAGGGCTAAACTGATTATATATATATACATATATATATATATATATATACATATATACATATATACATACATATATATATATACATATATACATATATACATATATACATATATACATATATACATATATACATATATACATATATACATATATATATATATATATATATATATATATATATATATATATATATATATACATATACATACATCACGATATCTCAAAAGATTGTGGACAGATTGGGTGTGTTGCAAGGATGAATTGATTCGATTTTGGTGAAGATCCGAATCCAGACCTGGAAATGAGAATTTAAAAATTTAAAGTGATTCTTCACCATTGAGAGATCGGGCCAAAAACGAAATATAGCAAGATATTTCAGAAATGTATTGGGCCAGATATGTTCTCGTGGATCAGGCAATGTGGGGCGGAGGAAGGCGCTATACCGAGCGCCCTTCTAGTTTTCGCTGTTTTCGATGCAACCGCTTCTCCGATTGATACAAAATTTTCACCATAGGTGCAACTCCTCTTGTAGATTTTCATGATAATTATGACGTCATAGGTCACGTTGTGTGGCAGCTGTCAAAGAATACTCAATTCCTCTTGTATATTTTAACCATTTAATGCATATGCATATGGAGAACCAGAGGAGATTCAATAACACAAGTAAGCAACATGCATGACGGAATGAGGGACAAAGGTCACGGTGGAATGAGGGACAAAGGGAGCGGTGGAATGAGGGACAAAGGGAGCAGTGGAGCAATCGTCAATGTTTCCAGTGTCGCCTCTCAGCGTGATTTGCAGAACCACACGGTTTACAGTCCGTATCCACATTTTATTGTGTCAATGTATTTTTGTTGATGTTTCTCAAACCATTTATTTTTCATTTTATTTCCATCTAATTCTTCCAAAAATGTACATTCAATATTATTTTGAGTGCAGCTTGAGTCTTGGATGACAGTTTCAACCATTGTTTTGATTTGAGAGACCGGTGACCTGTATCTCGTGCTGTAGTTTTATAAATGATTGAGTCTTGGTATATGCTGTTTTGGAATGTGAAAAAAATTGTATTTCCTCTGATGTGACTGATTACTTGATCTTTGCAATGGTCTAGGTTCCAGCAAAGGTGCCTTGGATATGTTGACTAAAATAATGGCATTGGAGTTCGCACCATATAAGGTGAGCTTGTTCATTGAGCTGTTGCTTTGATCTTTTGATGTGACTTGAAGTTCCCAGCACTGCCTGGGAAATACAATGAAAACTTACTCGCTCGAGGCCTGAACACAGAGGTGTTGTAATAAACCTGTGTAAAGCAATCTTTTTAAGAGCAGGTGCACGTGTGAACACTTTCATAATTACATTTGTTTTGTTGACAAATCACGACAACCTCAACATACGATGTTCACCGTATATAGTACTCGATCACTCCTGGGAAAAAAAAAACCAAGACAGTGTTTTAGCACTGCACCCAATCAAAGCCTGAATGGTAATTATCTTGTTTTAGATGGGATGTTTTTTAAAATCCAAATATAGCCATCGACGTTCATGTGAATGAAAGAGGAGGCCATGCAATGTTCGGTTGCACTGGTTCCTGCAGGGACAAATGCACAACCAACCAAACAAACTTTCTTCTTTATATATCAGACCAGGCATTTTTACCTGTCGCTTTGATGATAGTTTTAATCAAAAGACAGCATGTTGTACTCCACAATTTGCCCGTGGTCATCTTCCCTATATCTGGAAATCTAACATCACCTTCATAAACAATCCTTGCTGCTTATACCTGATATGAGCAAAAAAAAAAAAAAATCACTTCTGCTTTGCTGTGATGCTCATTGTTGGATACTTTGGTTTGAACCTCCGCTGAAAATGCGTGAAATGAAACATTTTGAAAATTTTGAATCATTCTCATTAAGATTTCAACATCACCGTAATGCATATTTTAAAGTTGTTAAAATTTAAAATTGATGAGGGAAGAAGATTATTTGTCACACAGACTACCATCGAGTGGCAGGGTGGTTCATCAATGTATGTGCCGTCCATCAGATGAACATTAAGCTGGACATCCCGTCTGCTAGCATTAGTTATGGACATTCAATATCCCACAGTGTATTTCGCGAAGAGTCAGTGAGCTATCGCCGGCACCATGAACAAATTCCAAATTCTGGCTCCAACCTACAGGGGCACTGCATCCATGGCACTGATGCTAACCCACACCCACATGTTGCAGACTCACTACAATAATACAGGAATAAAGCCCATCAGTGTTTTCAATGGTTTAGTTGACCCTACAAGTCAATGACAGCTTAAACTAGTGTTCTTGCTCCACTTTGAGATTCCTTCAAATTTTGGGGTTTGACAACTGCCTGTGGGGTGTGGGTTTACTTTGTCTGACTTCGAAATTGCTGAGCCTTCTGTTTACCCTTTGGGCCATCTTGACCCCCCCCCCTGTCATGTGACAATCTGGATCATGGTTACCCTTCTATATATCCATTAAGCTGTCTTAAACCCCCAATCATGTCAATATCGATTACTACTACAAACACAAATGAGCCTGGTGTTGGTGGAGTGGTTCGGGTAGCGGCTTGGGATCCAAAAGGTCCTGAGTTCAAGCCCCGTTGGCCGCTTGAATTAATACACACCAGGAGGTTGCCTCAGCCTGTCATCCTTCCGAGGTCGGCAAAGTGAGTACCAGTGTACTGGGCCCGGTGTATGCCCCGGTTAGAATAGGTGTACCATATCCCTGTGTCGAAAGAGGCGACCAGGGTTGCGTCAGGAAGGGCATCCGGCGTAAAACATGTGCCAAATCACTATGCGGATCATACGGATGATCCGCTGTGGCGACCTCAAACGGGAGCAGCCGAAAGAAGAGGGCTACAAACACAAATGAGTGCGTGCATTAAATGCTGACCTTTGTTAATCCAAGATGCATTTAATTGGAAAAACAATAGATCGATTTAATAGATCTATTTATTACCAAAACTCTCATCTTGTATGTATTGTGACGTCCACGGGACTTGAACAGTCCCGCCAACGGAGAATGAGCCGAAACGATGGAGGCGGTTTATTTTTTATAACCCAAAGATGGCGGTTTTAATCGCTGTACAGCAAACGGGACGAGAAAGGTAGCACGAGTCGCTTTTCACAGAGTTAATAATGTTTATTTCTCAAACCAGAACGATAAGACTCGGCAAGAGGAGGGATCCGGGGCGATTCGACGGGAGGTGGTGTGGGTTCGGGCGTGGGGAAAACACAAACAATTCCAATGGATATACAAATCTCAAACCCTCGAAGGCGCCAGGTACACACACACACACACACACACACACACACACACACACACACACACACACACACACACACACACACACACACACACACACACACACACACAACGTAGCTCGTGGTCAGACTTGCCCGTGGTGTCGACACAACAGTCACTGGATTGGTGCTGGACGAGCTGGCGTTGCGCTCGTTAGGGGCAGGAGACACGGTGGTGCCGAGGTTCCGTCAGCCCTTCCGCGCAGAGCCGCGGTTTCCGGCCTGTGAGCTCCAACCAGCCACCGTTGTGCTGTTCCTGGTGGTGTCGACCTCCTGGTATAGGCCCAAATCCGCTCACAGCCGCCAGGGAGCCAGTTCTAGCGCCAAGATGCGAGCAGGAGAGGGAGGCAGGCCCGCCTGCCGTTCGGTCCCGTACTCCGAGCCAGCAGAACTCCAGAGCCAACCGAGGTGAGGTACGAGGCACAGCAAGGCCACGAGACACGATGAATCCAGGAACGAACCAGCGCAATGAGAGCGCGCGCTCAGAGACCAACAGCCTCGACCAGACGCTTTCTTTTTATGACTTTCTTTTCTTCTCCCGAACAGAACCTTTTTATAGTCGAGTCTCGTCACTTCCAATCGAGCCCTTTTATTGGCCCTCTGCCGTCGCCTTCCGCCAATCGTGATCAAGGGGCGGAGCCATCCGCAGCACTGTCCTGTGATGTCACGGCAAACCTCCAGGGAATACTAAAAGGGGATACGCATACACACTTATCCTAGCCCGTCTCCCTATCGAATTACGTGACAATTATCATTTCACCCTGAAAGAAATGGACATTCACTCGACAACTTATCACCACTCAATTGTTACTTATTACATGAGATCCTGGTACAACTCGAACAGCATTGCATACCTAATTAAACATCCTAATTACCCTTTGAATGCATACCCCTCCCCTCAGACGTAACAGTATGTATGTTTACGAAATACAGCCAAAACGGGACACAATAGCGCAAAAATTTTAGCGCCACCTTACTCACCATTTGCCTGCTGTGTGCAGTATCAAGTTTCGTTTCAACCGGGCAATGAAGAAAATTATTAAAAAATCAATCCCCGATTCAGTCAAGTACTCTTCGAGAGAATTTGATCAATGCAAACAACCTCAACAGTATAGTTCGCTGGAGCTGTCTTTTTTTTTTCTTGAAATGATTTTTTTCATCAACCGCTGTCACAACGGGAACCCAACGGGTTCAGGGTCGTCTTGTTTTGTACTAAAACTCTCATCTTGTGTCTATATATATATATATATGTGTGTGTGTGTGTGTGTGTGTGTGTGTGTGTGTGTGTGTGTGTGTGTGTGTGTGCGTGTATGCGTGTATGCGTGTATGCGTGTATGCGTGTATGCGTGTTCCCAAAATACAGCCAAAACTGAACACATAGTGCAAACATTTTAGGGCCAGCTTACTCACCATTCGCCTGCGGTGTGCAGTATCAAGTGTCATTCAAATCGGACAACGAAAAAAATTATTAAAAAATCAATTGTCAATTCAGTCAAGTACTCTTCTGGAGAATTTGATCAATGCAAACAACCTCAGCGGTTTAGTTCACTGGAGCTATCTTTTTGTTTTCTTGAAATGATTGTTTTCATCAACCGCTGTCACAATGGGAACCCAACGGGTTCACGGGTTGTCTAGGGTATATATTGTTATGGTGCCGGTGCGTCGGCCGCAAGCCGACTGCTCTGACGGAGCCGCAAGTCGAGTCGGCCTGACCGATTGCCCAGAATATAGATCGCCGCCCGGATAACTCCGAAGCCGACGGGTCCTTGTGCAAGAACCGAAATACGCCAATGGGCAGACCACGTGGGGTAGGGTCGATTGCCAATCTTCAATTTACCAAAATACCCACGTGATCCAACTACCGGGGTATTCCACCTTCGACGGAACTCATACGGAACAAGCCGCTTAAGTGAGCCTGTCCCGTACGCGATTCCGAGCGGCTTAATCGCCGAGAACCGTTGGTCCGAATGTCCCCCTTTTACGGCAAACCAACGGCTTTCTAACTCCCAACACACGAAATGCTCAGTCAATGAAAGAATTGACGCGACGAGCTGAAAACATTTAACAATTGGGGTATTTATTAATAATAATGGGGAACTAGGGAAGCACGTAAGAGCAGAACTATACCAACTATACGAAATGCAATGCAATCATTTACAGCACACAAAGCACTTAAGTTTCCTACTTATTAGACGGGCCCACGGACACACGTACGCGCACGTTCCGATGAACAAAGCAGAGCCCAAGAAGCGAACCACCTCTCTCTTCCAAACAAAGCCAGGCGTAGCAATAAGCTCTCCAAAAAGGCTCCATCCGAGCCAAGCAGAAGCCGAAGGCCCACTGAACCACCAAAGCAGAAAGCCTTCAAAAAGCCTCCTCCCTAACCAGAGCCAAGCCGAAGCCGAAGCTCACTCAGCCAAAAGTCTCATATCAACCCTCACCAAGCAGAACCCAAAGACCTGCTAAAAGCCAAGCTGAAGCAAAAAGCCTTCAAAAATCCTCGACCCTAACCCGAGCCAAGCAGAAGCCAAAGCTTACTGCAACCAACTGAGGATCTCCTCCTTATTCTCCTCTGCCCTTCCCCCGCTCCCGGCGTGACTCATCCCCCCGTGCCCGCACAACCGCGGGTGGGAGGGAGTTGTTTACGTCCCGTGATTCAGGACAGGAGGGCTCTTCTTCCTCTTTGCAGAAGAGGGGGAGGGGCGTCTCCATTGTGTTATGATCGCTCCCTCACTATTAAATTGAATCGCAGCACACTTAATCGATTTCTGCCCTTTAAACAATGGAAGGTGAGCTATCTAGGGAACAAGCACTTATCTACATAACTGACTAAAGGAACCTGAATGTTGTGTGCAATCGAATTCCCAAATTCGTAACAATATATAATATATATGTATATATATATATATATATATATATATATATATATATATATATATATATATATATATTGTTATGGTTGTGGAAATTCACAGGACACCATATAGATCCTTAGATCAGTTATGTCGATAAGTCTGTGTTCAGATATATTTCCCCACCGATGTTTAATGGGAAATTATTCATGTGCAGGGCTGTGATATTTGAGGTAGCCGTTTTTCTTTTACTATCTTTATTTTGGACCAACCGCTTCACAACAACCACCTCCACCACCAACATCGCTCTCATCAACCATCTCCACAACGACCACCACGACATCCCCTCACAACCTACGCAACAACGAACAGCAACGCCTCACCGTCATCTCCATTGCGCCGCCATCTTTGCGCCAGCGACGGCGAATTCCCCACGAACAACATCTCTGCCACCAGGCGCGGGGACTCCTTTGTTGGCACCAGGGTCGATGATCTCTGCCACGTCTGCTCTCTCCGAGCTTCGCATCAAAATCGGATCAAAATATCGAAAGGGGCGGAGCCAGCGGGGGGTCAGAGGTGAGGGATCGGAGATCAAAACCTTGCCTCACGGATCCCATATAAAGGCGCGCAGAGATGCCAAGCGGCAGTTGTGCAGAGTTGTGTGGAGCCGCGTTGGGAGCTGGATCAGTCTGGAGTCTGGAGTCTGCAGTCGGTGAGGAGCTGGAGAGAGCGGAGGAGACCGGAGCCTGGAGCGCAGCCTGCCATGCCGAGCCGAACTGTGGGTCGCTGGGGAGAGGCCGGAGAGTAGTCGCCAACCAGCGGCATAACGGTCCGAGGTGATCGGGCCCCGGGACAGTCCAAACGACGCGGAGTAACGGACGGGCTCTTAAGAGAGCATCAACTCTGAAAGAGCAAAGGCCCGTTCGTTCCTCTGAGACATTGTCAACTAGGCCCGATCGATCGGGCCGCACGACGAGGCCTGGGCCGCGGTCACGCCAGCTACCGTGTGGACGGGACGCCAAGGAGCACCCAGTGAGTCGCCACGAAGGCAGCAGGTAACCAGCGCGGCCTCTCGGAGCTCCTTCGGTCTCCCAAGCTCTGAGAAACATTAAAGGCTTACGAGCCCGGGCTTTTTCTTTTCTGGGGTTTTGCATGAACGTTGTGGCGCCATGTCTTTAAGTAGAACTGTTAAGTGCATGTAAATAAATAATAATAGAACAGCTGTAGGCTTTGTTATTCGTGTCTTGTCCCTTGCTCCCATTGCATTAATTGCATTGCTTGTCCCATACGTGCATTGGTTGCATACATGACTACATGATTGCATATGTGTCGTTCTAGAAATAAATGTCCTTGTGTGAATGTTCACACATTCGTCACGTCCTTTTCCTTCAAATTGAACTGCTGTATTGCATTCGAAATAATAGCTGGCTTTTTAATAGCCGATAATAGAATCGGATCCAACCGGGCTTTCGTGATAATACCCCGCTCGGTTATCCCAAAACAGAGCGAGCTGCTTAAGCGGCTCGTTTCCAAGCAGACCCTGTTAAGGTACAGTCTCTCGGTAGTCTGCCCACGCGATTAATTAGGTAAATCGACCATTCGGCGATCAAACCCTGTAGCGCGGGTAGAGTGTTGACTAGGCTGTGGTGTGCATTAAAAACACACCCGTAGCGGGATTTCGGCGTTTTTCCGAAAGCTGCGACGAGATTGCAACGTCGGTGGGCGAGTGCGGCCGCTATTAGCTAAATGCGGCTGCCTGCACGCCAGCGGGCGGAAATCTGTAACAATATATATCGCCAGCACCATGGGGACTATCCAGTCCCGACTATTCATCACCGACTATACAGTTGTTTCATCAATGGTCAGTGGCATGTGAGTGGCACTACCTTTTAAATAGGCAGCATATTGGTTCTTATTGATTGGGCAAGGCAGGCAGATTAACTCCTCCCAAACAAGGTAATTTTGGGTAGTGGGGCAGGGGGGAATGAATTCTCTTGAGACTGGTTTCGTTTCCAGAAGCTCTTAGAATCGAGATGTGTAATACCACTTCCTTCAGCCAGATTTTAACCCACAACCTCTTGGATTGCATTGCAAGGGCATGACAATTGTAAATTTATATTCCAGGATTATTCTGAGAAAGTTGTTTTTGTAATCCGTATAATTGCTAACATGAAGTCGTTTATCTGTAAAGATGATTATAATTTTTATTTTAACCACAGATAGTTGATTTTCTGTTGTACAGGAAAGTCTTAACGAAAACATCATTGTGTGGAGGCTTGATTGAGGCTTTCAAAATTTTTAATTCATATTATCATCAGTTTTCAAGACCAACTTCATCAATATCCTTTTCCTCACAGATCCGAGTTAATTCTGTGCATCCTGCAGTTGTGATTATGCCAACGAACCCGAAGGAATGGTCTGATCCAAGTCATGCTGCAATGCTACAGACTCACATCCCAATGGGTGGGTTTATTGGAAAGCCATTGAAGGGAGTAGGGTAGGATGGTGGATTGTTGCGTGCAAGGAGGGGTGTCTGACCCTTGTACTATTATTTATTCATCATTCCTTCGTACCCAATAGAGGAAGAGGAAGTGATAATACTATTCCTTCTCAGCAATGCAAGTGAAATGGTGCATGGTGCCCAGTTGACCATTGATGGTGGACTCCTCATGAACTAACCTTGCAGCCCTCGATGTAGGGATTTGTGTTGTCGAATTCCCTCGTTGCCTTCAAGCAAGCACAATGGTTGGCTTCATTTTTGTGGGCATAGCGGCATGATTGAACATCACATTGATCGTAAAACGTAGTTGATGAACCCTGAAGAATATCTGATATGAACAACAAATTATACCAGCAGCACATTGAGTGCTAATGAATGGCTACTTGTAAGTTGTTTACACTTTGCAGACCTTGTGATCATACTGCATGCAGTAAATGTCCTTTCAAAACTGAATGTGATTTGTGTGCACATAACAACTGTCAGATTTTGGTAACTAGGTTCTAAAATTAAAGTGATTTTGGGTGTGATCGTTTTGAGTCTCAAGTTGATAATTATGAGCCCTTTTATATTTAATGATGAGAATTTTTGTAAAAGGACTTCCTTGCTGTTCTTGTCTGGAGGAGGGGGGGGGGTGTTGTAGAAGGTGCCTTGTTCCTTTGTATTGGGTATGAAGGGTTCATCTGCAAAACTGATGAACGCCATTCTGCCAAACCTGAACTAAGCATGCCATGATGCAGCTCACACTCCCGCCTTTGCAATTCCCAAATCGTTGTTCTGCAGAACTTGATATAATCCATATAATTTTGTAATGCTATTCAATGCTTCATTTTCATTTCAGAAACTGATAAATGCCACGCGTGCTTTTTAGTAAAACCCGATTTATCTCCATTAAACCAATCAGCACGCATCATCATAGTCACATGATGTAATACATCAACGCCCTTGTTCTGATTGCTTCACCTCACCCACGATGCCAACAGCCCCACAAATAAGCAAATTTCTCTCCAAATAATGTTTACTCTGGGTTTTGGTATCAATACCAGTGAGGCCCGTGAAAATGTGGAAAAACAAAACAAAACATGAATACGCGTGCGAACAACCGCAAAAAAACCCCTAAAAAACCCCACGAATGTCGAAGGAGGCCACATTTTATAAACCACGCACTGCAAATCCACGAATAGCAGGGTCCTGTGAGCCCATAATACCAAGGAAAGTTTACTGTAGATTCATCTGCTTTTGATGCAAAACAAATTGAAAAGTATCAAATTATATTTCTTTTATTGGTTCACGAAAAAATATTTTCACGAAAAAAATTAGTGACCACTATATTCGTTATTGTTGTGTGTCTGTCTCTCTGTCCCGAGCGTAGCTCCGTGGGTTTTGATCCAATCCTGATAACATTTTGGTGGGAGCTTTATATCATGATCTCGTTGTGTTTTCCTGAAAATGGGCGTGGTGTGCCCAATATGGGCAGAGCCACACCCAAAAAACATGTTTTTAGGGGGTAGCCGATTTCAATTTGCATCTTCTCCTCGGGGGTTTATCGAATCTGACAGTGGTTTCAGTATTTGGTTAGCCCAATGGCACCTGCATAGCCCCACGGAGCTCGATTTTTCATTTTCGTCCCAAGGTCAAGGTCACAAGGTCACGAACTTAGAAAATTGCGAATTTTGACATAAAAATTTTTATTCTCCGAGGGATTTGTCGAATCTGGCAGGGGTTTCAGTATTTGGTTAGCCCAATGGCACCTGCATAGCCCCACAGAGCTCGATTTTTCAATTTAGTCACAAGGTCAAGGCCACAAGGTCACGAACTTAGAAAATTGCGAATTGTGTTTTTAGGGGGTAGCCAATTTCAATTTGCATCTTCTGCTAGGGGGTTTGTCGAATCTGACGGGTTTCGGTATTTGGTTAGCCCAATGGCACCTGCATAGCCCCACGGAGCTCGATTTTTCATTTTCATCCCAACGTCAAGGTCACGAACTTTGAAAATTGCGAATTTTGACATAAAAATCATACGACCGCTCAAACTTTGAGAGCGAGGATGACAATATTTTTTTATGCATAATCTTGAGGTCATTCCCCACCTAAAGTCTTGAAACTATTTTGCTCTATCTCAAACACCTTGCCCGTGGCGCCCCCTTCAAGTTTGTTTTTTACGCTGATTTCATCAAAGTATGGATAATCCGAGGTGTGCGAAATGCCATATAGCCTATATGACGTTATATTGTTCCTGGAATGTTCCAGAGGAAGTTTTGCACCAAAGGTCATAATACTTGACCTTTGACCTTTAAAGTTCACAAAGGTCAAATTTTCAAAGTTGTGGGAATCGAACCGGGTTTTCGAGGTTCTTCGACGAAATAACTCTATTAAGCTATAGCACGTATCCTGTTTCCTTATTTTAATGTCCACAACATTGTTTTGTGACCTTTAAAGGTTATGCAAAGACCAAATTTTTTAAAGTTGTTGAACGAAACTGGGTTTTCGACATTTTGCAGCTAATAACCTGTCACTCGTACCACATCATGTTGATCATTTTTATAGCTTGGTCAAACATTATCACATTGTCTCATCCTTGACTTCTGAAACAATCAACTTCATCAAATACCGCTCGTGAACCATCGTCGTCTTCAGACTTGTTAAATTTAGATTTGTGAAATTTTGGTTTCTGTTACTTTACTTGCATCAATTTAGGATCACGCTTTTTGGAACTGATATGTTGTACCAAGAAAGCACATTAAAAAAGTGTTGATTTACCAAAAATGGGGAAAAAATGGATTTTGCGGTTTTTGTGGATGAACTATTTGTATGTATATACTGTATGTGTGTGTATATATATATATATATATATATATATATATATATATATATATATATATATATATATATATATATATACATATATAAACAGTGTATATGTATATATGTATACAGTTTCTTGCATACACAACCCGTCGCCAGGGAAAGCTACGAAGGGGGGATGAGATGAGGCAGGAGGGACGGGAAGCTAGGAGGGTGGGTGGGGGGGGGATAGCTATATGAAAAAAAAAACAAGAGAGAAAGGCGAGGGGTGGAGGTGGGGTTAGTCAAGACAATGATATGTTATGCTTAATGACCGAACGCACACGAAAACAATCTCATGTCAGAACAGCTGCACACACACAACAACACAACATTGGTTATCATGTAATCTGCTGGCACATCTGCAAAAACTTTGATGTCCCAGTTCCAGAAAATTTGTGGGACCATGAAATAAAAGTATTCACTGAAAAGATGGAAGTACCTACCGCTCACGTACGAACCAATGATCCCATCAGGCGTGAACATCGAAAACAATGCGTTGCGACCAGATATCAAACTTAGATACAAAAAAGAGAAGGCTTTGCTTATTGAGGTGTTAATAGCAGTGATTGTGGACAAAACGGTGCAGAAATCAAAAAAACAACCAAACACCAAGACCTCAACAATGAAGTGAGAAGATCCTGGAAGCTGAAGAATGCCGAAGTTGTACCAGTGATAGCTGAACATACAGGAATGATGACAAAGAACCCCACAGAGATATGAAACACAGGGGCAGTACCCCTGAGCGCTCATCTGGTAGTGGCTGGATAAGATAAGCAGGCAACCACTGATAGGCATGGATGACCAACAAAATATATCATGGAGAAGAAATTAAATACCAGTGGATTTTTTTTTTCATGCCATGAACAAACCTTTGGATATCACAGGTGATAAAGGTTATGTTCAAGTTTCATCAAAATTGTGTGTGTGGCTTCAGAAAAGAAAGCAAATATATATTTTGGGGGGCAACCTGCCCCCGTTGAACTCCTTAGACCCCAATTATTTTTAATGTTGTGAACAAATTTTGGTACATCATGGGTGGTGAAGATGGCGATCAAGTTTCATTGGAATTGTGTGTTGTTTCTGAGAAGAAAGCAAATGCATATTTTGGGGGGCAACCCCCCTTAAATCCCCTGAGAGCAGATTTTTCTAATGTCATGAATAAACTTTGGTACGTCATGGATGATTAAGGTTGTTATGAAGTTTCATCGGAATTGTGTGTATCGTTTAAGAAGAAAGCACATACCTGTGGGGAGGCAACCCAGTCCTCCCTGACCCCTGTAAACTCCCTCTGTAGACCCCTTTAGACCCCCTTTTTTAAGAACATCACAGGTGATGAAGGTTGTGGTAAAATTTCATTGAAATCGTATGTGTAGTTTCTGATAAGAAGTTGCAAGTATTTGTGGACGGACGGATGGACGCCACGTCATCTCATAGGCTCGCCGGAACTACTTTACAGGTGAGCTAAAAACCATCCCTGGGAATATTACAACAAACGAACTACAGTTGGAAGCTGTACAGGGCTCAGTAACGATCATGAAGAGAGCCCTTGGCACAAAACCTTGAGAACAAAAAACTTCACAGCTTGGTCCATGAATCGTGACCCCTCATTGAAATGAAGGTGGATGCTTTGAGCCCACCCTGGGAGGACTCAATTCTACATTCTGAAACCCGCAGATGTAGATATCAATCAATCTCTCACACACACACACACACACACACACACACACACACACACACACACACACACACACACACACACACACACACACACACACACACACACACACACACACACACACAGTCTTTTATTAGTATAGATGTTTGCACACTGCCAGGAACTACTCACGCGCACCCTCCGTGCAGACAGAAGAAATACAAGCTTTATATATTTGATGTGGATTTTGAGAGATTTATATTCAAGAGCATGGGGTTACAATGATATGCAAGCCAAAATTTTTTTTTTTAATGTTATATATTCAGAACTAGGTGGGCTTGACTGTGCCTGTCATCTTTCCGAGGTCTTCAAAATGAGTGCCAGCTTCCTGGTAATCTGTGTCGGAGTGGCGACCTGTTCAGGATTGTGCCCAACAGCCAAGGAGACTGTTTAGGTCGCAACAACGCTCTACACATAGAATGGTCCCAATCTCCTCCTCTTCTCCTGCACACGTCAAAAAAAACACAGAAGACATCTGAATGTAAAAGGCTATGCTGTACATATTGAATGCGGACAGGCTTTGGGTTTTGCCTTTCTATTTTGATGTTCCTCTTGTGTGTTATATATCATTTGCACGTCAGCATCCAAAAACGCTGTGATGAACATCACATTGATAATCTCCACTGCTTTGCTCCTTACACCGTCAAATTTTTAACACATCCCTGAAGCAGATGCGGACGGCCTTTGCCTTCTCGTGTTGTATTATTATTATTATTATTATTATTATTATTATTATTATTATTATTTTTTCACCTGCAATTTTTTCAAGTAATAAAATGCTTCATATTTTATATATTTTGTTGTTTTGGTGTGGATGAAATCCATCTGTTGTGTGTTGTTGTTCTCCTTTCGGCTGCTCCCCGATAGGGGTCGCCACAGCAGATCATCCGTTATGATCCGCATACTGATTTGGCACAAGTTTTATGCCGGATGCCCTTCCTGACGCAACCCTGGTCGCCTCTTACGACACAGGGAATAAGGATTGGATTTCGCCATGATTCCGGGCTGCCCTACACCCTCTCATAGTGCGGCCCAGCGCAGAGCACCCGTCCTTAAGCGATCCTCCAACCCAAGCCTCCGAGTAGCCAGATTACAGGCACATGCCACTACACCCGGTATTGTCGATGAAATCCATCTATGTTATTAAATTTTAATACTTGTTTCAGTTGATTTAGGGGAAGGGATGGATATGCTTTGCTTTTGGAATGGTTCTGTCCAGTTTCCATTTCCCCCCTCCCACAATCCTGGCCTTGTTTGGTTGAGTCCACATTTACAATAAATTTATTTTCATCATAAAATGATTAATGGTTTACATAGTTGTTAAATTATGGGTTTTGTGCACTAGTCCAGAGACAAAGTAACTTCCTCGCATTAGAATCACCATCATCGCTTCAGCAATTATCGAGGTAGGTCGGACTAATGTTTTACATTGTTTTTAGAGGAGAAGCAGATTAAACACAAAATGGCGATTTAGCGATCTCTCATTGTGGTACTTCAGCAATGTATTTTGGTATCTTTTCAAATCGTGGTAGTTCAGAAAATGATCGAGAATAAAAGATATGGCTTTGAAATGTTTATGACATCACTCCAAAGTAGTTTAAGCCCCTGTCACACCTTGACGATTTAGCCAGCGTTTGCCAACGTATGAAAAATTTGGCGAATATGCTGGCACATGTCGAATACGTCATGGGTAAGTTTTGTATATGTTCAGAGCATGCTGAAGCACGCTGGCATACGGCATACTACGACGTGTGACAGGGGCTTTATGAGTGTATCATTGTGTACATATTTGATTCAGCAGCCATTTCCTCCCTATCATCCCTCTGTATGGAGTATTACCATCCTCCATGATACAACCACAAAAGTAGGCATGGACTCGGCATATTTGTGGAAAAAAAATTATCGAAAATTATTTGCCATTTGAGTTAAATTGTTCCGCGATGTGACCCGGAAACAATACGGAAGTGGCGCTCTCCTTCATTGTGTGACGTCATGGTTAATCTGAAGAAGAAGAAGATTTTGACTTTCATCGCAAATTTACCTACTTTCCAATTTTGGAAATCGGAAAAAGACATCTATTTTGTAGGGTATCAAGGGATACATTTAGCAGAGGTGGTCTGAGCGTTTGGGTTCCCCTTTAAGGATATAGTGATACGTGCTGTACTTATTATAATAGGAAAAATCAAATCTGTCTTCACGTAAAATCAATAATCGGTGTGAACCCCTTTTGTCATGAAACTGCCTCAACTCCATTCAGGATTGACTTAATTACATTATGGATTACGCTTGAAGCAATTTTTTCCAACAGTGTTGTAATGCACTCTCGATCATAATCAGGCTGTTCGTACAAATTTTAACTTTATATCTATCTATCTTGTATTGATCCTTTGTTTATCCTGTTATTAAGACAAAGTTTCAGTCAATAATAACAACTAGCCGAAACCCCGTCACAGATGGCTTCCGTTCCATGAGCCCAATATAACAACCAGTGTAAGCTCTTGCAAGAGCCGGATCCCAGTCGATGTACTCCATGGCCTTACCTAATGAGGCCTACAAAACGTCCTTGTACACGACATTTTTTGTGTACACTACTCCTTGTGAAGAAGTCTCCTGATTTGTGCACGTGTCTACTTTGACGTACACCGTGTCAAAACTTCTCAGGTCACAGTACCGAGAAAAACGTGATGCGCCCGCGAGGAGTCGCACAAAATTGGTCCTTCAGTATTAATATATAGATAACAAATGAAAGAATATAAATAAATATTTCAATATTATGAAATATTGATGTTTTAAGTTGTGATTGATGTTTGGAAAAAAAAAATATGATGAAAACACCCAGTTTAACATCCACTTGAGGGATGGCACACAGATTGACGAATCACCCTGTCTGTGGAACACCAAGATGACAGTTTATTGCTGGGCTGATATTCAAACCTCGGGTAGAAAGCTTAGAGGGAAGTGTGGATACCTTTTGGCCATCCTGCCAACCAACACATGTACATTTCAATCACTTGGAAGTTTGTGATTTGTGTTGTTGATCTGTGTTGTCTGTGCAGACAACACAGACATGTTGTGTTGTCTGTGCAGACAGATCTCATGCAGTCCTTTCCCTGCCTTTCCTTCGGCCCCGGCTCGCTTCTCCAGGCCACAGAAGGCAGACCCGGCGCGCCCAGGTCCAGTTTCTCTCCCGGCAGAATCAACACCCGCTTTCCTTTTGTCTGCTCGCCTTG
Source organism: Eptatretus burgeri (assembly GCF_056783735.1). Taxonomy (NCBI): domain Eukaryota; kingdom Metazoa; phylum Chordata; class Myxini; order Myxiniformes; family Myxinidae; genus Eptatretus; species Eptatretus burgeri. The sequence continues at coordinate 63,058,959 of NC_140966.1, forward strand.
AAGCCCCAGCATGCCTCAAAACCGACTGCAGTTTTTGTACTTCTCCAGTTTCACTTCCTCTTTTCTGGCACTGGCTTGCCTCAAAGCCGACTGCAGTTTTATACTTCTCCAGTTTCACTCCCTCTTTTCTGGCGCTGGCTCGCCTCAAAGCCGACTGCTGACTCACACACCGCCAGTTCTATTCAGCCGATCGCGCCACACCGGCGCTCAGTTTCACCACCGTCTTTCTGGCCAACTGCTCACCTATCAGTTTTTACCACCTTTTCTTTTTGGGGCGCGCCCCTTTTACGAAGCCGACAGACTCCTCCCTTTCTTCCTTCTCTAGGCCACTCCCCCTCTCAGCGCGCTGGGCGGAGTCTATTGTCTGGAACATCTGAAGGAAGAAGAAGAGCCTCTCGGTCCACCACCACTGCACAAACAAATAAGAGCCTGTGACACCTCCTGACACACATGTAATGTCAAATTACCAAACAACCTGGCGAAACATGCATTTAATGGGGGATCTGGGCTAATCCTATATTTAGTAACACACCAAGGGCCATTTCCGCAACAGTATTATTGCCATACAGGGGTGCAGAGAAGGCATACCACCCACCCCCACCCAAAAACAAAAACACGGTCAGCAGTGACAATAGGAAATGTTCAATCGCACGAATCAGTTGGCTGAATTAAAGTTTCATATATAAAATGTAACATTAATGTTGCATACAAATAAAAAGATCACATTA
>NC_140966.1:63067186-63134686 GCF_056783735.1 Eptatretus burgeri
TAAATGCAGGGAAATGCAGAAATTTATTATTCCTGAGTAGTGTCTCCATACCGTCCCATGGTCCAAGAGCTCTAGGTATTCCATGCACTGCATGAGCTTCAAGGTCTCCAGATGCAGAGAAGGTATTTCAGCCCTCGGTGTAGAGATTTGCTGACTCACTTTGTCCTGATCCTTTACCACCTGATAAAACAAAACCAACACTGCAGTTTGTGACCATTTTGAAACAAGAAGGGCACTTTTCAACATCACCATTTTGAAACTAGAAGGGCACTCTTCGACATCGTGACGTCGACAGATATGCCTCTTCCCACATTATTACATCATTATACATAGTTGTTCAAAGTTTGATTTAAATCCTTCAACTCAGATTAAAAAAATAAATAATTCTGGCTGCCACACCAGAATTATTTTCCAGAAGACCAGACCAGAAATTTCCTGTTTGATTTGAAAATAAAAACGCTCAGCAGTGGCAACAGGTATCTTAAACACAAAATGGTGACTTGCAACACAACGGTGTTGTGTGAAACACATGAATGTAAAACACAATGGTGACTTGCAACCGGGCCTCAATGGCAGTGTACAGAAGCGCTTCAAAAAATAACAATAAATACAAGGCACAGGGAGGTGAAATGCCCTGCACGTGATGAGCAATGCACGCAGAGGAAACCGAGTGTTCATTTGCACCTGCAGGATATCTTATAAATAAGGAAGATATAAGCACACCTGACACTCAGGCCAGGCTTCAAACTTTGGCATGCTCACGCAACTGCACCCTGAAGTAAACTGTTACAACCCATCATTTTTGATGGGCTTTAGACGAGCTCTTAAACAACACGTTACAATCGGCTGAATTGAAGTTTCATTTATCAAATGTAACATTGATTTTGTGTTCAAGTAAAATTTTTAAAATCACATTACTTGTCGTTTCTGTGAATTTTAAAATGACACAAGACATTCGGAAATTGGATAAATGCAGGGAAATGCAGAAATTTATCATTCCAGAGTGTTGTCCTCATACCGGCATTGACTCCATCTGCACATGAATTACTTCAGGCCTTGGTGTGGAGATTTGCTGACTCACTTTGTCCTGATCCTGAACCACCTGATAAAACAAAACCAACACTGCAGTTTGTGACCATTTTGAAACAAGAAGGGCACTCTTTGACGTTGCCAGATATCCCTGCACCTTCATTATTACATCATTATACATACTTGTTCGAAGTTTGATTTAAATCCTTGAAACCAGATTAAAAATATTTAATAATTCTGGCTGCCAGTCCAGAATTATTTTCCAGAAGACCAGACCAGAAATTTCCTGTTTTCTTTGAAAATAAAAATGCTCGGCAGTGGCAACAGGTATCTTACCATATAAAACACAATGTGTGTTTGTGTATTTGTTTGTGTGATGTCTATCCCCCTTCAAAAGGACGATTTAAGAAGGGGGTTAAAGGCCAATCTTTCAACATGACTGTGTGTTCACTTCGTTCTATTTTTCCAGGATTAAAAAAACTCCAAAAACATTTTCCATGAAAGAGTTATTACGTCTTCTTTTGGAAATGAAGATGGTGACTTGCAACTGGGCCTCAATGGCGGTGTACAGAAGCGTTTCAAAAATAACAATAAATAAAAGGTGCAGCGAGGTGAAATGCCCTGCACGTGATGAGCAATGTACGCAGAGGAAACCGAGTGTTCATTTACATCTGCAGGATATCAAATAAATAAGGAAGATATAAGCACACCTGACACTCGGGCCAGGCTTCAAACTTTGGCATGCTCACGCAACTGCACCCTGAAGTAAACTGTTACAACCCATCATTTTTGATAGGCTTTAGACGAGCTCTTAAACAACACGTTCCAATCGGCTGAATTGAAGTTTCATATGTCAAATGTAACATTGATTTTGTGTTCAAGTAAAATTTTAAAAATCACATTACTGGTCGTTTCTGTGAATTTGAAAATGACACAAGACATTCGGAAATTGGATAAATGCAGGGAAATGCAGAAATTTATCATTCCAGAGTGTTGTCCTCATACCGGCATGGACTCCATCTGAACATGAATTACTTCAGGCCTTGGTGTGGAGATTTGCTGACTCACTTTGTCCTGATCCTGAACCACCTGATAAAACAAAAACAACACTGCAGTTTGTGACCATTTTGAAACAAGAAGGGCACTCTTTGATGTTGCCAGATATCCCTCCACCTTCATTATTACATCATTATACATACTTGTTCGAAGTTTGATTTAAATCCTTGAAACCAGATTAAAAATATTAAATAATTCTGGCTGCCAGACCAGAATTATTTTCCAGAAGACCAGACGAGAAATTTCCTGTTTTCTTTGAAAATAAAAATGCTCGGCAGTGGCAACAGGTATCTTACCATATAAAACACAATGTGTGTTTGTGTGATGTCTATCCCCCTTCAAAAGGACGATTTAAGAAGGGGGTTAAAGGCCAATCTTTCAACACGACTGTGTGTTCACTTCGTTCTATTTTTCCAGGATTAAAAAAAACTCCAAAAACATTTTCCATTAAAGAGTTATTACGTCTTCTTTTGGAAATGAAGATGGTGACTTGCAACCGGGCCTCAATGGCGGTGTACAGAAGCGTTTCAAAAAATAACAATAAATACAAGGTGCATGGAGGTGAAACGCCGTGCACGTGATGAGCGATGCACGCAGAGGAAACCGAATGTTCATTTACATATGTGGGATGTCTCATAAATAAGGAAGATATAAGCACACCTGACACTCGGCCCAGGCTTCAAACTTTGGCATGCTCACGCAACTGCACCTTGAAGTAAACTGTTACAACCCATCATTTTTGATGGGCTTTATACTAGCTCTTAAACAACACGTTCCAATCGGCTGAATTGAAGTTTCATATGTCAAATGTAACATTGATTTTGTGTCCAAGTAAAATTTTAAAAATCACATTACTAGTCATTTATGTGAATTTGAAAATGACACAAGACATTCAGAAACTGGATAAATGCAGGGAGATGCAGGAATTTATCATTCCAGAAATTTATCATTGATGCAGAAATTTATCTGCATGAAATTTATCATTCCAGAAATGATGCAGAAATTTATCATTCTAGTGTTGTCCTCATACCGCATGGACTCCATCTGTACATGAATTACTTCGGGCCTTGGTGTGGAGATTTTCTGACTCACTTTGTACTGACCCTGAACCACCTGATAAAAAACCCACAACTGCAGTTTGTGGCCATTTTAAAACTCGAACGGCACACTTCGACGTCGCGATGTCGACAGATATGCCTCTGCCCACATTATTACATCATTATACATACTTGTTCCAAGTTTAATTTAAATCCTAGAACCCAGATTAAACATTTATACTCAGTGTGTGTGTGTGTGTGCGTGTTTGTGTGTGTGTCTCCTCCATCACTCCAAAGCCATGAAACCTAGCAGCCTGAAACTTTGCATGCATACAAAGGGAACTCCAAGGAAGTGCATGAGTGAAAATTGGGTGTTCGGGTCAATTAAAGCACTCCTTTAGAATTAACGGCCTCATTTATTTGTATCATTTATCAAGCGATCGTTGGCCACCTCGCTCTCTGGGGTCTAAAGGCGTGTCATGGGTGATCTTGCTGGGTCTGAAGCCACCATGTTTTTTGACCTGCTCAACCATGCCTCGACTTTGAATAGGCCGCAATGATTGATCAATGATGAAGTTCCTTTTTTTCACTTTCCTCCCTCGTATTATCAAATGCCTGTTCATCATAGCTACGAATTGCTGGTTACTTTGCAATGCTTATAAACCTCCAGAAACACCAGCATTTGTGGTTTTATTTCATTTCCGTGCAATCAATAACCTCGAAAATCTCTTAAACTAAGCCAAATTTCAAAATTTAAGCTCCAGAATTAAATATATCAGCAGTTCCCCGTCTCCTTAAAAAGTGTTAATTTGTCCAATTCAGACATTGCTTGGGCGTTTCCAGGGACATAGTTTTATTGACGGCAATTGCTAATCGCTTGCCAAGCCAGGCGTTCCGTCGGAGTTCTTGCTTGAGTGCTTAAACCACTTACCGAATGCCCCCACAGTTGATAGCAGTACAGTTTGTGTCCCAATCGGGACACGGTAGAGGTACGTATACATGTCAACAGTTACTGCTAGGTAGAGGTACGTATACAGCGCACACGGATGTGGTACATATGGGTATATTTCAATTTGTAGGGACTCTCCGCAGGTATATGAACGTGTCATGCCGGTTACAGGCACCATGGTGGCAAAGTTTCATCCCGTATCTTATGGAGGATTTATCAGGTTTTCCTTTGTCCTTGCAATTGTTTTGAAAGCACTTGGTTATGGGGCTTGCTTTACAAAGGTTATATGCCAGATTATATACATAACGGCCTGGACTCCATATACACATGAGTCACTTCAGCCCTCGATGCAGAGATTTGCTGGCTCACTTTATTCTGATTCCGAGCCACCAAATCAACTCCCACTTGGCTGTTGAATTAATACCAGGTGGGATTGACTCTGCCTGTCATCCTTCTGAGGTCGGCAAAATAAGTGCCAGTTTGCTGGTATCCTGTGTCGGAGTGGCAACCTGTTCAGGATTGTGCCCAATAGCAAAGGAGACTGCTTAAGCAGCACCAATGCTCTGCACAGAGTATGGTCTGAATGGATCGATGGATGGATATGCCTCCACCCACATTATTGCATCATTATGCATCGTTGTTCAAATTTGATTTAAATCCTTGAATTCAAAATAAAAATGATTTAAATTCAAAATATTAAATAATTCTGGGCATCACACTATGTGTCTGATCGGGTTGCAATCTAAAACGTAAATTCCCTATTTCCACGAGATCATAACTGTGAAGTTTCACGTCGATCAATTAAGCGGTTAAAGAGAAAGAAATTTTGTTAAGATTTTTGCTCAATGGCTGTGCTCAGTATGGCTGCCAGACCATGTGGATTATGGCCGATTAATTAATTAAATTATGGCCCGTGTGACCGATTAATTAATTATTCTTCAACACCCTGGGATCCCCAAGAGTTGGGGAACATGCGGGTGACATTCCCCTCGATCTGTCAAGCCGTTCTGGAGAAGATTCTAAAAGGTTTATTCTTCAAAAAAATCATAGCTGCCAAACCATACGACGAATGATATCACACCCTGGTTCCCTCCCTGGAACCGACAGTCGTCTCATTGAGTACTTGTCTGTCAATCTGGATTCTGTCATCCAAACCACTGCTTCAGATCATGTGATGATTCTTGGTGATTTCAATGTTCATCATCAGGTGTGGTTAGATGGCAAGTCCCCAACTGACAGAGCTGGAATTGCATGCTCCAAATTTTGTCTGAAGCATGGCTTCAATCAACTGATGAAAGGGTCCACCCGTGGAGATAATCTACTGGACTTGGTCATCATTAACTCTGCTGCTCATTACACCACAAGCATGAAGGGCAACATTGGAACTTCTGATCATAGCTCAGTGGAGATCATCTTCAAAAAGCTACCAGTCTTGGATAAAACATATCAACGGCGATTATGGGAAAAGAAAAAAGCAAATTAGGAATCCCTCAGGCAGCATCTGCACAGTTGGGCATGTGATCAAGCCATAAAAACTGAAGATCCTGATGTAGCTTGCAACAACATTGAAACGATCATCAAGTTTGGCATGGAGAAATTCATTCCCCATAGAGAGGTCACTGTTCTCCTGACTGATATTCCCTGGTTTACTGAGGCTTACTGAATGGCTGATAAAGCTATCTGTCTGGCATATACCAACTGGAGCAAGAGCCCATGTGCTGTTACCTGTGACGGTCTGAGAATGGCAAGGCAGAACGATTAGAAAGTGACCAAACCCCATGATTGGTGGGAGGCAGTGAAGAGGATACAGGGGAAAGGACGACATTCTAGTATCCTGACATTGCAGAAGGATGGTCAGACCTTTGCCACCTCCCAGGAGAAAGTGGACATCTTCTGCGATCATTTTGCATCAAAGTGTACAATTGGTTACGCTGAAAATGACACTTCTGATCTCACAACTCGCTCCAACATACACTTGGACACGATAACGTTCCGGCCTCATGACATTAGATGTATCCTGCAGAAGCTAGACATAAACTGGAAGGGCACTCGGCAGAGCACATACCTCTGCCACACAATGCCTGATCCACAAGAACATCTCAGGCCCAATACATTTTGGAAATATCATGCTATACAGCACTATATCGTTTTTGGTCCTATCTCTCAAGTGTGAAGAATCAGTTTGAAAATTAAATAATTATTGTATCCAGATCCGGATTCAGATCTCCACCAAAATCAAATAAATTCGTCCTTGCCACACACCCAACCTGTCCACCAAGTTTCACCCGAATCTGTCCAAAACTTTTTGAGATATCAAGCGAAATATCATTTTAGCGGTATCTCTCAATGGTGAAGAATCACTTAAAATGTTCTAGTCGTCGGATCTCGATTTGGATCTTCACCAAAATCGAATCAATTTGTCTTGGTCACACACCCAAACTGTCCACCAAGTTTCATCCGAATCTGTCCACAACTTTTCGAGATATTGTGCTACATGTATCAGTTTAGCCCAATCTCTCAATGGTGAAGAATCACTGAAAAAATTATCAGATCCGGATTCAGATCTGGATCTTCACCAAAATTGAATCAATTCTTCTTTGTCAAACACCCAACGTGTCCACCAAGTTTCATCCGAATCTGTCCCCAACGTTTTGAGATATCGTGCTGCATATCATTTTTGGCCTGATCTCTCAACGGTGAAGCATCACCTAAAATTTCTCGTAGTTGGATCCGGATCCGGATCTTTACCAAAATCTAATCAGTTAATCCATGTCATACACCAAACCTGTCCACAAAATTTCATCCGGATCTGTCCAAAACTTTTTGAGATATCCTGTACACAGACAAACAAACAAACAAGCAGTCATAGACTGGTACTTACGAAATCTTCAACTTGACCTCTGACCTTGTCTAATAAAAGCTGTCTCAAGAGAAGGTAGCGACGCAAACCAGAAGTTTCTATGATGATTCTGTACCAAACCATCAAAAATCGTTACGTCGACCGAAGCGAAAATCTCCATTTCTCCACGCAATTATTTAATATTATTTTATCAAAGTCACAAAACCGTAATATTCGGCCATCCACCAACAATCTTTACATAATCCGATGGCTTAGCGAGTCAGGTATGCGATGATAACCTTTATTGGGATAAACAATGACTTTTAAACACAATCTTTATTGAAAACACCGTCAGTGCGCACACGCAAAACCTTTACGTGACTCAACGACGCATCTGCTCGAGCGCGCTGCACCACGTGACGAGCCGAGACGCAGCGAGTGAAATATTTTTTATACAATCTTAAAACGTCTCCAAAAACATCCGATTTTACCAGAATTTCGACAACCAAGTGTAAAGCGTCATAAGCGATCACAAAAACCGAAGTCAAAACGAACTCGTAACGTCGACCGAAGGAAAAATACTCCATTTCTTCACATGAATTTACGGAATTATGTTTGACCTCACTGTGATCTTGACCTTTGACCAATTTTGACCAAAATGTAATCAGCACTAGCCATCACCGTCCTGGATCATGTGGTGTAATTTGACATTGGTAGCTTCTTCCGTTCTCGAGTTATCATGCCTACAAACAAACACACAAACACACACACAAACAAACAAACACACAAACAGAGGACGGAAGTCATCAATATACTTACGAAATCTTTAGATTTCGTAAGTAACAAGCAGTCATAGACTGGTACTTACGAAATCGTCAACTTGACCTCTGACCTTGTCAAATAAAGCTGTCTCTGGAGAAGGTAGCGACGCAAACCAGAGGTTTCTACGATGATTCTGTACCAAACCGTCAAAAATCGAATGTTTGACCTCACTGTGACCTTGACCTTTGACCAATTTTGACCAAAATCTAATCAGCGCTACCAGAAGTCTCTGCGATGATTCTGTACCAAACCATCAAAAATCGAATGTTTGACCTCACTGTGACCTTGACCTTTGACCGATTTTGACCAAAATCTAATCAGCGCTACCAGAAGTCTCTGCGATGATTCTGTACCAAACCATCAAAAATCGAATGTTTGACCTCACTGTGACCTTGACCTTTGACCGATTTTGACCAAAATCTAATCAGCGCTAGCCATCTCCCTCCTGAATCACGCAGTCTAATTTGACATTGGTATCTTCTTCCGTTCTCGAGTTATCTGTACCAAACCATCAAAAATCAAATGTTTGACCTCACTGTGACCTTGACCTTTGAACGATTTTGACCAAAATCTAATCAGCGCTCGCCATTACCCTCCTGAATCAGGTGGTGTAATTTGACATTGGTAGCTTCTTCCGTTCTCGAGTTATCGTGCCTACAAACACACAAACACACAAACAGAGTCTGGAAGTGATCAATATATTTACAAAATCTTTAGATTTCATAAGTAACAAACAGACAAACAAGCAGTCATAGACTGGTACTTACGAAATCGTCAACTTGAGCTCTGACCCTGTCTAATAAAAGCTGTCTCTAGAGAAGGTAGCGACGCAAACCAGAAGTTTCTACAATGATTCTGTACCAAACCATCAAAAATCGAATGTTTGACCTCACTGTGACCTTGACCTTTGACCGATTTTGACCAAAATCTAAACAGCGCGAGCCATCACCCTCCTGAATCACGTGGTGTAATTTGACATTGGAAGCTTCTTCTGTTCTTGAGTTATAATTTTCACTTGAGCATCACAAGGTTATGGAGACACTGAGGAAACATCTCTTTGGAAATTACCTCATCAGCAACAATTAGTTTGGCTTCTGTCCTGGCCATTCAGCCTCCGATTTACTCATATATCTGAGTCATGAGTGGATGTCTTGTCTCAACAGACGTCAGGAGGGTACAACTGTAGCACTTGACATCAAAGCTGCTTTTGATAGAGTATGGCACAAGGATTTGCTGGTCAAGCTGGTGACTAATGGAGTGGGAGGGCAGCTGTTACAGTGGTTATCCAGCCACTCGATGGATAGACATATCCAGGTAGTGGTTAATGGCCAAACATCCAAACCAACTCCAATTAATGCATCAGTACCTCAAGGATCAATTATTGGGCCCACCTTGTTTCTTGTCAACTTTAACGATCTGTGCGACAACCTGCATAACCCTATACCTGTCTCTATGCTGATGATAGTACCATCTACTGCCTGCTGGATGAAGTGAATGCCACCATTTCTCTGAGAGAAGACCTTCAGAAGATTACAAGTGGGGACAGAAATGGAATGTCCTGTTTGTTACCGAGAAATGTAAGGTTATGTCATTCAGTAGACGACTACCAAGTGAGCATCCTCCAGAGTTATTCATGGGTGTGACAAGCCCTCACAGCACATACACAAGCTTGACATACTTGAAATCAGGTTCTCCCGAAGCTTGGGTTTCCAGTCTCTCATGAACTCCATCATCGTTAGAGCTGGACAAAGTGTGAGTGCCTTTCACAGTATTGCTCCATACTTAGGTCCGCTTGACAGAGCCCAAGTGTACAAAGCCCATTGGAATATGCTCCCCCTCGTATGGATGTCTGCAAGTGCCATGTATCTTAAAAAGCTGGATGATGTGCAACGTCATGCTGTACGTATCATCAAGGCCCCTCCACAGGAATTGAATATCGACCCCCTACCACACAGGAGAACTGTAGCAGGTTTGCCTCTGATGTACAGACTGCACACAGAAGAAGTTACAGCACTTCTGAAGACCATGCTATCTCCATCATGGTTTCGATTAGGGTCACCAGAGCAAGTGCTTCCTTTGGAAGCTCTGCTGTGTAGTATCTTACTCGCAAGATGGAGAGTGGTCACTGGTAACTTGTTCAGTATGACCGCTCCTATATGCCCGCAATAATACCACGGTGGAACAGTTCACCAAATGCCACTGAAGGTCACCCAACAACATCCGGGATCAAAGCTTTCTGCTCCACAGCACACAAATATCTTTAAGTCTAATGCAGTATACTTATGATGATGTTGTTTTGTACAAGTGGGCACTGTTTTTGCTTTTTGCAGTGCTTACCGTAAAAAACAAACAAACAAACAAAAAAAATTTGGTGGAGTATGTTTTTTTCCTCATGGATAGACGATCATGACTAAACTTTCACATCAATCTGTTCAACCGTTTCAGAGAAGAATTTTGAAGGCTTTTATGTAAAAAAATAAATAAATATATAAATTCGCATGGACGGACAGACAACCTAAAAACATCATTCCTTCAGAGACCGTCAGCGGAGGCATTAAAAAAAAATGCTACAGCGGGGAGGCTATTAACTATAATGTGATACACATTCTGCTTCTTAGCTGATCCCCTGCATAGCGGGAGATGGGGTTTTGCAATCGTGTGTGTGTGTGTGTGTGTGTGTGTGTGTGTGTGTGTGTGTGTGTGTGTGTGTGTGTGTGTGTGTGTGATTGGTATCTCTTTAATTGGGGTTTTAGAAGGTGGAAGAGTCTTCCCAGCACTCCAAGTATCCACATTCCTTATAGTGAAGGATCTTGATTCATGGCCTAAGTTGTGAAGATATGTTGTTCTCAGAGTTTTGTTCTGAGGCTCTTTTCAGGATCCTCACTGAGCCCCAGACAGCCTCTAACTGTAGTTTGTTTGTGGTAATGTTCCCAGGAATGGTTTATAGGATCTTTGTGAGGCTCTTCTTGATCATTCCCATTTCTGTAATTATCACTGCAACATTTTTGGTGCTCTTCAGCTTCCAGGATCTTTTCACTTCATTATTGAAGTCTTAATATTTGATCATCTTGACTTTTGCATTATTTGGACCAAAATCACTGGGTACTTAAACCTCAATTAACAATGCCTTATTTTCCTTTTTTGTATCCGAGTACTTTGGCTGGTTGCAGTGCCTTGTTTTCTATGTTCAAGCTGGAAGTGGGATCATCAGGTTGCACCTGAGCATTAATTACGTCCTTGTTTTCATGAGTTTTGTAGACTGGACTGGATGTAAGGACTGGATTCTGGGGAGGATGTCAGGGAGATCAAGCTTTGGTGCATCATTTGGGAATGTCAAGATCTCTGACCTTGATTTCACAGATGATGCAGTCATCTTTGCGGAGACTCTGGATGTCCTTTTGGGGCCCTCGAGGTGCTGATTGAGGAGTCGGAGCTGCTGGGATTACGGGTTTCCTGGGTCAAAACTAAGATCCAGGCTTTCAATGACATCTTGGATGCTGCTATCTTGACTGTACCTGTTTGTGGTGAGGATGTTGAGGTCATGGAGAGATTCACTTACCTTGGCAGTGATATTCATATCTCTACTGGCTGTGAGCCAGAGGTCAATAGACATCTGGGTTGGGCTGGAGAGTCATGGATTCACTGGATCATGGGGTGTAGCACTGTCAGTACGTATGCAATTGGACGAAAGTCCGAGTCTTCAGGTCCTTGGTGCTTCCAGTCTTGCTCTACAGATGTGAGACTTGGACTCTGACCAGGGATCTGAGACGGAGACTTAATTCCTTTGGTACCAGGTCTCTTCAGAGAATCCTTGGCTATCACTGGTCAGACTTTGTGTCCAATGAGCGGTTGCTGAAAGAGACTCAAATGAGATTTGTTACCTGCATAGTCCTTGAGCGTCAGCTGCGGCTGTATGGACATGTGGCTCATTTTCCTGACGTTGATCCTGCTCACCAGATTTTCTCAGTGAGGGAGCCTTGTGAGTGGAGAAGGCCAATGGGCCAACAATGTGTCTCATGGTTGCAGCAGGTTAATCAGCATCTCAAGGGGATGGGCCAGGCATCTGCCTGGGGGATGGCCAGTCAGACACCCCTGACATACCAACAGAAAGTGATCCTAGCGATGCGCTGCTCCTAGCGATACCTGACCTGGCTTGAATTGGTTCACCAATCAAAAGCTAGAAGCCAATTGGGTTTTTTTTTCAGATCAAAAGGTAAAAGGTCAGAGTTGCATAATATAATCAATTTTCATCTGATTGACTTGAAATTACGGCAGGGTTTGCATATTGGGTAAAAGAAGCCTTTTGCTGTTGAGGTCAAAAGGTCAAGGTCTCCTAAAATAGTCAATTCTTTTTATTTTAGCTGTTCAATGGGAGCCTGGTGTTGGCTTCGTGGCTGGCTTGGGATTCTAGGGTCCTGAGTTTGAGCCCTGTTGGCCACTGAAATAACACCAGGGGGGTTGACAACCTGCCATCCTTCTGAGGTCAACGAAATGAGTACCAGTGTACTGGTCCTGGTGTATGCCCCGGTTAGAATAGGTGTACCATATTCCTGTGTGTCGGAAGAGGTAACCAGGGTTGGCGTCAGGAAGGGCATCCAACCATAAAACATTGCCTCAAGAAGGGAACCATGATTGCATCGAGCCCACAAAAAGCTAACCCCTGCTCAGCAGGAAAAATGGCTGTAAAAAGGCTGTTTTTTTAGCTGTTCAAAGTCAGGTTTAGCATATGGAAGAAGAAGTCTGAATGCAAAGCAGATGCAGATGGGCTTTGCATTTTCAGATGCTTTCTTGTTTTAAACTATGTAATGAGATATTTTGACACAAATTTCATATCATTGAAAATGTAGTAGTCGATGCTCACAGAGAGAAACAACAGAGGGCAATGTTTTTCTTGCCTTTCAGGGGGATTAAAGGGGAGAGGAAGATTAAAGGGGAGAGGGGGAAAATACTTGCACAAGGAGATATAGCAAAGAAGGAGTTGAGCTTTGAGAATTGAAGAGGAAGAAATAAAAAGTGGGAGGAGGGGGGCTCAGCAAAAATAGAAGAGGTGGTGAGGGTGGTTTTGTGAGAAACCGCAAGGTGAAGATGAACGGAACTCTTGAAGGACTGAATGAAAGAGCAAGAGACATTTTAAGATACAAGGAAAAATACAAAATTGACAATTTCTAATGACATCTGCAAGAAATCTGATGAGATTATCATAAAATTTTTGTAAGTGTGAGTATGATGTTGTATTGGGAAATGTTTCACAATTAAATTGAATTTACACAGATTCAAATATGCACCCAAATCTACATTTTGCGCATTAATTGCGAACGAGCTGTTTGTTACAGCATGAAAAGACTGTTGGAATTGCATCATTTTATCAACTGTTTGGGATGACAGAAAATATAGTTGCTCATGAAATTGAGTCCTCCAGTTTTAAGAGGTCTCAAATCTCATATAAGACCCGTGTATAAGACCGAGGAGGAAATCAGTAGTACCCTCACCTTGTTTGCATATTGCACGGTGTTCAATGTGTTCTTGAGGTCCTGGTCAGAAGAGGTCACACACGCAGTCGTATGTGTGTTGCTGAGCAAGGGTTTGGAAATAAGAAGAAGAGGCAACTATTTCAGACATCAATTATTAGAAGAGCAAAACCCTTGTTATTCGCTGTCGATGCATTCCTGGGAAAACAGTGCATCTCAAATTTCGTGTTCAATGAGACTGTTTTAACATCACAGGTATAAGGATGGTTCCTCCACAATGAATGTCCTTATTTTACAGTTATTTTTATATCACATAGTGACTCCATCTGCATGTATAGATAGATGTTTACAACGAAGCCCAGATAATCCATGCTCTGCATTAAAAAAAATATATATATATCGTGCTTCTTTAATTTTGTTCCTCGATTAGCACGTCGGCAGACAACCAAGCACAAGGGGTGTTTTCAGTTACCAAGCAGCTAGCTCGAGCTTGCAAAGCCAGCCGATCCTCATCAACGGTTTCAAATGGAGTGCTTTCTTGAGTGCTTAAGCCACTTGGCAAGCACTCCACAAGAAACTTGGTTGTAATTCTTCCATTCTGAGCCTGGAAAGCCTGTGGTTCAAGCCCTGTGCGAGTCATACCAAAAACTTTTAAAATGGAGCGTGTTGCTTCCTTGCTTGATGCTCAGCGTTTGAAAGGACATTGCACGGACAAACACCAGGAAGGCAATGGCAAACAACCTAATATAGCTCTTGCTAATAAACTGATTTGGTTGCACCAATGCTCTGTAGAGTATAGTACATCAGAGATGTGCTCACACATTTAATTTACAGTTCACTTTACTGACATCACTACACTGACATTTCTGGCTAAATAAACTTCATCAAAATAAGTTAACATATGGCCCTTTTGGAAATGTACATGGAGATATGCACAGTGAGAATTACACGGGGACGCTTCTAATATGACCACAGCAGCTATTAAAGAAGCTGATGTGAGATTATTAATCTGCATAATGAATGCTGAACTCTCCTGCTTTCCCAAAACGACCTTCCAAAACAGCCATTAGAGTGAATAATGTGACAACGTTATGCGCATCCTCTTGGACAGAGTGTGTGATGATAACGAACCCTTAACCACAATCTGTAAGATTTCTATTTCACACGAGCTTGGAAAAAACTCCCCCATGTTTTTCTGGAAAATATGAAAGGTTTTCCACATGATCCAAATTAAAATAATTATCTCCTCTTTGCAACGACTTTGGTTCATCACAAAAGTAAGTCACAAGTGAGGTAACGACATGGCAGCCATTATGAGCAATGCTTCAACACAGCAAAGTGCATTTGATCAAAGTGACCATGCTTCTGGGTACTTTTACTGACAACCAGTCGAGTGTTGTCATGCTAACGTGACATCTGTACCCCACAACCTGTTGAATGCCATTTACACATGTGCAGAGTGAGAAACTCTGCCAGAAAACTCACTCTTTCCCATAAATTTCATTGTCTGCCGCAAAGTCTCTGTTGTGGATTGTAAGGTACGACAAAATGAGTAACTTACAAAGTAAAAGGGTCCAGAACGGTCTGATGATGGTTTCATTGAGGTTCACAGGGGGTCATACCAGTTCTTGAAAAGAGCAATCTAAAGTCACCTTTCAATATTCCATATGCATGCTATTCATTTGTGCAATACCTCCTACTTATTAAATCAATGTGATCATGTCACACCTTTGTAAGGCAAATATTTATTACACAAACACAAGATATGGGAGGGGTGGGGAGGGAAGATATTTGAAATTCCAACATTTGGAAAAGGAACAGAGGGGAAGACGATAGGAATGGAGGTAGCTTGTATCTCATTATTGTGTTTGTACGTAAAGGTAGGGAGTAAATTGAGAAAAATAAGAGAATATCTTATGGTTGGAGAAGGAAAGGAAGTGAGCAAAGTTTTGGAGAGAAGGGAAGGAAGATTTGGAGTCGGAATATAAGGATTGCTTATGTTATAGAAGGAAAGGATCAGAGAAAGGAGAGAGAGTAAAGAAATATTCTGCCATGTTGGCATACGAAAGAAATAGATGACTTCAAAAGTGAAGACAACAGGGTATCAGAATGTCTGAGGCTGTGGAGACAGAAGTGACAGGAATATTGGGACACATCCAACTTGAATTGATCATGTCCAAATTTCTCTACTCTCCTTGGGGCCTCAGATCAGGTACTCTTGAAGGTGTTTGTCTCCCTGGTGGACTTCAGGGATCCACAAAGGTATTGCCATTTTCTGGCAGTTTAAAAAGGCAGGATTGTCTGGCATGCAGTCAGTCCACCATATCTTCCAATGACAATTTATATATATATATATGAGTATGTATGTATGTATATATATATATATATATATATATATATATATATATATATATATATATATATATATATATATATATATATATATATATATACATATACATATATATACATATATATATATATATATATATATATATATATATATATATATATATATATATATATATATATATATATATATATATATATATATATATATATATATATATATACATATACATATATATATATATATATATATATATTTATATATATATTTATATATATATATATATATATATATATATATATATATATATATATATATATATATATATATATATATATATATATATATATATATATATATATATATATATATATATATATATATAAACATATAAGCCTGCTGTTGGCGCAGTGGTTAGGGCAGCGGCTTGGGATCCAAAAGGTCCTGAGTTCAAGCCCAGTTGGGCCACTGAATTAATACACCAGGGGGTTGACTCAGCCTGTCATCCTTCCGAGGTCGGCGAAATGAGTACCAGTATACTGGGACGGTGTATACCCCAGTTAAAATAGGTGTACCATATCCCTGCGTCGTAAGAGGCGACCAGGGTTGTGTCAGGAAGGGCATCCGGCGTAAAACATGTGCCAAATCACTATGCAGATCATACGGTGATCCGCTGTGGCGACCCCGAATGGGAGCAGCCGAAAGAAGAAGAAGAGATATATATATATATATATATATATATATATATATATATATATGTATATGTATATATAGCCTGGTGTGTTGGCGCAGTGGTTAGGGCAGCGGCTTGGGATCCAAGAGGTCCTGAGTTCAAGCCCCGTTGGGCCACTGAATTAATTCACCAGGGGGTTGACTCAGCCTGTCATCCTTCCGAGGTCGGCGAAATGAGTACCAGTGTACTGGGCCGGTGTATACCCCGGTTAAAATAGGTGTACCATATCCCTGTGTCGTAAGAGGCGACCAGGGTTGCGTCAGGAAGGGCATCCGGCGTAAAACATGTGCCAAATCACTATGCAGATCATACGGTGATCCGCTGTGGCGACCCCGAATGGGAGCAGCCGAAAGAAGAAGAAGAGATATATATATATATATATATATATAAATATATATATATGTATATGTATATATGTATATGTATATGTATATATGTATATGTATATGTATATATGTATATGTATATATATATATATATATATATATATATATATATATATATATAT
Source organism: Eptatretus burgeri (assembly GCF_056783735.1). Taxonomy (NCBI): domain Eukaryota; kingdom Metazoa; phylum Chordata; class Myxini; order Myxiniformes; family Myxinidae; genus Eptatretus; species Eptatretus burgeri. Next base: position 63,083,978 of record NC_140966.1, read on the forward strand.
ATATATATATATATATATATATATATATATATATATATATATATATATATATATATATATATATATACAGGGTGCCCCAAAAATGTACTCACATTTTGGCTCCTCATAACTCATTGAATTTTTCATTTATTTTCAGATCAAATTGACCCTAATAATGGCAGAAGTACGACTAGGTTTTGAAGAAAGAAAATGTATCATAAAGTGCTACTGGAAGCACGAAAACATCATGGAAGTGCAAAGAGAATTTAGAAGACATTTTCACAAAGATCCACCAACGCGATGCACCATTGCTCGCATCCGAGATAAGTTTGAAACAGATGGAACTATGCGTGATGTCCATAAGGAGTATTCAGGAAGACCACGGTAATCAACCACCCCCGCAAAGGAAAATCAATTGCTGGAAACCCTCCACCTATCCCCAAGTTCATCTGTACGACAAATGGCTCGTGAGACAGGAATCCCAAAATCAAGCGCCCATCGCATTTTGAAGCGAATTAATTGGAAAAGTTACATTCCAAAATTAATCCACGCTCTAAATGAAGACGATCCTGACCGGAGAGCTGAATTTTGTGAGTGGCACCTGCGCAAATGCGAAGAAGATGCAGCATTTCCATCCAAAATTGTTTGGAGTGATGAGGCCAGCTTCAAGTTAAATGGCTCAATTAACCGAGACAATTGCACCAACTGGGCTCCTGAAAATCCGCATGTTACTATGGAACACCATTTAAACTTACCAGGGGTTAGCTACTGTGTGGTGTGGGATATCAGCATTGGGCATCCTAGGGCCATTCTTTTTTGACCAAACTGTCACTGGGGATGTTTACTTAAACTTGCTGCAGGAATCCATCGGTCCACGTGTCGAAGAGATATTTGGTGATGAAGAGATTTACTTTCAGCAAGATGGAGCACCTCCCCACAACCACTGTGATGTAAGGGCCTATCTCGTAGCAACTTTTCCAAACAGATGGATTGGGCAAAGAGGTAGTGTTGAATTCCCTGTGCGTTCCCCAGACCTCACTCCAATGGACTTCTTTTTATGGGGATACCTCAAAGATAAGGTTTACGGCTCAAAACCAGCAACAGTCGATGAGCTGAAACAGGAAATTGAAAGACAATGTCTTGTAGTTCCAAATGAAATGATTCGTAACGCTGTTGAATCCATTGGTCTGCGTTATCGGCTGTGTTTGGAACGTAATGGTCGTCAGTTGGAACATTTGCAAACATGCATTTATCCATTTATCCATTTAACCATTGATCTTGTTTCTAAGTCGAGAAACAACGCATTTATTATCATTTAAAGAGTACATTTTTTTGGGACACCCTGTATATATATATATATATATATATATATATATATATATATATATATATATATATATATATATATATATATATATATATATATTGTTACTAATTCGCGCCCACCGGCGTGCGATTGACCGCGTTTCCCTAATAGCAGCCGCGTCGCCCACCGGACGGACAATTGAGTCGTGACCTTCCGGAACCCTGTCACGGGTGGGTCTTCAACCCCAACACGGCCAAGCCAATTTTCTACCCGTGCAAAATAGGGTCAATCGCCGAATATCGATATACCTAAGTACCTGCGCGGGTAGCCTAGCGGGAGACCGTACCTAGGCGCAGGTCGGCTTGGACACGAACCGCTCAAGCGGTCCGTTCCGTTCTGCAGTGATAATCGAGCGGGTATTATTGCCCGACCTCGTTGGATCCGATTCTATTTAACGGGTATTTAACTAACCCAACTATTATTCCACAATGCAAGATGGCATTTCAATGGGGAGAAAGGAGGACGCAACGAACGGGGTACATTTAACCAAGCACATATATTTTACACAGCACGTATACCAGAAAAAAGCAATGAAAAACACTTTTACAGCAAAACAATCGTGCACGGGACGGGGACAAAGACACGAGCAAGGTGAAAGCACTACGACCCTCAATCAGCAATTATCTCGTCACTTAACAGTTTTTACTTACAGGACACGGCACCACCAACATTCATGCAAAAGGAAGGAAAAGGCCACCCTCGAAGACGAGGGCGCCAGACAGGGTCCGTAGACCTTTATGGCGTGGAGCCTGGATGACCGAACGCCCCCCCCCCCGAGACCGTTGCAGGTTACCTGCACCCTCGTGGTGTGATGGTGGGTGAGTCGCGACGTCTGTCCCCCACGGCAGCAAGGACAGCCGTGGCTGAGCTCGGCCTTCCACGGGGCTGGCGAGCTCTCTCCGGCTCTCTCCACATGAATGTGCAGGCGTGCGCGACAGAGCTGGCAAAGCGGCGCCTCCCGTCTGCGTCCCCCGTGCCACACCCGGACTCCCCACCGACTGCGAGCTCCGACGACTCGACTCGAACCACCGCACGCAAGACTCTTCGAAGACCAAGACGAAACCACCACGAAGACCCAGACCTGGCGTCCTGTGCACCCTTATATTCCTCAGTTCCAACGCCTCGCTCCTCCCTGTTTATCGCTCCGCCCCACTTCCTGCTCCTGCGGGAAGCTTCGAGAAAAGTGGCATTCCTTATCTCCAGCGCCTCACTTCCACGAACCGACCAATGATGAACGATCTCCCCGATCGGCGCGCGGGGAAATCCGCGCGCCACCGATAGAGGGTTGTGGTTTGGTTTGTGGAGAAGGGGATCAGCAGTTGGCGTAGCGGGGAAGGTGGTTAGGTGAGGTTGGTGGTTGAGGAGATCGTGGTTGTTGTGATGGTGGCGTTGTGAAGGTGGTTGTGGTGGTTGAAACGTGGTTGGTCTAAAATAACGATAGTAAAGAAAAACGGCTATCTCAAAAGATCACAGCCCTGTGACACAAATAATACCCATGAAACAACGGTGGGGAAATCTAACTGAACACGGACTTATCGGCATAACTAACTAAGGACCTATATGGTGTTCTGCGAATTTTCACAGCCATAACACTACCCCCTCCCCTTTTTACAGACTCGTCTCGAGTCGTCGATTTTTCGTGTGCCATCATGTGTAAGTTTCCCCTAGTATGTCTTATCTTTGGATCCCTGAGTGGGACATTTAGTGTATTTGTGTCCCAAAAATAAATAACCTACGGGCTGAGTAACTAACTAAACAAACCCACTCATACAGACGACTGAAATAAAATTGCCGGCGCTACGACACACATGCAGGAGGCGCAACTCATTTACATTTTACAACTCTTAACCATAACCTTATACATGGTACACTAACCATGGCCCAGGATCTATAGATTCTGTGGGAAAAACAAGCAGGGAGCCAGGCTGCTCACACGCAGTCTCTGGCTCATGAGTCAACCGCAGGTTTGAACACAAGCGGTGCGTGCAACTGAGCGGTGGATGGATGGAAGGATTAACACGGTGCACGGGCCGCCAATGCAGTCCTGTGATGCGGCTGCCTACAGGGCAGTCCCTGCAGCACGCGCGACGATCTGATGCAGCAAACAAACGGTGCACGGGCTGCCAGTGCAGTCCTGTGATGCGGCTGCCTACAGTGCAGTCCCTGTAGCACGCGCCACGATCTGACGCAGCAAACAAACAGTGCATGGGCTACCAGTGCAGTCCCTTGATGCGGCTGCCTACAGGGCAGTCCCTGCAGCACGCGCGATGATCCTGGCGCACATGGCAATGAATGGGAGAAATGCAACAGGGCAGCAGGTATGGGGGCAAGGCAAAGGCAAGCAGGCAAGGCATGGCAAGGCAAGACAAGGCCGTTGTAGCAAAATGGGCCGGTGGTGAAGCTGACTGGCACAGGCCTTGTAGTAAAACAGCCGGCAAAATGAAGCTGGCCGGCACAGGCCTTGCAGTAAAACAGCCGGCAGATGAAACAGACCGCCACAGGCCTTGTAGTAAAACAGCCGGCAGATGATCCGACCGGCACAGGCCTTGCAGTAAAACAGCCGGCAGATGAAACTGACCGGCACAGGCCTTGTAGCAAAACAGCCGGCAGATGAAGCTGGCCGGCCTCTTGCCTTGCACTGGAGGTTCATGGAGGGAGTGCGGTGGTGCTGGCCACTCCCGGAAGGCGGGCTCGGACCTACCCTACTGTCTCCCTCCCAACCTATCGCCTTTGCCTGTCTCTGTCCATACCCACTCCCTTAATTTGTCAAAAATCCAATTTAGCCCCATCTTATTTTTTTATGTTTTATTTTTATTTTTACTTCCCTCTATAATTCGTCTCCTAACCCCCTTTACAGTCTCTGTTCGGCTAACCTATCCTGTCTTAGCCTACTCCCAACCCCTACGTTCCCTTCCTGGAGGGGAATAAGGGAGAGCTGGCATCTTGTGTCGAGGTCCAATGAAGCCTCAGAATGGCCTCCTCAGATTTCAGCGATCAACTCACCCAAAGTGGGTCCAGCGGCCCACAACGAGAGCGAAGGGATGGATGGTGCGGAGGGGTACACTTCCAATCTACCCTTCCAATTATTACTTAAACTACCCCGGGGCTTTCCAAAAGCGCCTCTTGTTTAAACTGCTGGTTCTAATAACCCAGATTCCCGTCGCCTGTGTTGGTGTCCTCTCAAATTTCGGGCCATGCCCTCCAATTTTCCTCCCGTGCCCTCACACGGTCTCATGGCTGGAACGCGTGGCTCCCTTGGCAGGAACTACCCCTCTGCCGATTCTCAAACAATGGCAACCCCGGGCACTACAACTGCTTCCGAGCCCACCAGCTCCCTAAACACCGGGAAGTGCCCTCCCTGGCAACTCCGCTGAAACGCTCACGTGGCAGGCTGGCACCCCGGGGCCCTTCCCTGGGTGCCCGTGCCCAATGCACTGCCCACGCGGCCAATGGCGCCCGAGCCCCGCATCATGCGGGCCCACCCGTGCCCACTACGCTATCCCGGCCTCCCATGGAGCCTTGGCCTACCGCGGCCGACTAGCCCGGTGTCCAGGGTACCCACTCAGCGATACTCACCGTTCGCAGCCACGCTCCCAGCCCGTCAACAGGGCTCCTGCACCCCTCCAAACGGGTTTCGGAGCCTACGTTCCCACCAACAGCAAAACGACCTCCATTTTGTCAATTTGACTAACCCCCTAACTCACATTACACTGACCCCGGGGTCCCTTGGATGGGAATCACTCCTCCCGCCAATCACTCATCGCACCATGCATTCCACATTCACTCCATTCACTCAGGCTCGCTGGCCTCACTCACTCAACAAGTACTTTTTCCATTCATTTCTCAACTCACATCGCTGATCACTGCCATTCTTCTATCTAAAACCCTCATCCAACTCGTACTCCCTCGTCATCCCTTACACGATAGCACGTTCCATTTAACCTACGTAGCTAAGCTACGTCCCCCTCAACACATCCATAGTCTGTCACTGCCTTCAAATCATTTTCCATTTCCCATCCTAAATCTCAACTAAAATACCTCGAACTATTCCATTCTCCACGGTCTCCATCAGGACTTTGCCCTGCCCCATGGAGCCGGTCTTGCTATGCTAACCTTTCCTCTTAGCTAGTGGTGTCCTGTGCCGTGGACAGGGGGTCTTCCACCCCTTGCCCAGGGAATCCTGTTCACCCGAAGCGAGGCTTGCTTCTTTTTTCTTTTTAAATGCGTGCACCAGCATGGCAACTCGCAACCTGCGCTCTTTCCCTGTGACGTCATTCGCGTTGTTCGCGCTTCACTTCATTCGCAGCTGTTCGCGCTTCACGCACCTCGTCCCTCTTTGGACGGTACCATCCGGCAGGGATTCAATCCCCACCTGCCGGATTCCAACCATACGTGCAGCCATGACGTCACCCTGCGCATAACAAGCAAGCCTCGCGTTTTGAGGGGTTCCCCACGCGAACACATGTGCTCTGCTCGTCGGAGCTTCACAAATACGCTCGCGTGGAGAACCCTTCCGGTCCAAATCCATAATCCAGCCTACCTTCTGTCCGTCCGCGGGATCGGCAAATCCACCGCGTGCGTTTCCGGACCGGGCTTCACTCCCACAGGCGCGCACGTGGCGGCCTCGTGCGTCGCAAAGCACGGACCCCGCGCGCGCTGCCGTGCAAACCAGGCGCGATCCCCAAAATAGCTACGGCCGCTACTCAGCCTTTGTCCACAGTCAGGCACCGTCGTCGTCGCACTCTCGCGCACAAACTCCCACGTGCCACGACGCTCACACACCTCGACATGACACTCGGACATGTGGTTGCATGTTCCCTCATGCAAACCGCCATCTCCCTCGCATACAGCGACCTCACACACACAATCCCTCTCACAAATGGCCGTTCACTCACGCATGCCCTTTCACTCGCACACGTGGTTCCACTCACACACGGCCTTTCACTTGCACAGGGGGTTTCACTCACACACACCTTTTCAATCAAGCTCGCTATTTCACTCGCACACGCTGTCTCTTCCACACATTTCGCCACACTCGTAAACACACGCACCAGAACAATCACACTGGGGATTAGTGCCACCACAAGGGGTTCCGGGGTCTCCAAACCCCCTAAGCTCCGTGTGCACCCTCCACAGCACTCGCCCCCTTTACCTCGCAAAGCTCGACCGGACCCACCTGGTCGAGATCCGCTTCAAGGGAGCATTGCGTCTTCCTCCATTCCTGAAGGAGGCTATCCGGCTGCTTGCACCGGGTCACGAGACATTCCCCGAGCTCCCCCTCATCATCCTCCACTAACTCCTTGTGTGTGTGCTCGATCTTTCACCCCGTCTTTATCGTGTAGTCTCTCCTCTATTTTTTCTATCTCCCGCGTCTCTATACATTTTATTTCTGTTGTCTCTTCGTGTCTATTAGTTTCTTCCTGGATCTTTGTCTCTGTTTCCTCCTTCATTCTATTTAATTCAGTCTCGACTCAGTCTATCTCCCGTGTCTCTGGCAATACTTCTATTTCCTTCTTTGTCGTCTGTTATTTCCCCTGTCTCCATTTTTATTTGTGTCTCCTTTATCAGGGGTTGCCCTAATTGTTCTTTCATCCGACGAGTGGTGTCAATCAAGTCCTGCCCCACCAACATTACTCCTTGTGGTGCTATCATACATCCCACCTTATTATGCCGTTCTACTTCCTAGCTCCTTTTGAGTCGTTCTTCCTCTCTGAGCCACACCCGGACTCCCCACCGACTGCGAGCTCCGACGACTCGACTCGAACCACCGCACGCAAGACTCTTCGAAGACCAAGACGAAACCACCACGAAGACCCAGACCTGGCGTCCTGTGCACCCTTATATTCCTCAGTTCCAACGCCTCGCTCCTCCCTGTTTATCGCTCCGCCCCACTTCCTGCTCCTGCGGGAAGCTTCGAGAAAAGTGGCATTCCTTATCTCCAGCGCCTCACTTCCACGAACCGACCAATGATGAACGATCTCCCCGATCGGCGCGCGGGGAAATCCGCGCGCCACCGATAGAGGGTTGTGGTTTGGTTTGTGGAGAAGGGGATCAGCAGTTGGCGTAGCGGGGAAGGTGGTTAGGTGAGGTTGGTGGTTGAGGAGATCGTGGTTGTTGTGATGGTGGCGTTGTGAAGGTGGTTGTGGTGGTTGAAACGTGGTTGGTCTAAAATAACGATAGTAAAGAAAACGGCTATCTCAAAAGATCACAGCCCTGTGACACAAATAATACCCATGAAACAACGGTGGGGAAATCTAACTGAACACGGACTTATCGGCATAACTAACTAAGGACCTATATGGTGTTCTGCGAATTTTCACAGCCATAACACTACCCCCTCCCCTTTTTACAGACTCGTCTCGAGTCGTCGATTTTTCGTGTGCCATCATGTGTAAGTTTCCCCTAGTATGTCTTATCTTTGGATCCCTGAGTGGGACATTTAGTGTATTTGTGTCCCAAAAATAAATAACCTACGGGCTGAGTAACTAACTAAACAAACCCACTCATACAGACGACTGAAATAAAATTGCCGGCGCTACGACACACATGCAGGAGGCGCAACTCATTTACATTTTACAACTCTTAACCATAACCTTATACATGGTACACTAACCATGGCCCAGGATCTATAGATTCTGTGGGAAAAACAAGCAGGGAGCCAGGCTGCTCACACGCAGTCTCTGGCTCATGAGTCAACCGCAGGTTTGAACACAAGCGGTGCGTGCAACTGAGCGGTGGATGGATGGAAGGATTAACACGGTGCACGGGCCGCCAATGCAGTCCTGTGATGCGGCTGCCTACAGGGCAGTCCCTGCAGCACGCGCGACGATCTGATGCAGCAAACAAACGGTGCACGGGCTGCCAGTGCAGTCCTGTGATGCGGCTGCCTACAGTGCAGTCCCTGTAGCACGCGCCACGATCTGACGCAGCAAACAAACAGTGCATGGGCTACCAGTGCAGTCCCTTGATGCGGCTGCCTACAGGGCAGTCCCTGCAGCACGCGCGATGATCCTGGCGCACATGGCAATGAATGGGAGAAATGCAACAGGGCAGCAGGTATGGGGGCAAGGCAAAGGCAAGCAGGCAAGGCATGGCAAGGCAAGACAAGGCCGTTGTAGCAAAATGGGCCGGTGGTGAAGCTGACTGGCACAGGCCTTGTAGTAAAACAGCCGGCAAATGAAGCTGGCCGGCACAGGCCTTGCAGTAAAACAGCCGGCAGATGAAACAGACCGCCACAGGCCTTGTAGTAAAACAGCCGGCAGATGATCCGACCGGCACAGGCCTTGCAGTAAAACAGCCGGCAGATGAAACTGACCGGCACAGGCCTTGTAGCAAAACAGCCGGCAGATGAAGCTGGCCGGCCTCTTGCCTTGCACTGGAGGTTCATGGAGGGAGTGCGGTGGTGCTGGCCACTCGGAAGGCGGGCTCGGACCTACCCTACTGTCTCCCTCCCAACCTATCGCCTTTGCCTGTCTCTGTCCATACCCACTCCCTTAATTTGTCAAAAATCCAATTTAGCCCCATCTTATTTTTTTATGTTTTATTTTTATTTTTACTTCCCTCTATAATTCGTCTCCTAACCCCCTTTACAGTCTCTGTTCGGCTAACCTATCCTGTCTTAGCCTACTCCCAACCCCTACGTTCCCTTCCTGGAGGGGAATAAGGGAGAGCTGGCATCTTGTGTCGAGGTCCAATGAAGCCTCAGAATGGCCTCCTCAGATTTCAGCGATCAACTCACCCAAAGTGGGTCCAGCGGCCCACAACGAGAGCGAAGGGATGGATGGTGCGGAGGGGTACACTTCCAATCTACCCTTCCAATTATTACTTAAACTACCCCGGGGCTTTCCAAAAGCGCCTCTTGTTTAAACTGCTGGTTCTAATAACCCAGATTCCCGTCGCCTGTGTTGGTGTCCTCTCAAATTTCGGGCCATGCCCTCCAATTTTCCTCCCGTGCCCTCACACGGTCTCATGGCTGGAACGCGTGGCTCCCTTGGCAGGAACTACCCTCTGCCGATTCTCAAACAATGGCAACCCCGGGCACTACAACTGCTTCCGAGCCCACCAGCTCCCTAAACACCGGGAAGTGCCCTCCCTGGCAACTCCGCTGAAACGCTCACGTGGCAGGCTGGCACCCCGGGGCCCTTCCCTGGGTGCCCGTGCCCAATGCACTGCCCACGCGGCCAATGGCGCCCGAGCCCCGCATCATGCGGGCCCACCCGTGCCCACTACGCTATCCCGGCCTCCCATGGAGCCTTGGCCTACCGCGGCCGACTAGCCCGGTGTCCAGGGTACCCACTCAGCGATACTCACCGTTCGCAGCCACGCTCCCAGCCCGTCAACAGGGCTCCTGCACCCCTCCAAACGGGTTTCGAGCCTACGTTCCCACCAACAGCAAAACGACCTCCATTTTGTCAATTTGACTAACCCCCTAACTCACATTACACTGACCCCGGGGTCCCTTGGATGGGAATCACTCCTCCCGCCAATCACTCATCGCACCATGCATTCCACATTCACTCCATTCACTCAGGCTCGCTGGCCTCACTCACTCAACAAGTACTTTTTCCATTCATTTCTCAACTCACATCGCTGATCACTGCCATTCTTCTATCTAAAACCCTCATCCAACTCGTACTCCCTCGTCATCCCTTACACGATAGCACGTTCCATTTAACCTACGTAGCTAAGCTACGTCCCCTCAACACATCCATAGTCTGTCACTGCCTTCAAATCATTTTCCATTTCCCATCCTAAATCTCAACTAAAATACCTCGAACTATTCCATTCCACGGGCCCCATGAGGACTTTGCCCTGCCCCATGGAGCCGGTCTTGCTATGCTAACCTTTCCTCTTAGCTAGTGGTGTCCTGTGCCGTGGACAGGGGGTCTTCCACCCCTTGCCCAGGGAATCCTGTTCACCCGAAGCGAGGCTTGCTTCTTTTTTCTTTTTAAATGCGTGCACCAGCATGGCAACTCGCAACCTGCGCTCTTTCCCTGTGACGTCATTCGCGTTGTTCGCGCTTCACTTCATTCGCAGCTGTTCGCGCTTCACGCACCTCGTCCCTCTTTGGACGGTACCATCCGGCAGGGATTCAATCCCCACCTGCCGGATTCCAACCATACGTGCAGCCATGACGTCACCCTGCGCATAACAAGCAAGCCTCGCGTTTTGAGGAGTTCCCCACGCGAACACATGTGCTCTGCTCGTCGGAGCTTCACAAATACGCTCGCGTGGAGAACCCTTCCGGTCCAAATCCATAATCCAGCCTACCTTCTGTCCATCCGCGGGATCGGCAAATCCACCGCGTGCGTTTCCGGACCGGGCTTCACTCCCACAGGCGCGCACGTGGCGGCCTCGTGCGTCGCAAAGCACGGACCCCGCGCGCGCTGCCGTGCAAACCAGGCGCGATCCCCAAAATAGCTACGGCCGCTACTCAGCCTTTGTCCACAGTCAGGCACCGTCGTCGTCGCACTCTCGCGCACAAACTCCCACGTGCCACGACGCTCACACACCTCGACATGACACTCGGACATGTGGTTGCATGTTCCCTCATGCAAACCGCCATCTCCCTCGCATACAGCGACCTCACACACACAATCCCTCTCACAAATGGCCGTTCACTCACGCATGCCCTTTCACTCGCACACGTGGTTCCACTCACACACGGCCTTTCACTTGCACAGGGGGTTTCACTCACACACACCTTTTCAATCAAGCTCGCTATTTCACTCGCACACGCTGTCTCTTCCACACATTTCGCCACACTCGTAAACACACGCACCAGAACAATCACACTGGGGATTAGTGCCACCACAAGGGGTTCCGGGGTCTCCAAACCCCCCAAGCTCCGTGTGCACCCTCCACAGCACTCGCCCCCTTTACCTCGCAAAGCTCGACCGGACCCACCTGGTCGAGATCCGCTTCAAGGGAGCATTGCGTCTTCCTCCATTCCTGAAGGAGGCTATCCGGCTGCTTGCACCGGGTCACGAGACATTCCCCGAGCTCCCCCTCATCATCCTCCACTAACTCCTTGTGTGTGTGCTCGATCTTTCACCCCGTCTTTATCGTGTAGTCTCTCCTCTATTTTTTCTATCTCCCGCGTCTCTATACATTTTATTTCTGTTGTCTCTTCGTGTCTATTAGTTTCTTCCTGGATCTTTGTCTCTGTTTCCTCCTTCATTCTATTTAATTCAGTCTCGACTCAGTCTATCTCCCGTGTCTCTGGCAATACTTCTATTTCCTTCTTTGTCGTCTGTTATTTCCCCTGTCTCCATTTTTATTTGTGTCTCCTTTATCAGGGGTTGCCCTAATTGTTCTTTCATCCGACGAGTGGTGTCAATCAAGTCCTGCCCCACCAACATTACTCCTTGTGGTGCTATCATACATCCCACCTTATTATGCCGTTCTACTTCCTAGCTCCTTTTGAGTCGTTCTTCCTCTCTGAGCCCCCTTAGCTGTTTGTTCTCTTTCCAGAGTTTTTCCATCTCTGTGGACTCAAATTTTGCTCTCTCGTTGAGTTGGTTAACTTCAAACTCGTTTTCTTTGTGTTTTCTATCCCACCGTCTCTCTTGTTCCTCATTCTGCAATCTCGTTGTTTCCTTCAATTGGTTAATCTCCCTTTCCTGTTTCATTCCTTGTTCTTTCACTATCTCCTCGTACTCCAACCTTGCTTTTTCTTTCAATTGGTCAACCTCAAATTCATGTTCTTTTTGTTTTTTATTCCACTGTCTCTCTAGTTCCTCCTTCTCTAATCTCATAGTTTCCCTCAATTGGTTAATCTCCCTTTCCTGTTTCATTTCTTGTTCTTTCACTATCTCCTCGTACTCCAACCTTGCTTTTTCTTTCAATTGGTCAACCTCAAATTCATGTTCTTTTTGTTTTTATTCCACTGTCTTTCTTGTTCCTCATTCTTTAATCTGGCCTTGGCTTCCAGCTGTTTGATCTGTTCAGTGTGGTTCCTAAACGTTTCATTCTCCGTTCTCTTTCTTTCCTCTCTCAACACCCTCAGCTCGTTTTGTAATCCCATCTCTTTGTTTTGGTGTTTTTGTAACTCAGAAGCTTTTTTTTTTCTAATTTCGTCCTCATCTCCGCACACTCCGACCTTGCTTTGGCTTCCAACTGTTTGATCTGCACAGTGTGGTTCCTTAATGTTTCATTCTCCGTTGTCGTTCTTTCTTCCCTCAACGTCCTCAGCTCGTTTTGTAATTCCGTCTCTGTTTTGGTGTTTCCGTAACTCCAAAATTTTTTTCCCATTTTTCCTCTCTGGCCTCCTTCGCATGCTTCCTTCCACATTTCTTCCATTTCCTTACCATATCTCTCTCGGTCTTCCAGGCGTTTCTCTTTTATTTCCATCGTCTCTTCCAGGGTTTCTCTTTTAATCTGGCCTGCCCTTACCTCTCGCTCCAGTAGTACCGATTCCCGATCGTGTTCCCGTTTTTCCTTTTCCAGCTTCGTTTTCCATTCCTCTTCCAAGTTTTCTCTATCCTGGGAATTACTAATTTGCTCTTCCTCTATTCTTTTGTTCAGTTTGCTCTTCTCCTGTTCCAGCTTATGGGTACTCCCATCGACTTTCCTCATTTTCCCTGTCGTTCTTTGAACTGTCTTGATTTTTCCAACAATTCTTCCTTCCTTTCCTCCAGATATTTCTCTCCTCTTTTTATCTTCTGTTCGAGGCTTTCTTTTTTCTATTGCCTTCTTCTACCTCTCCCTTCAGTTTTTTTTTATTCCAAATCGTGTTTTCGTTTTTCCTCTTCGAGCTTTGTTTGCCTTTGTTCTTCCTCCCTCCTTTCTCTGTGTACATCGGCCCATCGTTGTGACTCTGTTCGCACGTAATCCTCATGAACCCTGTCTACGTGCCGCCGTGCCTCGTCCAATTCAAAGGAAAACAAATGCAATTCCCCTATACAGTTGTCACCATTTCTCCACCGCTGCAAGGACTTCGACACTCGTCTCCGAAGCCCATCAATGCATGCTCCGGCATCCTGCCGCGACCATGAATCGGGAGCTGGGAGCACCCGCCTCGTGTCGTGCCGTTCGCTGTGCTAAAAATAGCAGCTCGCTCCGTGTTGCGCTGAGATGCGATCGTGCCGCTATTGTGCGACTTCAAGTTCATTTGTCGGCAAAGTTCATGCTCAGTATATGAGGGTGAGCAGCCCCACTGATTAAAATTAGTGGTGGGGTCATCAAAAGAAGAACCGTCCGGGGCCATGGATCCTACATTCAAACACATTTCTAAACCACCCTGCACCCGTTCGCCTTGAAACGCCATCTTGCTTCTCGGAATAAATTTAAAAACACTCGTATTTGGTGGGAATCGAGGGTCGCTCACACACCCCTGAACCGATTCCCGTTAATTTAGTTTGAGGCGGGATGGATTTGAATCCCACACTCCTGGACACCAGTGTTACGAATTCGCGCCCACCGGAGTGCGATCGACCGCGTTTCCCGAATAGCAGCCGCGTCACCCACCGGACGGAAAATTCAGTCGTGACCTTCCGAAACAACGCCGGAACCCTGTCACGGGTGGGTCTTCAACCCCACCACGGCCTAGCCAGTTTTCTACCCGCACAAAATAGGGTCAATCGCCGAATATCGATATACCTAAGTACCTGCGCGGGTAGCCTACCGGGAGACCGTACTTCGGCGCAGGTCGGCTTGGACACGAACCGCTCAAGCGGTCCGTTCCGTTCTGCAGTGATAACCGAGCGGGTATTATCGCCCGACCTCGCCGGATCCGATTCTATTTAACGGGTATTTAACAACCCAACTATTATTCCGCAATGCAAGATGGAATTTCAATGGGGAGAAAGGAGGACGCAACGAACGGGGTACATTTAACCAAGCACATTTATTTTACTCAGCACGTATACCAGAAAAAGCAATGAAAAACACTTAAACAGTAAAACAATCGTGCACGGGACGGGGACAAAGACACGAGCAAGGTGAAAGCACTACGACCGTCTATCAGCAATTATCTAGTCACTTAACAGTTTTTACTTACAGGACACGGCGCCACCAACATTCATTCAAAAGGAAGGAAAAGGCCACCCTCAAAGACGAGGGTGTTTGTCAACGACCAGATTGTACAGCTTCTACGGCGATATGAACTTGCTATACTACTAATGTTATCCTTTGTTACACATTTGTCATTTGGGTTAAATTATGTTATCACAAAAATAACAAGACCGTATTTTTAAAGGTTGTACAGCTTGAGCATTTTGTTTCTTTCATGACGAATTGACATATAGCATAACGTTTGTTACTCTGTTTTCAACCCCTCAGCATTCACATTAAAGTATATTTTTGGCAAATTCAGTGTGTGGGATATTATAAGTAAAGTCTTTTTCCACATATAATCTAAACCAGTCTCATTGAAAAACGTATGTGTTCATATAAAACTCTTGGTAAATCTATTTAGTTTTTAATATAACACTTAAGACAAAGATTTATTCCCATCACAGTGAATAAAATTTTATCTGCACGCTTTAATTTTAGCACAATAGCGGTTTTGCTATAAATAGTATATATCTACATTTATATACACCTAAAAACATGTTACTGTAGTGGTATTCTTTGGATACTTTAGGAATTCTGTGATAGCCCCTGAAGATAAGACCCTTAAATGTAGCATATTACTGTGGAACAGCCCATATATATATATATATATATATATATATATATATATATATATATATATATATATATATATATATATATATATATATATATATATATATATATATACTTTTTGTTTTTTTTACACACACACAGTGCCCTCAACAAGTATTGGTACAGTGAAGTCAAAT
Organism: Eptatretus burgeri; assembly: GCF_056783735.1. NCBI lineage: Eukaryota > Metazoa > Chordata > Myxini > Myxiniformes > Myxinidae > Eptatretus > Eptatretus burgeri. Next base: position 63,099,128 of record NC_140966.1, read on the forward strand.
GTTATTATTGCAATACTAGCAAATACCACGTGTCACTTCGCTGAAGGGAATAAAAAGAGAGGGGAGAGGGAGAGAGGTGGGGAGTGAAGGGGAATGGAGGGGAGAGAGAGAGTGGGGTGGGGGGGAGAGAGAAGGGGGCAGGAGAGTGAGGAGGTGGAGGGGGAAAAAAGAAAGGAGTGAGGGGCGGTGGGTGGAAGGGAAGACAGTATGAGGTGAGAGGAAGGGAAGGCAGATGTGCGGTGGAGCGTCAATTAAGATTCATACTGTCTCAACAAAATGATTCTAAATAACGCTCAGAGACAAAGACTGCCCGGACATGTCCGGAGATAAACACAGTATGAAGATAAACACCGTCCGGACATAAACACCGCCTGGACACATCCTGAGACAAACACCGCGGGACGTGTCTGGAGACAAACACCACCAGGATGTGTCCGGAGACAAACACCGCCAGGACGTGTCTGGAGACAAGCACCGCCGGGACATGTCTGGAGACAAACACCGCCGGGACGCGTCTGGAGACAAACACCGCCGGGACGCGTCTGGAGACAAACACTGCCTTGATGTGTCCAGAGACAAACACCGCCAGGATGTGTCTGGAGACAAACACCACCAGGAAGTGTCTGGAGACAAACACCACCGGGACATGTCCGGAGACAAACCCCGCTGGGACGCGTCCGGAAATAAGCCATCCAGACATAAACACCGTCCAAACACGTCCGGAGACAAACACCGCCTGGACATAACCACCATCCAGACACGTATGGGGATAACCACTATCCAGACATTACCCCTGTCTGCACATGGAGAGAGAGAGAGAGAGAGAGAGAGAGAGAGAGAGAGAGAGAGAGAGAGAGAGAGAGAGAGAGAGAGAGAGAGAGAGAGAGAGAAGGGTGGGGAGGATGAGGAGGGGAGAGGGGAGGAGGGGGGTTCTGGCAGATGTGACGTCCAGTTTAACAGCACACACATTGATGAATCACCCTGCCTATGAAACACCAGGATGACAGTTTATAACTGGGTCAGGATCTGAACCCAGGCTAGATAACATAGAGTAAGCGTGCATACCTCTTGGCGATCCTGCCATGATATTGTTGCGGACCCGGGGTTGGGGGCAAGAAGACCACGAAGGGTAAAGTTACCTCGGGTTCCCACCAGACTCTCCGGAATTGCAGGCCGTCGCACACGAATAACTTCATGACGTGGCGGGTCGCTAATCGACCGTGAATGCCAATAACTCGACCACGTGATTTAGGGTCCTCCATCCAATGATTACCGTTTACCTAATGGTCAAGTGATCGAATTACCGGGGGACACACCATCGGTACGCCTTCTTCAAACTGTATCACCTTCCCGGATCAGATGCAGCCATAACTGCCCAAGGACGTACCCGCTAGAAAAACAGATCGTTGGGGGATAACGTCCTGGCTAGGGTACGATATGAACTATGCTGGACCAATGCAGTAAAAGACGAAAACGAGCTGGGAACATTTCTACACAAAGCATTTATTTACAATCAAGAGAGGAAAGGTATGTGGCACAGTGAATTGGGGTTATTGGTATGTACAGCAGAGATAGCAAGGAATTCATGGGGTGCGACAAAAGGCAAGCAATTTACAAAAGCAGACACAGAGCAGACTTATCCTGTTTGAACTTCTACAATCGTAACTTATGCTACGACAGGCGCCATCACATACACACCTACAAAACCGAGGAAGATTAGCTAGCCAGAAAGAAAGCGCGTATATGAGGACGAACGGCCTCGCAATGCCTGGCGAGGTCAGCCAACCAATGCAACCCAGTACGTTTCGGGGGAGGTAGGAGAAAGAAATACTGGTGTCTAAGGTGTAGGAGCGGGAGGTGTGATGTGGTGCAATATGGGGGGGATGCGGTGTCGTGCCAGAGGAAACTGTGATTGCGAATCAGTAGGATGCTCTTTTGTGCATCCAAAAGGGATGAGATACAGGGGTGGAAAGAGAGGAGAGAAGATGCGTGAGGCAAAAGATCCTTAGCCAAGCTGTGTATAGGTCTGTGAGTGAAGCGTCTACCTCCGTGGGACACTCTGCTTGAACGTTCCCACCTCAAGAGTTGGCGCGTTATCTCCTGCTTAGTCACTTTGCTGGGGCTTGCGGCAACGTGCGCTCTGCACTGATCCAAGAAGAATGTCTGTCGCACACCAACCATGAGTGAAGATCCAGCGACGGGCAGACAATAAGGAGCAGTGAAGAAGAAGGTGAAGCAGAGAGCCGAAGGAGAGGACGAGGCAGACAGGCGAAAAAGAGAGGGTGGACGGCTCCATGATCCGCCTTTTATAAGCCCTGGGCGTAGGGTGGGGTGACTACCTGAAGCGACCCGAATCCCACTTCTCTATTAGGCCATAGCGGTCCTATACATGCCCTGCTAGGCTCCTGGGGCCAGAAGCGGTCTTATTCACACATCCGGTGCGACACGGCCAAGACCTCCGTACCGAATTCCCAGACCGCTACTCCCTCAACCCCCCCCCCACCCCGCCGCCTGTCCTGCTGTGTTCTGGTGAGTGGACGAGGGTCATATCAATCCCGTGTGCCCATTCGGGGCACCCCCGGCGAGATGCGGTTGTTGCTGTTAACATACGTTGCTTGTCCCCGCATCACGCGGTCTGAGCACGAAGACTAACAAAATTACTGCCTGGGGATCACTGAATGTGAGGTGCAATTGCCTTAGATGCATGCGGTTTTGCAGAACCGCAGCGATATTCACAAAATGCTTCAATTTTTTTTTGTGTGTGTTTATCCATGCTGAAGTGATCACAGAACAACGCAGGGCCATCGCAGGCGAGTGGTCCCTGAACATTGTTCATGTTGATTGATATACAGTATTCAGTGACAGTGCAAATATGATAGAGCGCTCTGCAACAAAATGGTTGATAAGGAAGAGCTCGCTTGGCATGCAATTAGTAAAGGCCCAGTCACACTTTGACGTTTTAGCCAGCTTATGCCGATTTTTGAAAAATTTGTCTAAAACGCTGGCACACGTTGAATACGTTATGGGTAAGTTTTGGAAACATTGAGAGCACGCTGAAAAACACTGCCATACGTCGTAGTACGCTGGCTTTCATCATTGTACTTTGCGGTTGTCCTCAAATTTTAGCATGCTTGAAATTTTACGACCTATGCCAGCGTATGACTCACAAGTTCCGCTACGCTGGCCATAAGTTGTCGGCACGTTATGCGATCGTTGACACACGTCGACACACGTTACTTGTAAGTTAATCATAAGTCGAAACACGTCGAGGTAATGTTTAGCGTACCCGAAACTTATTTCTAACCTATGAGTAACATGTTGTAGGCACGTTATGCGATCTTGAACATACGTCCACACACGTTACTTGTAAGTTACTCATAAGTCGAAACACGTCAAGGTAATGGTTAGCGTCAGTGTTCCAGACTCCCTGTTTTTTTTGTTTTTTTTCTTCTTCTTCGGTATGACGGTGATGTTGACACTTCGATTTCGAGTGCGGTTATGATTTAAATCGTTGAGCGGCAGCCTATTAATTATATTATATTATAACCGCACTGGAAATCGAAGTGTCAACATCACCGTCATACCGAAGAAAAGAAAAAAAAAACCAGGGAGTCTGGAGCACTGACGCTAACCATTACCTCGAGGTGTTTCGACTTATGAGTAACGAACAAGTAACTTTTGTCGACGTGTGCCAACGATCGCATATCGTGCGTACAACTTATTCCCATCGCATGTGGAACGTGTGAGGCATACGGCAAGTGCGTCGTAAAAATTTTAACACGTTTAAAATTTCAAGACGTACTCCACTTACTACGACGTAGGATCGCGTACTTTAGCGTTCTATTCATGTATACCAAACTTACCCATACCGTAATCGACGTGTGCCAGCGTTTTAGACGCATTTTTCAGAGGTCGGCATATGCTGGTAAGATTGCCAAGGTGTGACTGCGATGTTGACACTTCCATTTCTCCAGCGGTTATGATTTGAATAATTGTGCGGCAGCCTTTTAATAGGCTACGCCATGTGATCGTTGGCGATACGTGCAGCGCGCTGTGCATAAGTTAGACTATTGTTGGGCATAGGTTGTGAACGCCGACAACAGGCTAAGCATTCGTTGGTACAAGTTATCTATAAGACAACGAAACATTCTGTGTCCGTTACTAATACGAGTACGTGCCCGTAAAAAAAAAAAAAAAAAAAAATAATAATAATAATAATTCAAACCGCGAGCAACAAACAACAACCACGCAGGCCGTTTCTTCGCTCTCGAGTGCCCGTACGTGCATGGCCTGGAAGTTCGAATATTATTCGCAGTTACGATTATTTGCAATTTAGTTTTAATACCCAATTATTCAATTTGCGCCAACGTATTTTACCTTTTCGCAATATTGTGGCAAGGAAAAACAAAAAGAGAAGAGAGAGAAAAAAAATTTACTTCCTGGTTTGGAGCATACCAGCACTCTGATGTTACCGAAATTTATACACCGTCTAATATGAAAACGATCATAACTTGGGGCATTGTGTTTATCTATAAATGCGCATAAGAAATCGAGAAATTATTAGAATACACGAAGTCATCATTATCCGGAAGCCCGTACGTTGTAACCCGTAATGGATCCGGAAGTCCATACGTTGTAACCCGTAATGGCGAACGCGGCTGAGCTTCCCTTTCCCATTGGTCACGCCCACGCAACAACGTGTCTATCATTGGTTTGGTAAATAAATGGCCATAACTTGGGAAGCACTTGTCCGATTAATATCAGACCTTGAAAAGGCACATCATCAGGTCCCCAGCAATATACCTGGCAAGTTTCAATTAGATCGGACCAGCGGTTGTTAGAGAAACGGCGGTCACAGACACACACACACACACACACACACACACACACACACACACACACACACACACACACACACACACAGATACAGACACACACACAGACACACACACACACCCACACACACACACAGATTGCTGGAATTATAGATAGATGTTTTGCATACGACCAACTCGTTATGAATACGTCCGAATCTTTAAAAAAAAACATCAAAAGTTCAGCGTAAGCCAGCGTTTTACATACATTTTGATACGTTGCCATTGCTGGCTAAAACGTCAAGGTGTGACTGGGCCTTAATCACCGAACCGTCATATTAAACACACACCTCCCGGAGATGCCCAAAAGATTAAATATGTCCGAATTGGAAAAATGAACACTTTTTTAAGCAGCCGGAACTGCTGCTAAGTTCGATTCTGGAGCTTAAATTTTGTAATTCAGCTTAGCTTAAGAGATTTTCACATGGAGAAATGTAATAAGGCCACAAACGCTGGTGTCTCCGCGCATTTAAAAGCATTGCAATGTACCGAGCAATTTGTAGTTATGATGAACAGGCATTCAATAATATAAGTGAGGAAAGTGAAGAAAAAAAGAAACTGTTGTAAAGAAATCATTGCAGCCTGTTCCAAGTCCTGTTCCAAGTGAGGCCTGTTGACTTCCGGTTCCGGTTCTTGAATGACGGTGGTGGTTCTGCTTCAGGGTCTCTGCCGACTTTCTCAAAGATAAGTTTTCCAGTCTTTTTGTCACGTTTTGACTGTCATTTTGTAATCTCTGTGTTTACTGTGTTTCTAGTTCGATCTCGTGTAAACACTCGTGCTAATTGTTGAGTTTTCGATGTCTTCTCATATCAAGTTTCCTTGAGGCCTACCCTTCTTCCCGTTTGTGTGTGTGTGTGTGTGTGTGATCGTGTTTATTGTATTTTCTCTTTATTCCCATCACTTTATAATTTCTCCACTTTTCCCTCCACCCTCCTTCTCCCCTTCTCAATTATACCCTCTGTTTCATGTCTTAAAATAAAATAAAAATACAAGAAAAAATATCTTTTACCTCACGTTGTACCCCACGTGACCATGTGACTTCCTGTACCGACTCTTCTTCCTTCTCCTTCTGTCGATCTACCATTTACTTTTGCTAACCCACATTTACCATACACCATCATTATTTTTTCTTCAACCGTTCCTTTACCTAATCTTACCTCATCTTAAAAAAAAAAATTGTTTATTCTCTTTACCTCTCCGGATACACCTCCTGCAACCATGTTTCTCTAACCCCTATTCTTCTTCCTGCAAGTTTGGAACGACCAGCTTCCTTCTGCGTTTGCTGATCCAAATTCACCAATACCTGCACGATTTTTCATATATATATATATATATATATATATATATATATATATATATATATATATATATATATATATATATATATATATATATATATATATATATATATATATATATATATATATTGCTACGAATTTGGAATTCCATTGCACACAACATACAGGTTCCCTTAGTCAGCTATGTCGACAAGTGCATGTTCCCTAGATAGCTCACCTTTCATTGTTTAAATGTTTGGGTTAGATGCGCTGCGAATCGATTTAATAGTTATGCGATAAATGCGATAAATGTTAGGGTTAGATGCGAGATCGATTAGATGTGCTGCGGATCGATTTAATAGTTAGGGAACGAAACAAAGGAGACGTCCCTCCCCCTCTTCTGCGAAGAGGAAGAAGAACCCAGCGGTGACGTCAACAACTCCCTCCCACCCGTGTTGAGAACCGGGGGGGATGGATCACGAGGGCATGAGTAACGCCGGGTGTGGGGGAGGGGGTGCAAAGGATAAAGAGGAGATCCTTTCTGAGTTCGTGAGAGTCCCGTGGTAGGGCTGAGTTTGTGGGGAGTCCCATGGCAGAGTTCGTGAAGAATCCCGTTCTGAGTCCCATGTGCAGAGTTCGTGTGCTGAGTCCCGTGGGGTTAGTAAGCTTTTTTGCTTCGGAGAGAGCAGTCGTTCAGCAGGCCATCGGGTCCTGCTTGGCTTGGTTGGCTTGAGGCCTTCGGAAGCTTTTTGCTTCGGCTGTCTCAGTGAGCTTCGGCTGCTGCATTGTTTTGGAAGGAACTTGAGCCGGTTGTTCGGCTCGAGCTGCGAGTGGAGGCTTCTTCCTCTTCTTCCTCTTCTCCCTCTTCTTCTTGGTTCGTGGTGCTTTTCGTTCTCCATTTTGTTTCCCGGCTTGGTGCGATGCATCGGCCGCTTCTTGGAATTGGATCCTCGGGGAAGCGACGATCGACAGGAAGGATTGGCGCCTCGTCTCACCGGCACGTGTTGAGAAGCGCGGGAAGATTCGTGGGAGATCGGGAAGGAACATGGCTCACGGCAATTTGGATCCAGCTCGCTCTCGCTGGAGCCCGGGACCGGACAAGTTGAAGACCACACGATGTGGAGAGGTTCGAGTTAGGCTCTGAGTTTCAGCTCACCTGTCCTCCGAGCTGGAGCTCGTGATTAAAGGCCTCAGCCACCATTTCTTGGGTGTGTGTGTGTGTACGTGTGTCCGTGGGCCCGTCTAATAAGTAGGAACTGCTGTTAAGTGTAAATGACTGTACATAATAAGTAGACGGTTGTACTTCATTTGTTGTGCTTTTGTTGCTTGTATAATTGCATTCATGTTTTGCCTTATTTAATTGCATACGTCTTTCATTATAATAAATGTCCTTGTGTGAATGTACACCTGCTCGTTGCGTCCATTCCCTCATTGACTGAACATTTCGTGTGTTGGGAGTTCGAAAGCCGTTAGTTTGCCGAAATAGGGGGACATTTGGACCGACGGTTCTCGGCGATTACGCCGCTCGGAATCGCGCACGGACAAGCTCGCCTCGGCGGTTTGTTCCGTATGAGATCCGTCGAGGGTGGAATACCCCGGCAGTTGGATCACATGGGTATTTAGGTAAATTGAAGATTGGCAATCGACCCTACCCCACGTGATCTGCCGATTGGCGTATTTCGGTTCTTGTACAAGGACCCGTCGCTCGGAGTTATCCGGGTGGCGATCTATATTCCGGGCGATCGGTCGGGCCGACTCGACTTGCGGCTCCATTCAGAGCGGTCGGTTGGCGGCTGACGCCCGGCCTGTAACAACTGGTTGTCAGGAGTGCGATCCGGCCCCCTCCGCCTCCATAGCAAAATTCATGGAGTCGGATCAGGGGTATACGGAGCAACCCCCCCCCCCCCTGTGTCCCCAAATTACGAGCGTTATAAATTTTATTCCCAGCACGTAAAATGTTCAGCCAAGGCGAGCATGGGCAGGAGGGATTAGGAATGGATTTGGAAATGTTAGAATCTATGGCTCAGGCCGAAATGACCATGCAGGACACTCCCATTATGCAGGTTGACTATTCCCCGCAAATAAATGCAGAGTCCACAATGGGCGCAGTGGCGGGGGCCGCAGTGTATGACACCCCCCCTCCCCTCCTCCATCAAAATCCCTCCTCAGCTCCCGGCGGATCCGCGCCCGATAATGGTGAAGCGACTGCCACGTGGTTATTTGACGTAAGAGACATGTTCGAGGCGTTGATGGGAAAAATGGAGACAAATATACAAAGCAAAATGAAGGAAGAGATTAAAGTAATGCGGGGTGAAATGCAGAGCATGGGGCTGGATATCCAGGCTGGGCAAGGGGCACTAAAGAAAGAATTGGAGGAAGCAAAAGGAAAAATGGCGAAGGAGATCGGCATGATACGAGGAGAGGTGAACGAGTTGAAAGGGAGTGTAAAAGGTGTGTAGTCCACGACCAACAACAGCTTGGTAAGAAGGATGTGACAGGCGAAATAATAACGGTTGGACAGGAGGTAGACAAGTTAGGACAAGGGATGAAAAAGGTAAAGGAAGGACAAGACCAACTAAGGCGGGAAACAAAGAAGGAATTGGAGGCCGTAAAAAAAAAGAGTGCAAAACGAGACACGAAGAGATGACTGAAATGGTTAAAGAGATGGGACGGAAGGCCGAGATAGAGACGCAGGGAATGGGAGTGCGACTGGACAGACATATAAAAGAGACAGAAGAAGAAGTTAAATTGGTAAAAGGTGGATTGGTAGAGACTCAAGCGGAGGTAGAGAAGGTTAAGGACGACTTGGAAAAAGCAAAAGACGTGCAAGCACGAATAGAGGGGAAGGTAGAGGATATGAAAGTAGAGTTGGTGGACTGTGTTGAGACCCGGTGTAAGAGGCAGGATGGCCTCCTTATAGAACAGGGGGAGAGAATACGCTCCCTCGAGGCAGATCGTAACCAGGTGGGGCCGGTGTCACTGAACGAGGTAAGGGGGTTGCACAACGCGGGGGTGTGCATGCCGAGTTTGGGGAGGGCAGAGGCCACGGGGTCTCTTGGCCTAATGCGGGCCCCCAGTATGACTGTTCCTGCGAGTATGCAGAGTGCGAGTCTGATGGCATGGGGGAGTAAGCAGGACAGTGCGGAGTGTGCACCGACGCAGACGGGGGTAGTAAACTCCCCGGGCGAATGGCTCGGGCTCTGCGGGGGTAGGGCACCATTGGAATCTGGGGGGTCCGTCCCTCCATGTGTCCCTCAGGGACTGGGAAGGTGGGGTTCAGACCTCGAAAGGCCAGAAGGTGCCACTGCCTCCGTATGATGGGAATACGGACCTGAGGGCATATTTGGCCCAGTTTCATTGCGTGGCCAGAGGCAACGGCTGGGACCAGGTGCAGGGCATGGCACAGCTCACGGCTGCACTGCGCGGTGCGGCATCCGAGGTCTTGACCACGATACCCTTGGAAGGGGCAACACTGGCAGACCTCTATTCGGGCCTAAATAACCGGTTTGGTATGGAACAGCAGAGCGAGCTTGTTAAGGCTCAGCTCAGTGGGCGCAAAGGACACCCCCATGATACGATGGGGAAATTGGCGCACGATATTCGCCGCGCGGTGGGGATCACACACGCGAATATGGCGCCGAAGTACCGGGAGGAACTCGCCCTGGACCATTTTGTTTCATTGTTGTATATGGACACTGATAGTTTTATTCTAGATATAAAAAAACTGATGATGTTTATAAAGATATGAAGAAAAATATTGGAGTATATGATACAAGTAATTTTAGTAAGAAGAGTGAATTATTTTCAAAAAAGAATGAAAAGGTTATTGGTAAGTTTAAGGATGAGTTGGGTGGAAAAGTAATGAGTGAGTTTATTGGATTGAGAGCAAAGGCATATGCTTATAAGTATGGTGATCAGATTGATAAAAGGTTAAAGGGAATAAAGAAATATGTAATAAAGAAATTAATAACTTTTAGAAATTATTATAATTGTTTGATGAATAAAAAAGAAGAATATAGGAAAATGAATACAATAAGAAGTTATAAACATAAGATATATCGTGAAGAAGTAAATAAAAAGGCATTAGGAGCCTTTGATGATAAGAGATTTATTTTAGATAATGGAATAGATTGTGTTCCATATGGATATTGTAAGATAGAGTGAATATTTAATCATAGAGTATATAAAATACAATATGGGTTTGGGTTTTTAAGGGCTACCGCCGTCTTTTTCACAATATATAAATGGTCGAACCAAGTATTAATCAAACTAAAGAGTGGAGAAAATATCAGTCTTGGTATATAAATGGAAAACATAATGAATGTGAAAAATATCAAATAAGTCTTATTGAAAAAATAACTAAAATAAAGGTAAACTAGAGGGGGAGCACTCGGGAGAGTGCAAAACCTCCGCCACCAATACTGCTGAGTCACTCAAGTGAACCTTATATCTTATTCATTAAATATGATGTCAACAGTGCTGACAGCGTTATAGTTCTTTTCTCCATTTTTTTTTTTTTGGGGGGGAGAGGTTTGGAAAACACTTAAAACATGTAGAAATGCAAAAAAAAGAAATCGAAATTTTGTTAAAAAAAGTTTCAAAATTTTTTTCTCTAAATTTTTTTTTGAGGGGGGGGGGTTGGAAATCACTTAAAAAATGGAGAAATGCAAAAAAAAAAATTTCTCTAATTTTTTTTTTGGGGGGGGTTGTAAATCACTTAAAACATGTAGAAATGCAAAAAAAAATTTCTCTAACAATTTTTTTTGGGGGGGGGGGGGACCAAGTCCAAAATCTAATGGCATGATACTTGGACCATACCTAACGCCCCACCAAGTTTCGCCGAAATCCGTCGAGGAGTTTTTCCGTAATACTGTTCACAAACAAACAAACAAACAAGCAGTCATAGACTGGTACTTACGAAATCGTCAACTTGACCTCTGACCTTGTCCAATAAAAGCTGTCTCTAGAGAAGGTAGCGACGCAAACCAGAAGTTTCTACGATGATTCTGTAACAAACCATCAAAAATCGAATGTCTTGGATGTTTGACCTCACTGTGACCTTGACCTTTGACTGATTTTGACCAAAATCTAATCAGGGCTACCAGAAGTCTCTGCAATGATTCTGTACCAAACCATCAAAAATCGAATGTTTTGGATGTTTGACCTCACTGTGACCTTGACCTTTGACTGATTTTGACCAAAATCTAATCAGCGCTAGACATCACCCTCCTGAATCACGTAGTGTAATTTGACATTGGTAGCTTCTTCCGTTCTCGAGTTATCTGTACCAAACCATCAAAAATCGAATATTTGACCTCACTGTGACCTTGACCTTCGACCGATTTTGACCAAAATGTAATCAGCGCTAGCCATCACCCTCCTGAATCACATGGTGTAATTTGACATTGGTAGCTCCTTCCGTTCTCGAGTTATCGTGCATACAAACAAACGAACAAACAAACAAACAAACACACAAACAAACACACAAACAAACAAACAAACAGAAACGGAAGTCATCAATATACTTACGAAATCTTTAGATTTCGTAAGTAACAAACAGAAAGGGGTGAAAACAGTAACCTCCGATCTTCGATGGCGGAGGTTAATAAAACAAATAAGCGAATCAATTTAAAAACTAGTAAGTTAGAGGATGTAAAGAAAATAATAAATATCCTTGAATGGACTGAAAAATTTGATGGTTATCAATTGAACAATGGAAAAATAATTTACTACAATCTCAAAATGATATGCAACTCAGGAGGTGGTCAGATGAGATCATTAAGAGAAGTATATCATTTCATAATGACACAAAAGGGGTATCTTGAAAAATATAAAGATTCAAATGTTTTATTTTTAAATATTTTAGATGGGGATTATTGTGCAAAGAAAATTAAAGCTATTGAAGGAATTTGAGAATGACCAAATGTTTATAGGTTCAATGAGTGAGCTGAACAATATGCATTGGTTATTTGAAAAAGAGTGTCCCTCGGCTTACATGTTTCAGATATTTCTTTAGAATCAACTTAAACAAATCACATTACTACTTTACTACTTGAACAAATCTTTATCTTATTGCATCGGTTCTTTGAATAGAGTACCCCAAGGTTAAAAGGGGAGACAAATAAATATACCTTGGGATAAAAAGGGGGTTTACTTTTTAGGGAAAAAAAAAATGAATCGCTGAAAATCCCCCATTCACTCACATGGGGAAAAGTGAGCCAGAATCAGTATATTCACCCAACATATATATATATACATATATATATATATATATACATATACACACACATATAAATTGTTATGGTTTCCACCACGCTGGCGTGCGAGCGACCGCTTTTAGTTAATCGCAGCCATGCGCCCACCGGACGTGGCAATCCCAGTCGCAGCTTTTGGATCAACGCCGAAATCCAGCTACGGGTGAGTTTTGAATCACACTGTAAATCAGCCAACTATTCTGTCCACACACGACAGGGTCCGATCGCCGAATTGTCCATTTACCTAAGTATGCGCGTAGACAGAAATGCCGGGAATTTACATCTCAACGGGACCTGCTTGGAAACGAGCCGTTTAAGCAGCTCGCTCCATTTGCGATTTGCCGAGCGGTGTGTTATCGCGAGGCCCCATTCGACCCGATTATCTTTTCAGCTATAAGGTAAAATAAGATGAGTAAATGACCTTCGGTGGTGGTGTATTGTATTAAACTGGTACAATCACCACATCCAAAGGTCCACACAGGCTCGAGCTCCGTCCTGGGTTCCGATCGCTCGCGCACTCTGCGAGAGCGCTGCCCCCAGGGCAGCTCATCACACTTGATGCCCGTAGAACCACAATCACTTTCATCAAGCGCATCGGGCTGACGTAATCATGGACATTCCAAATTACAACCGGTTTTGCTGTGAAATTCAATCCTTGCCTGACAGTCCGTCACACCACGTGATCGGATTGCTTCTTTTGTTATTAATTAAAACACAAGATGATTAAAAAACAAACATCACAAATGAAGGTGAAAACACGAGGTAAGGCCGAAGTCACATTTGGCTCGGCGGCCGGAGGGTCTACAAAATGTATGGGCACTAGCAATTATAAAGCAGCCGCAGAATTTCCACGGTCACACAATGTAGCAGTCACATATGTTTTTATTTTTCGTGTAGACACACGGGGTATTTATAAATCGTGGAGACCGAAAACGTGGGGGTGCCGTACGGTCTTTGATTTGATGTCGCACGGTGACCTTAGGGCGTCCCTGCGGTGGCCATAGAATTTTCAAGGCAGACGCAAGTTCGCCTCAAGGTGCCCGCAATGCGACCGCAGGGGGCCCTAAGGCCACCGTACAGCGACCGTGGAAATAGTGCGGCCGCCGCAATTTTTTGGGGGTTGGAAAATTCATTTTTCATTGAGAAGAGCTTACGGCAGCCGCACGAATAACGCAAGCCCACCGTACGCCCTACGTACAGTCGACGTGGAACACATCTACGTCATAGCTTGGCTTTGTCGAATTGCTACGGTGAACGTAGAAATGATAAAAGTTATAACTCCGCGCTATAATTCCACGGCGCCCTTACGACCTGTAAAATATAGCCATATGGCGTAGGGCCTCCCTGAGGCCACCTCAGTTTCTCTGCGGCCGCCGCACGTTTCTGTCAATTCAGAGGGCGTACGGCCGCCGTATCCTTGCCGTAGAGCAAATGTGACTGAGGCCTAAAGTATCGATCGACACACGAGAGATGCTTTCACGAGTACTTCCACCGACGAACTGAACGAACAAAGCGCAAAGATGCGGCTCGAACAGGTGGGGGAGACACGTGAACAAACATGAACGCTTCGTTGTGTTCGGTTTTTAAAAAATGCATTAGGTTTTTAGGGCAAAATTTTCTCGAAAAAATTGTTCGGACTCCAATTTGTTCAAACAATGGGTCGTTCTGATTCTGGGGGCACCACGGTATATTATAGTTATAGTATATTCAGTTATATATACTGGTATATTTTTATTTCAGTAAAAAAAGAACTGGTATATATACCCACTCGTTACCGTCCGTCTGGCCGCACGTTCGCCTTAGGGTCCCCCTGCGGTCGCCTTGCGGTCGCCTTGCGCGCACCTTGAGGCTACCTTGCGTCTGCCTTGAAAATTCTATGGCCGCCACAGCGATGCCCTAAGGTCACTGTGCGACATCAAATCAAAGACCGTACGGCACCACCACGTTTTCGGTCTCCACAATTTCTAAATACGCCGTGCGGATCCGCGAAAAATAAAAACATATGTGACTGCTACATTGTGTGGCCGTGGAAATACTGCGGCCGCCGTATAATTGCTAGTGGCCGTAGATTTTGGAGACCCCACGGCCGCCGTGGTAAATGTGACCTCGGCTTTACCTAAAAATAAGCATGTGATATAATTACCATGGAACACGCCCTCGGTACAGTTTGTCCGAACCGGATCACTCAACCAGACCGGATCACTTTACCGGATCGGATGCAGCCAAGCGACACTGCCAAGGATGTACTGGCTAAAAGGAACGGATTCTTGAGAATAAAGTCCTGGCTAAGCTAGGATTCGGACCATGCTGGACCAATGGAAGAAAAGACAAACACGAACAGGGAACATTTCGAATAATAATAAATTACAATGGGTGAGGAAAGGTATGTGGCATGATCAAGATTTATTGGGGTGTGTTGTGCAGAGATAGGGGAGAGAGGTGTGGTGCAGCAAATAACAAGCAACTTATAAAAGCGGACACAGAGCAGACCTAACCCAAAAATAATAATAAGGATCTTCTGCAGGCTTACTTACATGGACAGGCCCCGGGCACACACACACGCACACGTGCAGACACAGAAAATCTGATGAAAAGGTATGAGGCAAGACAGGAGAGGAGTTGAGGCTACGGTCTCTCGGTACCTTTGTATAAATGATACGCGGTACCCGAATGCGCCACCAATACGATTGGGGGGGATGCTCCGTGACACGGTACTCCCCTGGGAGCTGAAGCGTCGTCTCCTGCTTCAGGCAGCTCTTGTCGAGACCATGGGCGTGAAGGAGGGGCTTGAGTTGGGAGGGTGGAGTCAGAGTTGTGTGGGCGGAGAAGAGGAGGAGGAGCCCAGTGATGCCAACAGAAGGCAGAGTCGAGGTCCAGGTTGAGCGAAAGACGAGGCAGGGCAGCAGCAGAGAGAGAAGGAGGAGTCCGCTCAGACCTTTATAGGCCCCGCAGCGTGGGATGGGGGGCCACCCCGAAACTTGGTGTCATCACCCAAATCAGGCACTCTGATTGGCCACGACTCCCTGCACGGACCGGCCACGATGGCCGGAAACTGCAACACTCCATTTCCGGCAAGGTGACCCCGAGCTGTGGGACCGTCTCGCTCTGACCCCACGATATGACACGAATCGCCCACACCGAACTTCGCACCATGAATCATCTTGCAAGAACCCCTGGGCCGTGCCCTGATGACCGGCCAAGGGCAGTGTCAGCCTCGCACGCCCGCTCGGGCGCCCTCGACCAGCGCTGGCCAACGCGCCCACTCCGTGTGCGCCAACGTGAGTAGGGAAAGAATACTGGTTCTGGCTCACTTTTCCCCATGTAAATGAATGGGGGATTTTCAGCCATGAAATTTTTCTTTTTTTCCCCTAAAAAAAAATCCCCTTTTTAGCCCAAGGTATATTTATTTGTCTCCCCTTTTAACCTGGAGCCTGGTGTTGGCTTAGTGGTTAGGGTGGCGGCTTGGGATCCCAGGGTCCTGAGTTCAAGCCCCGTTGGCTGCTGAATTAACACCAGGGGGTTGACTCAGCCTGCCATCCTTCCGAGGTCGGCGAAATGAGTGCCAGTGTACTGGTCCCGGTGTATGCCCCGGTTAGAATAGGTGTACCATATCCCTGTGTGTCGTAAGAGGCGACCAGGGTTGGCGTCAGGAAGGGCATCCGGCCATAAAACATTGCCTCAAGAAAAAACCAAACCCCTGCACAGCAGGGAAAAATGGCTGTAAAAACTGTCATTTTTTTATTTCCCCTTTTAACCTAGGGGCTCTCTATTCAAATAGCCCATATAACAAGATAAAGATTTGTTAAAGGTGATTCTAAAGAAATATCTGAAACGTCGAAGCCTCGGGGCACTCTATTCAAATAACCCATACAACAAGATAAAGATTTGTTAAAGGTGATTCTAAAGAAATATCTGAAACGTCTAAGCCCCGGGACACTCTTTATCAAATAACCCATACAACAAGATAAGGATTTGTTAAAGGTGATTCTAAAGAAATATCTGAAACGTCTAAGCCTCGGGGCACTCTTTATCAAATAACCAATGCATATTGTTTAGCTCACTCATTGAACCTATAAACATTTGTTCATTCTCAAATTCCTTCAATAGTTAAATTTTCTTTGCACAATAATCCCCATCTAAAATATTGAAAAACAAAACATTTGAATCTTTATATTTTTTAAGATACCCCTTTTGTGCCATTACGAAATGATAAACTTCTCTTAATGATCTCATCTGACCACCGCCCGAGTTGCAAATCATTTTTGTACATAAACCATGCCATAAAAAAAGTTTTGTTTCAAATGTTTTCAGTTCATGCCGTGAAAATGAGGAAGTGTTTTTTTGACACGGCCGTGCTGTGTGAATGAGGAAGTGGTTTTGGACTGTCATGCTGTGAAAAAATAGGAACTATTCTGTGAGACAAGGTCTCGTGTTTATATTTTATCTCAGAACACGAACTGAAAACTTTTTTATGGCGTGGTTTATGTACAAAAATGATTTGCAACTCGGGCGGTGGCCAGATGAGATCATTAAGAGAAGCTTGTCATTTCCTGTGGCCACACCCAATGATTAAGCAATCTCCTCATCGTTGCTTTATAAGCGGTTCGCCAGACAAAGTTTCTGCCAGACGGGATTTTCATTTTTACAACTGAGGCATGGACGATCTTTCTTCCGATGAAGACAACAGCCCACTACAGAGTTGGTAAGTTTGTGTATTGTTTTCTCTTTGAACGATGAAGCAAATGATTATTAATTAAATCATGATAATTCTGATATGTATATTTTTTCCCTGACAGGGCATTGGAAGAAATTGAGTTTACATATCACGACGTGGTTCATGAAATTAATACTCTTATTGAAGAGATCAATGATTTTAGAAGAGAATTGAAAGACATTTACAATGAGTGGCATGAAGTCTTATCACGTCCTCTCATCTCGAAGGAATTAAACCAATGGTGAGACACGTGTGTGTGTGTCTCTCTCTCTGTCTGTCTTTCTACCTACCTCTCTCTGCTCTTATTGAAGAGGTCAATGATTTATAATGACTGGTCTCTGATCTCGAATGAATTAAACCAATGGTGAGGCACGTGTGTGTGTGTGTCTATGTGTGTGTGTATGTGTGTGTGTGTGTGTGTGTGTGTGTGTGTGTGTGTGTGTGTGTGTGTGTGTGTGTGGGTGTGTGTGTGTGTGTGTGTATGTGTGTGTGTGTGTGTGTGTGTGTGTGTGTGTATGTGTGTGTGTGTGTGTGTGTGTGTGTGTGTGTGTGTGTGTGTGTGTGTGTGTGTGTGTTGCTTTCCCTGTCTGTCTCTTCATCTATACCCTTGACTTATTATTTTTTTTTTTCAGCACTATCGCACAACATCAGCTGTTGAAGCAATCTTGTACAACACATGATTTTCTGGAGGTAAATATTTCTGAATTATTATTAATATCACTCGTACAACACATGATTTTCTGGAGGTAAATATTTCTGAATTATTATTAATATCACTCTCTCTTTAGAATGTCGCCATATGTTGGTTGCATCATTAGTTTGGACATGGTTTTGTCAGTACACTGGAATTCATTTTATTGACCTTGAAAGGATGACAGGCTCCTGGTGTGTTAATTCAGTGGCCGAGGCTTACTCATATTACCATGTAATTATCTTTATAAAACCTAATTATTATCCACTTTTTGTTTCAAAACAGAATATGGTGTCTGAGTTTCGAAATCACAAGACATCTGAAGAAGATTGCTGGGAAAGATTATACATTCTCGCAAATGAATATTTAATATTTTCAATATTAATAAATTATATTTGCTTTGTTTACAAATACTTGATTCTGAATTACAAAAAAAGAATCAAGACATGAACGAGAGGGAGGGGTTGGGGGGGGGATAGGTGCGCTCCCCCAATGACCCATCACCCCCTCATCCCATCCCTCCCCTCCCCATGTGTGTGTGTGGGGAAGGGTGGGGGTGGGATGAGGGAGGTGGTGGGTCAAAGGTGGGGGTGCACAGGGGGGATGAGGGGGTGGGGCTTGTGTGGGCGGGGCTTGTGTGGGCGGGGCTTCGGGGGGCTTGTGTGGGTGGGGTGTGTGTGGGAGGGGCTTGTGCGCGCGGGACGTGTGTGGGTGGGGCTTGTGTGGGCGGGGTTTATGTGGGTGGAGCTTGTGTGGGAGGGGTTTATGTGGACAGGGTTTATGTGTGTGGAGCTTTTGTGTGGAGCTTGTGTAGCCAGGGCTTATGTGGAAGGGGTTTATGTGGGCAGGGTTTATATGGGCAGGGGTTTATGTGGGTGGAGCTTGTGTGGGAGGGGTGAATGTGGATGAGGCTTATGTGGATGAGGTTTGTGTGGATAAATGGATGGGTGGAGAGATGGGGGGATGGGTGGATGAGTGGAGCTTGTGTGGATGGGTGGATAATTTTTTAATTAAATAAACATGTTGTGTGTGTGGGGAACGAATTAACTAATCACTAATTATGTGAATATGATGAATATGGGTGGAGCTTGTGTGGGGTTTGTGTGTGTGGAGCTTGTGTGGAGTTTTTGTGTGGGGTTTGTGTGGGGTTTGTCTGGGCGGGGCTTCGGTGGGAGGGGGGTGTGTGGGCGGAGTCAAAAAGGGGCGGAGTCAAAAAATTTCAATTTATTGGAGCTTGTGGGGGGGGTGTGGTGGGGTTTGTGTGGGGTTTGTGTGGGTGGGGGCTTGTGTGGGCGGGGGCTTGTGTGGGTGGAGTCAAAAAGGGGCGGAGTCAAAAAATTTCAATTTATCTTTGTCTTTTGTAATTCCTGTGAATAAAATCAACCTAAAATCTCTTCCCCTTCCAAATCATATATCTTATAAGTCCAAGGAACCGTATCTATTACATCAACAATTTTAAAAAGCTCGTTGGTCCATCTTTTCGTATAACTTTTTGAAAATGAGATTTCCACCTATATATTCTTACGATATCACCAACTTTGAACTTAGGTTTTCTGACATTAATCTCTTTTTCATATTTTAATTTTGTAAATGTTTCTGATGGTTTCATATTTGTTGCCGTGTGAATCGTGTCATTATACTTATCCACAATATCCTGAATAAAAGATGACCATTGTTGTGAACCGAGTTGTGTGAATTTTTTATATAGTCTCTCTTTTAAGGTACGATTAAAACGTTCAACAACAACTGCCTTCCCTTCATTAAAGGTACTGTATAATGTAATACTGTTATTTTTTAGAAAATTCATAAATGTCTTGTTATAAAACTCTCTACCCTCATCAGTCCACAATTTTTTAGGTTTTCTCTTACTTTTATTAAATATCTGTTGAAAAGCTAACATAAGAGTATTACCTGTTTTGTTTTTTAAAGGGACAACCCACGCATATCTACTCCTCAAATCAATAACGGTTAAAGCATACTTGTACCCCTTATCATTATTGAGTTCAATCAAATCAGCAGACCAGATATAATCTACTTCCTTGGAATAAACTTTCCTTCTCTGAAACTTTGTGAATATTGGTTTATGTAATTCATCAGCTAATTGCTCTTCAATCTTTATGACATCATTAGAGCTTACAAGTTTTTTGAATTTCCAAGTCCAAGTTTCAATTTAGCATTGATCATCTTCTTCACAATGAACCGATCAACTTTTTCTCTCAAGGTTGGATTTTGTATCAGAGACAAATTATACAACATTTCTCTATCGGCATCATGCTTTTCTTCCAACGTTGTGGTATTCCCATAATCAATATCGTGTCTCATGCACACTTCATAAACTCTATTGATAGGCTTACTCCAGGATTTAGGATTGTCTGCCTCATCTAATCTTTTATCCAAGTTTGTGCCTGGACCACAGAAAGAATACCCTGGAAGATGTAATTCCCCTGGTATTCCAGTAGTTGTAAATTTACTTCCTGATAAAAACTTTTGTATATCTCCTCCTAGTTTGTGTTGGGAGATAAATTGATTTTTTTTTGAACCACACACCGAACATATACCTTTTTGTATAACCCTGTTATTTTTACTTTTAATATATGAAATATTTTTAGTATTAGTTTTCTTTTTACATTTGAGACAATAACTCATTTATTTATGAGAAAAATTCCTGCAGAGTGCAAAAACCTTTTTAGTTTCCAACATGCACATTTGAATCTTAATTTTTAAAACATAAAGAATCCTTAGAAATGCCTTCACTCTCTCCCCCATTTATTTAAGAAAAAAAAATGAAAAACTTGAATTAAAATACATGTCTTCTCGATGTCAATAGTCTTGTCGAAAGTATTGTAAATAGACTTATCAAATCTTTGTTTTCCTCCTCGGTGGGTTGAGTTATTTTCTGTAATACCCCTATTCTTTTTTGAATCTCACTGGTTTCCATATTTTGATATTTATTCATCCACTCTCTTTCCTCCCTCTCCTCCCTCTCTCTCTTCTCTCTTTCCTCCCTCTCTCTCTTCTCCCTTTCATCCCTCTCTCTCTTCTCTCTTTCCTCCTTCTCTTTCTTCTCCCTCTCCTCCTTCTCTCTCTTCTCCTTTTCCTCCTCTTCCCTCTCTTCTTCAACTCCTTCCTCATCCCTTACTATCCTTGAATCGCTTACACCCCATAGAATATTATACATATATTCATCAGGATTTCTTGTTATTCCTGTATCCAAAATAATTTTTTTACAACAGGAAACCAATAAAATTTCTTTTGAATTTCTAAAAGAGCCTTACCTTTTCTTAACTTTATAATTTTTTCATTATTTAACATTCTAATTAAATCTAAAGTTGTCGGTTTATCAACATCAGCATAATGCCAATCTTTTATTGAAAATACCTCATTCTTATGTTGTAGAACATATTTATTAAAATACCGAATACCCTTTTCTTGAAGGTATGCTTGAACACAGAAATGATAATTTTATTGAAGCCTTCTTGCTGTCATTTATGTATTAGAAATATATGTTAGAATAATATTATGGCACGAAACACCTCCCCATCTTCCCATAGTTAAATCATTTTGTATTTCCTTACTTATTATATATAATCCTGTTTTTTCTGTTTTCATGAGATAAACAAGGGCAAAACCATTATTATATTTACCCTTATTAAATTCTTTTATTTGTTGTTTACTAATCGTAGCCCCACAAAACTCATTCTCGATACCAAGTGGATAATATTCTTCCTTACGAGACTGATTTAATTGTTCCAGGTCTTCGAGGTTAATTTTAAATGACCAATTATACCCTAAATCATTCATATCATACCCACATTGTTCTATTCTCATACAAACGATACGCCCTTCTTTATAAAAATTTATTTTAATTCGAACTGTGAATTCTGTATGACCTGGAGATAATATCAACACTTCTGTATCTTTGGAATACACAGCCGTTTTATTTAAGTATATATATTGTGATAAATCACTTAATCTCACCAAGTCATTCGCTTCAGTTGGGGTTGGATAATTTTTTAATTTATAAGCATTTTTCATGGTAATATTTTTGGTTATATTATATTTATGTCGTTCAGCCTGTGCCTTTGTGTAATAATTTGATAAATCAATATCCAGTTCTTGAGATACACCAAAGATAGAACCATCTTTACCAACATAAGTCATTTATATTAGATTAAAAATAATATCATAAAAATTTTTTATTTTTGTTGAGTTGAAATAACACATATAGGCATAATTGACCACAACACTTGGAATTTAATTCTTGGACTTGAAATGTTTGATAAACACCATTCTGTAAGAATTTTATGACTTCAACAGGTGGCGGAAGACCAAAACTATCAAAATAATATTTGTCTTGACTATTAAAAATACAAACCCAATGAGAACCGTTCCCATTATTATCTTCTAAGTTCATAATAATATTCTTTGTATGTTTCGGCACATTTGTTAATTCATCTCTCATACAAATAACCACATTATGAATTTTTAATTTCTTACAATATTTGACAAGTTGTAAATTTGATGTTGTATTCTTTCCAAATTCTTTCAACCACTCATCAATGCTCATTTATTTATTAGAAAGATATAATCCATTACCTCTTTTCGTTAATTTTACACCTGCTTGTGCTATAGAAGAAAGCATATCTCCAACTAACAATCTCGCTTTATCAGGCAGACCTTCAAGTTTTTCAGCAAAATCTACAATTACACCACTTCCACTAATTTGTTTCTCCAACTCTTTGTTATGTCTTTCCAATTCTTTTTGAGCCTGGAGTTGAGCCTTCCTTTCGTTGGCAGTTTTCACCGCTGTTGAAATACCACCCGTCAATGCTCCAACCGCACTTAAACCAGCAAATAAAGGAATTAGAAATGGGAGAAATCCTCCACTCGTCTCTCTTATTGAATATTTTTTCAACATTGGTTTTGTCATTTTAATTTTAAGTGAGCCAGTGTCATTCAAGATTTTAACCTGTTCTCTTGTGAGAAAAACATCAATTCTTACTGCTCCTTTTCTCTGAATTGTATTAACGTTAATCGTACAAGGCTTTTGATTTTGAACACAAGATGATAGTTTATGAAGATTGATTTGATTAACATATACCCCAGTTGGTACTTTGCCACTCATTTATTTAACAAAAAATTATGTGAGACTAATCATCACACCATTATCTGTATTAATCTGCAATTCTGTTTCTTCCAAAAGCAAACAATATGTATCAACTTCTTCACTCTCTCCTCTTTCAATGTATAGGGAAGTATCCACTCGATTAGACTTTATTGTTTCCTTTTGAGCGCTCAGGTCAAACGCATAGATTGTATACAAACTTTTAAATGCTGTCATATCCAAAATAGGTTCTTTATTTCCATTACTTTCACACACCTTTTGGTAAGACTTGTATGCTTCAGCAAAATCATTTTTTTTCCCAATTAATTTCCAATCTATCTCGTGGATAAAATGTTCCATCTGGAGAAACGCGAAGTTGTTTCACCTTAGCATTATCACTCAATGCATTATTCTTATCAGTCGCAGTATCACCATCTGGCTTTTTAAAAATGATCCACAGATATCGTGGCTTTCCTTCCAGAACACCCAAATTCCATGTGTAAGTAGTTTGATTGAGTTTAACGTGTTGACATCTTCTTTTGAGGTATGATACACTGAGTGGTTTCTTTGAGTTAAGTCTTCGATTCAACATCTCTTCTGTTTTAAGATTAGGAGTATATTCACTGATATACCAACTCATTTCCTCAATTACAAATTTATTCTGATCACCAAAAGCACTACCAACACCAAAAAGCAATCGATTTTCATGATCATTCCTTTGTAGTTGAAATCTAATTTTAAGGCCATACAGAACTTTATCATGATCACAAAATCCAAATATACCTTTAAGAGGAACTGCCACAGTAAAACTATTTTCTGCTTTTGTATCATCATTATACATTCCTTTCCTTTGAGTATATCCAGGGTCTGTGTTTGTTCCCGTTGACATATCAGGAATAAAACCTTCGACAGACCCCTTTCCCATTCTATCACTGAATGTATAGAGTGTAAATTTTATCATTTCAGATACAGCAGAGACATAATCAACCGCTTCAACTTCTTGTGTTCCAATATACAAACGCACACTATCAAACATTTTCCAGAAGAAATCATTTACAAGTGTAGCGTTTGTGTTATTCCCAGCCTTAGTGAATTTAAATTTACACAACAAGAAACTTTCGGAGAGATTCAAATAGGTTTGTTGATTATTTATTTCAAAACTTTTTGTACCATTCGTATTCCAGTCTGTTCCAGTTATTGCATTTACCTTGAAGTAATCTTCTTTTTTAGTGGAGTTTGAGATAATAATAGTATCATCCAAATCATAGATACTATCAATTGCTTCCATACTTGTATTTATTTAGGAAAAAAAGATGTTAAAACTTTTGAAACCCTGATCCAAGTATTTGAATTATTTTCTGTCGTTCTTGGGGGGACAACTGAGTTTTGCCTTTCTTAATTTCTTTTATTGCTTGTAATTTATGAGATTCCTTCTGAGCATCTTTTATACTCTTTACAGCACCTGCTACATTTTCCACAGCAGAAGCAGTTGAACCAATTAGATCTTTATGTTTAAGAAAGAGCAGTACTCTCGGTAGAGAGTACTGCTCTCTACCGACTCCTCTCCAGCCTTGCCCCCCCCTGCTCTCTCTGCGATTTGTCCCAACCACATTTCCACAGGGCGCTCAAGGTCCGCCAACAACCCCCTTCTGGTTAAACTACCAAAATCACGAATCACTGCTCATCTTCACTCTTTCATTCCTCTTTTTTCCCGCCTTTGGAATAAACTTCCTCACTCTATTCTTTCCCATTCTTCCCTCCAGGCTTTCAAAACAGCTGTTCACCACCACCTCTTATCTTCCCCCATCCAAATCCTCGATCTTTTCTACCCCCGATAATCCACCCAAGCCCACTTCCTTCAATTCTCCTGCTTTCCTTCCTGAAAGTCCCTGTAATGTCCATCTTCTCCTCGCCATGTTCCCCGTCCCATCCCCATCCCTCTCCCTTCCACAGTTCACCTGTGTCTGTTCCCCAATGTTTTGTCCCTTCCACTCCCGCCCCTCTTGTCTCATGCCTCCTTGCTGTGAGTTGTGTGTTCGCTCTCATACGAGCCTCGACCAAGGTATACAAAAAAAAAAAAAAAAAGAATAGTTGAACCAATACCCATGAGAGTATCAATTATCCCATCTCCTCTAAATTGATGTCCAACACCCCTTTGTCTCTTAGGTTTATAGTATCCTCTACCAAGATACATACCTTCACCCTTGTAGTATGGGGAAAGGAACATCCCATCCCCTGTAATTATTTTATATTTTCCCAACTCGTGTTTCCTCACAATAACCATCGTATTTATTTATTGGAAAACTTCACGTAGGTGAATTCTGATGGATATAACTTCTCCATTAAAAGAAATCACACGATTATCTTGGTCGGTTATCCTAAAATTTACTCTGTGTATGGTTTTTCCTGACACAGGTAGATAAACCAAATTTTTGGGTTCCATATTGAATTTATAACCAATTGGGGTTGAGTATGCGCTGAATGAAAATATTGTATTTGTTTTTTTCCCATCATTATAAGCACCATCAATCAAATCACAGTGAATTAACACCGAATTTATTCCTGAGGATATTTGAATGACATTATCACTGTAAAACGTCCCATTAGTTTCAATCTTTTTTGAGGAGAAACCCAATAACTCTCTAAATGAATTATCAATTGTGAAATCAACCTTGTAGTTATTTTTAACTTTAATCGTTGATTTTGAAGTATGTTTTTGAATGTTTATAACAATATTTTTTGGTTCATCACCCTGTTCTTTTATAAGACGAGTAATTTCGGAAGATATTTGAGAAATCTCATATGCTCCGGGTGAGACTGTTATCGTTTTGTATCCACTTCCCGGATTATAACTAAACTTGTCATTTTTCTCGGTTATATTAAATAAGGTATTATAAGTTTCCATGGACAATAAAGATGCCTCATATTCTTTTGTTGTGTCAAGTTGTAGTGGGTATGGGAATGAAGATGTGTGGTCGCTTGTTGTGAAATTGAAACTAAGGATTGTGCTTCTCATCTTATTTAATATGAGATAAAATGTCTTTATATTGATATTTATTAATTATTTTCATGTTCATCAACTGGTCTAAAATGGCTGATGCTTCATTAAAACAATTGTTATTTCCAGCCTTCTTACTGCCTAACAACAATAACAGTCTATTAACTAATTGCGATGGGTCATTTGGAAGAAAACTAACACCTGAACCAAGGATACTTAAAGCCTGAATAATGTGTTTCTCCTTCTCATTCTTCCTACTTTTACCAGAAAGAATAACCTTATAATTTAGAGTGTTCAGCAGATCAATATATACTCTATCATCATTATTTTCCATAACCAATGGTTTATCAATATACTTTGATTCATCCCTCACAGTTGAACCTTGTCTTCCATCTTTTGTGAGAAGAAACATTAATCTCGGAGTTAGTTTAACAGGGGGTTGAGCAGAACCCAAGAACCTTAATTCATCATTAAATATCAATACCTTTTCTTGAACAAGATGAAATATTGCTCATTGTTCTGTTGGAATGAGCCCTGCTTTGGTTTTTGAATCCGCTGAATATTCATTGCTTTGAACAGCATTCACAATATAATCAGGGGGTTGATTAATCTCTTCCAGTTGTTGAAATAATTCTTCATCATGATATTCTAATTCTCCAATATGCTCTAATTCTTCCTCCGTCATTTGACTGAAATCTTTTAACATTTGAAGTTTTTTAGGAGTATATTCTACTGTGGGAACTGTGGAAACATCTTTCATTTTTTCTTGGGAAGTTTCTAAAAGTGGTTTAAAAAATTTCTCTTGTTTTCTTTCAAATGCTTCTTCGCCCGTTAGTTTCTGTCTGCGTTTCTTCTTTATGTCTTCCTGCTGTTTTACAACCTTTGAAACCAACTCTTGATGTTCCCTAAATGTTCTTGCTCTTTCTTTCGCATCCATTTATTTATTGAAAAATATCATTTAATATCTCATCTTGTTTCACAACAATATATTTATATTTTTCAGTCGTGTGTTTCATGTAATCCCCAAATTCCTTTTTACTACATAATGTAGAACAATTGTCTCTCCAAAAATTGTTTATATCTATTGAATTTAACTTGAATAAAATAAAAGTATTAGCATTGTTTCTGATGGAACGACGAGGAAGTTGAAAGTACGATTGACTAAGATAAATACAATTACAAGAAGAATGTCTCCCTCTTGTGTAGTAGCTGTCCATTACCGTTTGGTTTCTCTCATTAACACAATCATCAAAGATAAGGAGGTTCTTTTTGGATTTATCCAAATCTTGGGGAGACGGTATATCATCCGTATTATCACTCAGAATACAAGTTATCGGTTTTGATTTCTTTTTACATCTCTGTGTATCACAAAATAGTTGTATTATATCTTCAATGTTAAAATCATTTAGGTTTTTTTGAAGTTTAAATAAACCGATTATATCTTCTTTTTGAAGACCAGCATTAAAACCTTGTGAGAGTAGTTGATACTCTGGTTGAAAACTCGACTTTGTGAAAATTATTAAATTTTCATAATCTAAAAAGTTGGGAGTGAGGAGCATCTTTAAAAGTAAGCAGGTTTTTCCACATCCACTTGAACCAACTATGAGGCATCTTAATGAATTTGGGAGATTTTTATGGTTGTCAAATTTTATCTTATTTTCCCAAATGGGTAAAAAATCATTCATTTATATATTTGGAAAACAGGTTATTTAATTCATTATTGGCTTTTTTCGAAATTCTATATTTTATCCTAAGTTCAGGTTTAATTTCAAGATAATCCATTATTTTATTTATGCAATATCTTGTGTTGATATTTCCCTGAAAATCACATCCATGAATAATATATAACAACAATCCTTTGAACATTTCTCTAATACGTTCAGTTTCTTCCCTTGTAAGGAAAGGTGTGTTATCACCCTCGTACTTTACATTCATTTCTCTAATCAATCTTGTAAAGTAATTCATTTTTGGTGTAAATCTAAAATAATTATTTTCCTTTTTATATTTTTGATTATCATTAATTAGAAGATAATCACAGAATATACATTGTTTATAGGCTTTTGACTCTGTGTTTAATCCCCGTCTTTCACACGCAGGACAATTCTCAAATTTGTCATATGGAGAATCATGGAATTCAAGAGGCTCAAAATCGAGTAAACTATTCATATTTATAAAGTAAAACTTTATTTAAACTGAAATTCATCTTCGATATCATCTTCGATACTTTCAGAATCATCTATACTTTCATAACTATCATTTGAACACCAACTCTCGGTGCCATAACTATCGTTTGAATGCAAACTCTCAGTATCATAATCACTCTCATAATCTTCAAAATCTTCAGTTGAATATTGACTCATTTAATTAGTAGAAAAAAACATTACCATCGATATCGATATACATTTTTTCATTAACAGATTCAACTGCTACATTTTTTATATTAAAGGTAATTTTAAAATGATCCTTAACTGCAATTGAACGAAATGTCATTTCACCTGATATATTAACATCCTTTATTTCATTAGGATTTATATCTTTAGGGTTGTTGAAAAAAATACAAATTTCTCCTTGCATATTACAGATGGTCTTATCTTTTCTTTCTAAAGCTTCATCCATAAGGTTTTTATTTTTTGATACCTTTTCTTGTTTCATTGCTTTTTCTAGTTTTGAATATATTGCCAGAAGGAGAGGAGAAACTTTTGTTAGAGATACCTTAATTGATGTTCTTCCAGGTATACTAAAAGCCCTTCCACTGAAGTAAATTGAAGAACTCATCATATCCACCATAATTGTTTTTATCCAATAGTTGTTATATTTATCTTTGTTCAATTTTACATCCTTGACATATTTCTCAGCA
The DNA here is from genome assembly GCF_056783735.1 of Eptatretus burgeri. NCBI lineage: Eukaryota > Metazoa > Chordata > Myxini > Myxiniformes > Myxinidae > Eptatretus > Eptatretus burgeri. The sequence goes on from NC_140966.1 coordinate 63,127,897, forward strand.
TCTTTAACAAATGAAGAGATTGATTGAAACTTGTCTTTTGTGTCTTGAAACATTGTATTTATTAAGTGAAAAAGTTGGAGGATAAAATGGTTTTAAGCACAGATTCACCTGTAAAATAAACGAAATTTTCATCAAGAAAATTTTAGTTTAAGCACAGATTCACCTGTAAAATAAACGAAATTTTCACCAATAAAATTTTAGTTTAAGCATAGATTCACCTTTAAAATAAACGAAATTTTCATCAAGAAAATTTTAGTTTAAGCACAGATTCACCTGTAAAATAAACGAAATTTTCACCAAGAAAATTTTAGTTTAAGCATAGATTCACCTTTAAAATAAACGAAATTTTCATCAAGAAAATTTTAGTTTCAGCACAGATTCACCTGTAAAATAAACGAAATTTTCATCAAGAAAATTTTAGTTTAAGCAAAGTTTTATTATATAAATATGGTGAATACAACATACTGCGATGTTTGTAATCACGAATATAAACATTATAGAAAACACCTCCAAACCAACAAACACACATTTAATCTATTTCACAAAATATCCCCTCTTGAGTTGGAAAGAAAACATTGTGATACCTGCTCAAAGGATGTTTTGAAGAGTAGTTATAATAGACATCTTCAATCACAAAAACACAAGAAAAATGAGTTTAAAGTAAAGGGAGACTATTATATTGAAAACACTGATGGGGCATTTAAAGGTCATATAAAAATAAGGATTTTTCAATTTGGAGAACCCGGTCCATCATCAATAGTTGAATCAATTGAAATAGTGAAACCTGATGTTGAAAAATTTATTAAAAAGACATTAAAAGAAATGAAAACTTTAAAGTTTTATATGGGAGTGAAAATGAATATGAAAAGACAAGATGAAGAACAAACTCCTTATATGAGGACAGATCTTCATTTTATAACATCATTTCAAGATTTTTTGAATAGTGGGGTTTATGAAGAACTATCAAGACAAGAGGAGGATGTTGATAATACAGTGGTAGGAAGTGGATTCAATATTAAAAAAATCATCTTTTTAGATATACACATTCTAAAATCAAACCCTCTTAAAGCTTCTTCTTATATTGAATTACCAAAAGAAATAAAACGAAAGAAGGCAGTTGTTAATATTAAGAATAATGATAATAAATGTTTTCTCTGGTCTGTTCTTGCTCACTTACATCCACCAAAATGTAATTCAGAAAGAGTAAAACAATATATGAAATATGAGAATACCTTGGACATTAAAGATTTTAATTTCCCAATGCCACTAACAGATATTCCTAAATTTGAGAAAAAGAATAATCTTTCTATTAATGTATATGGATTAACGGATACAAACAAAGTTCAAATATTAAAAATTTCAAACAACTATAAAAATGAAGAAACACACATTGATCTTTTATATTTTAGTGTTGGAAAGAATTCACATTACACATACATCAATAATTTATCAAGATTAATCTCTTCTCAGGTATTCAGAACAGCAAACAAAATATATCCTTGTAAGCGATGTCTTAATTCATTTCATACAAAAGAACGATTAGAACAACATTCAAAATATTGTAGTAATCATAAATCAGCTGTAATTACAATGCCTAAACCTGGTGAAAAGATTTCTTTTGAAGATTATAATAAATCTATCATGCACCCATTTGTGATATACGCTGATTTTGAATGTATCCTTAAAAAGATAAATACTGCTTCTCCTAATCCAAAAGAACCATATACAAATAAATATCAAAAACATATTCCTTGTGGTTTCTGTTATTATATCAAATCATCTGTTGGAGAAATGTATAATAAACTTGAACAGTATAGTGGAAAAAATGCTTCACAAGAGTTTGTAAAACGATTAGAAAAGGATTGTATAAGACTAAGTAAATTAATGAAAGAAACAAATGAACCGATGAAATTAACCATAGAAGAAAAATTAGAATTTAGAAAGAACAATATCTGTCATATTTGTGAGGAGGAAATTGAGGAGTCTAAAGTTAGGGATCATTGTCATCTTACTGGTAAATATAGAGGCCCCGCTCATTCCTGTTGTAATCTTAATTATAAATTACCTTCTTTTATTCCAGTCTTTCTTCACAACAGCGCCAACTATGATACACATCTATTTATAAATGAACTTTCAAAAACACCAGGGAATATTTCTGCCATAACAAACACAAGTCAAAAGTATATTTTATTTACAAAAATGATATTCACAAAACCTATAACTCGTATTCGGTTTCTTGATTCTTACAAGTTTATGGGAACACCACTAGCCAACCTCGCATCAAATCTAAGCTCCACGGGCTCTTTTCCAAATCTTAATTCATTCTTTCCAAAAGAGGAAATTCTAACTAAAGAGGAAATTCAGATTAAAGAGAGAATTCAAAGTAAAGAGGAAATTCTAATTAATGAGGAAATGAATGAAGAAATTCTTACTGAAGATGAAATTCTAATTATACAGAAAATTCGAACAAAGAATGAAATTCTAACTAAAGAGGAAATTCTGATTATAGATGAAATTCTGATTAAAGAGGGAATTCTAACTAGAGAGGAAATTGAAACAAGGAATGAAATTCAAAGTAAAGAGAAAATTCTTACAAGTAAGGGAATTTATCCTTATGGTTATATGGATTCATTTATGAGATTTAAAGAAACACAACTTCCTTCAAAAGAAAGTTTCTATAATAACCTTTATGAAGAAGAGATAAGTGATAAGGAATATAAATACGCACAAGAAATTTGGAAAATATTTAAGATAAAGAACCTTGGAGAATATCATGATTTGTATCTAAAAACAGATGTTTTATTGTTAGCTGATGTGTTTGAAGCTTTTAGATCACTCTGCCATAATAAAAATTGTTATGGATTAGATCCTGCCCACTATTTCACAGCTCCTGGTTTAGCTTGGAGTGCAATGTTGAAAATGACAAAACAAGATATAGATTTAGTCAGTGATGTAGATATGCTTTTGATGATTGAGAAGTCTAAGAGAGGTGGAATATCACAAGTATGTTCAAAAGATATGCTAAAGCAAATAATAAATATCTTCCAAATTATGAGAGTGAAAAAGATAGTAATTATTTGATGTACTTTGATGCTAATAATTTGTATGGATGGGCAATGTCTCAATCTCTGCCTTATGGTAAATTAGAGTGGGTGGAAGAAAAGGATTATGAAAAGGCTTTGATGAATATTGTTATTTCTTCTCAAGAGAAATTGAATGACAAAGAAGAAGGTTATTATTTTGAAGTTGATTTGAAGTACCCGAGTGATCTTCATAATAAGCATAAAGACCTTCCTTTTGCATGTGAGAAAGAAACCCCAAAGAAAGAATGCTTCAGTGATTATCATAAAAGTTTTAATATTAAAGGCAAATCAACAGAAAAGTTATTAACAACATTCTATGATAAAGAGGGATATGTTTTGCATCAAAGGAACTTGAGACAATATTTATCTGCTGGGTTGAGAGTAGCTAAAATTCATAGAGTTTTAAAATTTAAACAAAGTCCTTGGATGAAAAAGTATATTAAATTCAATACAGATATGAGAACAAATACAAAAGTAAAATTTGAAGGGGAATTCTATAAATTGATGAATAATGCTGTCTTTGGAAAGACAATGGAGAATGTTAGAAACAGGCAAAACATTAGATTTGCAACATCTTGGAAAGAAGCTTCTAGATTGATAAATAAACCAAGTTTTGAGAGAGAAGAGGTTTTTTCAGAGAACTTTTCTGCTATTCATATGAAAAAGGAAAGTATTGTCATGGATAAACCAATTTATATTGGAACAGCAGTTCTTGATTTATCAAAGATATTGATGTATGATTATTTGTATAATGATTTAAAGAAAGAGTATGGTGAAAATGCTTCATTGTTGTATATGGACACTGATAGTTTTATTCTAGATATAAAAACTGACGATGTTTATAAAGATATGAAGAAAAACATTGGAGTATATGATACAAGTAATTTTAGTAAGAAGAGTGAGTTATTTTCAAAAAAGAATGAAAAGGTTATTGGCAAGTTTAAGGATGAGTTGGGTGGAAAAGTAATGAGTGAGTTTATTGGATTGAGAGCAAAGGCATATGCTTATAAGTATGGTGATCAGATTGATAAAAGGTTAAAGGGAATAAAGAAATATGTAATAAAGAAATCAATAACTTTTAGAAATTATTATAATTGTTTGATGAATAAGAAAGAAGAATATAGGAAAATGAATACAATAAGAAGTTATAAACATAAGATATATAGTGAAGAAGTAAATAAAAAGGCATTAGGAGCCTTTGATGATAAGAGATTTATTTTAGATAATGGAATAGATTGTGTTACATATGGATATTGTATGATAGAGTGTATAAAATAGATTGTGTTCCATATGGGTATTGTATGATAGAGTGAATAGAATGGATTGTGTTCCATATGGACACAAGTTTTAACGATGGGAAGATGGGTTAGGGTTTTTAAGGGCTACCGCCGCGTTTTTCACAATATATAAATGGTCGAACCAAGTATTAGTCAAACTAAAGAGTGGAGAAAATCTCAGTCTTGGTATATAAATGGAAAACATAATGAATGTGAAAAATATCAAATAAGTCTTATTGAAAAAATATCTAAAACAAAGGTAAATAAAACAAATATGCGAATCAATTTAAAAACCAATAAGTTGGAGGATGTAAAGAAAATAATAAATATGTTTGTATGGACTGAAAAATTTGATGGTTATCAATTGAACAATGGAAAAATAATTTACTACAATATCAAAATGATATGCAACTCAGGAGGTGGTCAGATGAGATCATTAAGAGAAGTTTATCATTTCGTAATGGCACAAAAGGGGTATCTTAAAAAATATAAAGATTCAAATGTTTTGTTTTTCAATATTTTAGATGGGGATTATTGTGCAAAGAAAATTAAACTATTGAAGGAATTTGAGAATGAACAAATGTTTATAGGTTCAATGAGTGAGCTAAACAATATGCATTGGTTATTTGATAAAGAGTGTCCCGAGGCTTAGACGTTTCAGATATTTCTTTAGAATCACCTTTAACAAATCTTTATCTTGTTGTATGGGTTATTTGAATAGAGAGTGCCCCGAGGCTTCGACGTTTCAGATATTTCTTTAGAATCACCTTTAACAAATCTTTATCTTGTTGTATGGGTTATTTGAATAGAGAGTGCCCCGAGGCTTCGACGTTTCAGATATTTCTTTAGAATCACCTTTAACAAATCTTTATCTTGTATGGGCTATTTGAATAGAGAGCCCCTAGGTTAAAAGGGGAAATAAAAAATGACCGTTTTTACAGCCATTTTTCCCTGCTGTGCAGGGGTTTGGCTTTTTCTTGAGGCAATGTTTTATGGCCGGATGCCCTTCCTGACGCCAACCCTGGTCGCCTCTTACGACACACAGGGATATGGTACACCTATTCTAACCGGGGCATACACCGGGACCAGTACACTGGCACTCATTTCGCCGATCTCGGAAGGATGGCAGGCTGAGTCAACCCCCTGGTGTTAATTCAGCAGCCAACGGGGCTTGAACTCAGGACCCTGGGATCCCAAGCCGCCACCCTAACCACTAAGCCAACACCAGGCTCCAGGTTAAAAGGGGAGACAAATAAATATACCTTGGGCTAAAAAGGGGATTTATTTTTTTAGGGGAAAAAAAAAAAATTTCATGGCTGAAAATCCCCCATTCATTTACATGGGGAAAAGTGAGCCAGAACCAGTATTCTTTCCCTACTAACGTGGACCAAGCTGTACAACATGCCCCCGTCCGATCGCAGCTTCGCTGGCCATAGAGGCGAGGGGACTTTTGCCGTCTGCGAGGACCGTAGGTAAGATGTTATGGCGAACCCATGCACAGACAGTAAGATATGTCCATTCATGCACGGCTCTGTAAGATAAAGTCGTGAGCGGCGCACAGGTCTTCCTTCGAGCACGTTCCGTACAATGCGCGTGAATCCGCCATTACGCACGTGGCCAGCGCTCGGGTGATTCTGCTATCGTGTGCATGGGACGAAACCCGATTGATATAAGTAGTCCAGCAATGGGTTGAAAAGTATGTGCTGCCCGTATCATGCACAACGTGGCGGGGTGTTTTCTTTCTATTGTTACGGATTTCAGAATCCGGTCTGATGAATGCATCCACATATCCAGGTCCTCAGACAGTTATTTCGTTAAATGCATGTTCAGATTAGCCCCATCCCCATGTATAATGGGATCTTGAATGTGATGCATTGAGAAGGGTAAAGGATAGATCCCCTCTCTTATGGGAAGCTTTTTTCTTTACGACAGACACGTTTACACACATTTCCTTCACGAGCTCTGAAGCCCACCCCCATTCTTCCTCAGCAATAATCTTTGGCAAGCTCCGACGCCCGCCTTTTTTGAGAGCGCACAGGTCGTCATGGTAACAGTGCGCAAGTGGGGCGGGGTGAGCTTGGGGCGGATTGAACCCGCGAAGACGGCTCGGAGATATAAAAACGAGCGAGAGGTACGTTCTGGAGAAAAAGCGGGAGAGAGGAAAGCGAGAGGGAAAGCAGATAAGAGGCGAAAGAAATTGGGGCGAAAGAAAGCCAAGGAGGGAGAAGAGAACGAGAAGTAACCTTGGGCAAGCGAGCATGTGGTGCGCGTGTGGGTGTCTGACCAGTGCCAACAACGAGACAATTCGTCCTTCCCAGTGCTTCGGCAAGCGAGCGTGTGGTGTGGGTGTAAGCAGCGCCGCCAACAAGTGAGGCACGGGTCGGTCACCAACAATACCAGGGTCGAAACCCGCGAAAGATGATCTCGGAG
>NC_140966.1:63139686-63142186 GCF_056783735.1 Eptatretus burgeri
GCGAGCACAACGCAGGTCGGGTGTGCAGAAAGGGGTGCAGAAAGTGGCGCTAGTTGGAAGTCGTGGAGTCTGAGTCGTGTGTTTGCGGGGATCGGACGACGAAGGGGACGGAGCTCGGAGTGGAGGTCGAGGGACGAGTCGCGGAGTGGAGCAGGGACGCAGAAGAGGACTCAGGGGCGAGAGTTCGCCGGAGTCGGTGTGGTCCCGAGACCCCGCGAGCGGGACGGAGCGTCCGCCATTCCCCTCTCCCGACCCCGAGCATCAACAATTCCTCCCCCCCCCCCACTCCACCAATCCGTGCTGAGATAGCGCCGGTAACCCCGTCCGTTCCCCAACCCAACCGTGGTGCCGACCAACATGTGCCTGCGCAACGCACGCCAAAGGAGCTCACCGACCATACCAGGGGCACGGAGTCAGGAGCGTTACGCGGACATTGCGGCGAGCCCGCCATCGCGCCACGAGGGCGCGGGTAATACCCCTTCGGTCTCGTGGACCTGGCCGATCACCCAGGTCCCACGTTCATTTAGTCTACGGACCTGTCTGCCTCCTTGCCTGTGAGGGTGGCTTGTATTTTCTTTGCTTTTGGTGTAAATGTGTGTGTTTGGCACCAGTCTATTAAGTAAACCCATATAAGTGCTTGAACATTACTTTATTCGGTTTTAACTCTGTGTATTGTTCTTGCTTTGACTTTATGTGCATTTTTGTATGATTGTAAAATACGTGCTTGTCTGCGTGCGAATTAAAAGTGCTTGTCAAATTGTTTTCCATTTCGTTGCGTCCTTTCCTTCGGTTGAAAGTTCCATATTGCATCACGTAAGAGATTGGTAGTGGGTTTAGACACCCAGTAGGTAATCTGAACCATCGAGATCGGCGATAACTCCGCTCGGTTATCCCCTTAGCACGGAACGAGCTGCTTAAGCGGTTCGTGTCCGGAGCCGAACTGCGGCGTGGTACAACTCCTCGGTACGCTACCCGCGCGGGTATTTAGGTATATCGACATTCGGCGATTCACCCTATTTCGTGTGGGTAGAATGCGGACTGGGTTGTGCTGAGGTTAAACCCCCACCCTTGGCAAGCTCCTTGGCGCTAGTTCCAAGAGGTCAGGTCAGGTATGGGAGCATGTGCCAGAACAGCGCGTCGCTGCGTCCACTTTCCGCCGGTACTCCAGGGGCCTCCGTCTGGCCAACCTTGAGATGATGGTCAACCTGCTGCAACCACGAGGCATGTGGTCGGCCCACTGGCCTCCTCCACTCATGAGACTCCCTCGCTGAGAGAATCTAGTGAGCAGGATCAGCGTCAGGAAAACAAGCCACATGTCCAGACAGCCGCAACTGACACTCACGGACGATGCAGGTAACAAATCTCATCCGAGTTTCTCTCAGCAACTGCTCGTTGGACACAAAATCCGACCAGCGATAGCCAAGGATTCTCCGAAGAGACCTGGTACCAAAGGAATTAAGTCTCCATCTCAGATCCTTGGTCAGAGTCCAAGTCTCGCATCCATAGAGCAAGACTGGAAGTACCAAGGACCTGAAGACTCGGACTTTCGTCCTCCCGCACAGGTACCGGCAGCGCCACACCCCATGATCCAGTGAATCCATGACTCCCCAGGCCCGACCCAGATGTCTATTGACCTCTGACTCGCAGCCAGCAGAGACATGAATATCACTGCCAAGGTAAGTGAATCTCTCCACGACCTCAACATCCTCACCACAAACAGACACAGACAGGACAGCTGCATCCAAGATGTCACCGAAAGCCTGGATCTTAGTTTTGACCCAAGAAACCCGTAATCCCAGCGGCTCCGACTCCTCATTCAGCACCTCGAGGGCCCCCAAAAGGATGTCTAAAGTCTCCGCAAAGATGACTGCATCATCTGCAAAATCAAGGTCCGACATCTTGACATTCCCAAACGATGCACCGCAGCTAGATCTCTCCGACATCCTCCCTAAAATCCAGTCCATACAAGTGCTGAAAAGTGTGGGGGCCAGTACACACCCCTGACGAACTCCAGTAACAACTGGAAATAAGTCAGAGATGGTACCACCACACTTCACAGCACTCTCAGTACCAGAGTAGAGTTCAGACATCAGATCGATCAGTTTTGGTGGCACCCCACGAAGACCAAGAATCCTCCAGAGGACATCCCGATTCATTGAATCGAACGCTTTACAGAGATCAACATACACTGCAAGCAGCCCCTGCCGAAACTCTCGTCTGCGTTCGGTGAGGACATGAAGGGCAAGGATACGGTCAATCGTTGACCTCTTTGATGTAAAGCCTGACTGCTCTGGACGCTGGTGCTCAAGCAGATGGTGGCGAACCCTATCGAGAATTATCCGAGCAAAGACCTTGCCCAGCACTGAGAGCAGCGTCACCCCTCGGTAGTTGTTGCAGTCTTGGCGATCACCCTTCCCTTTCCAGAGCGGGACAACAAGGCCCCTCTTCCAGTCAGTTGGGATGATGCCTGTGTTCCAGGCAGAGCACAAAACTGCATGCA
>NC_140966.1:63147186-63372186 GCF_056783735.1 Eptatretus burgeri
CGGCCGCGTTTTGATGGTGATCTCTAACACGGCCGCGTTTGACGGCAAGATCGGATCAAAACGGCGTAACCCTCTGAAAGAGCTGGCCTATCGAAAGTGAGAGGGGCGGAGCCAGCCGGGGGTGAAGGGTCGAAGGTAAAAGAGCGAGCACCGCTGGAACGCCGAGAAGCGAGTTGGGCTGGGCCGTTGGAGAGAGTCTGGAGTCTGGAGTTTCTTGAACCGTAAATGTGGTGAATTGAAGGTCGTGACGTGTGATCACATGTTGCCCGGCTCGAGCACAGAAGAGATAAAGCTGAGGTTCGGCACGGTCGGGGGGATTGTCCCAGGGGCATTGTCGTTTTATGTCGGCGGTTCACTTGGTGCTCGTTGAATGGTGAGGATTGAGAGTATATCGGACTCCGTGCTTATACTGATTTATTTTGCGGTGATTAGTTGCGCGTGTATACCTTACTGCTTATGTACTCCATGCTGCGTCTGTATTCCCTGGTGTGCCCGTAGAAGCGGCTCCAATCAAATGGAATAAAGCCTACACTCTGAAGGTTCATCTCTCGTTTTCATTTCAATTTATTCCATTTGGTTTTCTCGGCTCTCTCAACCAACGATGGACAAGATCTACAAACCAGAGAGGTTCGACGCAGACCCAAACGCGACTGACTCAGAAATGAAATGGTCGCATTGGTTCCATTCCTTCTCACACTATCTGACCATCATCGAAGAGGGAGCTGACAAATTGGCCGCCCTCGTGAATCATGTCTCGCCCGGCGTATACAGGCTCTTCTCGGAGTGTGACACCTACGAAGCAGCGATCGACGTGCTGCAGGCGCTCTACGTGAAGCGCAAGAACGAGGTATACATACGACATCTTCTCAACACACGCAAGCAAGCAGCCGGGGAGACAATCGATCAGTTCCTGCAAGCTCTGAAACAGCTGGGAAAAGACGGCAGCTTCCGGGCCGTAAACGCAGAGGAACACCGAAATGAAGCGACCCGGGAGGCATTTATCCAAGGACTTAGATCAGCCCACATACGGCAACGCTTACTAGAGAAAGCGCAACCCACTCTTGAAAAGGTAGTCGATCAGGCTCGAGCGATGGATACGGCTCAGCAGCAATCTGAGTCATTTGGGACACCGATGCTGCTAATGAACGCTGCTACGGTGGAAACTCAAGGAACCCCACAGACACAGACACAGCCAGACACAGGGGATGGAGAAACACCCGAGGAGCCGGATACCCAGACCACGTCAAACTCCTCAGCAACTGCTCCGGTTGGTAAATGCTTCTTTTGTGGGTACAAAAGACAACTCCGCCACAAATGCCCCGCCAGAGATGCCACATGCATGAATTGTGACAAGAAAGGGCATTATGTAAGGGTATGTAAATCTACTCTAAGGAGAAATAAACCCACTCCTGCGGCTCTCTACTCGCAAAAGAAACTAACTGCAGCCTCCCCGGGGAATCTATCCAAGGCTATCATCAACGTACGAATTAACGGGCATATGGCTGAGGCACTGATTGATACCGGTAGCTCTGAAAGTTTCGTCAACAGCTCGCTAGTGAAGGGCAGGAAATGGAAGATCCACCCGACAGACAATACGGTATGCATGGCCGCCACATCACTACAGTCCCGCGTACGAGGGTACTGCAATGTTGAATTGGACGTAAAAGGGTACACGCATCGGGATGTAAGGGTACTGGTGCTTCGTGATTTATGCGCAGACGTAATTCTGGGTCATAATGTCCTCAAGCAGCACACAAGCATCGAAATACCCTTTGGAGGAAGCAAACCTCGTCTAATTTTAAATGCTTTGACCACCGCAGAGGTAACGTCCCCCCAGCTGTTCGCTAACTTGTCGCCGGTCTGCAAACCGATAGCGATCAAATCGCGGCGATATACCACTGCTGACATGAATTTCATCACTTCAGAAACCAAGCGATTACTGGAAGAAGGAATTATAGAACCGAGCGATTCGCCATGGCGCGCACAGGTGTTGGTGACCAGCAGCCAGAACCATAAGAAACGAATGGTTGTCGATTATTCCCAAACGGTCAATCGCTTAACCCAACTCGATGCCTACCCTTTGCCGCGCATAGACGAGATGGTCGAACGCGTGGCCAATTATAAGATATTCAGCACCATCGATTTGCGAAGCGCCTATCATCAAATTCCCATCCGAGAGTAAGACAAACCTTACACCGCATTCCAGGCAGGTAGGCGCCTCTACCAATTCAGGAGGATTCCGTTCGGTGTCACGAATGGAGTAGCTTGCTTCCAACGGGTTATGGACGACATCATCTCAGATGAAAACCTCAAAGACACTTTTGTTTACGTGGACAATGTCACAGTGTGCGGTCGGGATCAGGGGGAACATGACATGAATCTGGACAGATTCTTGAGCATTGCTAGAAAATATAATATGACTCTCAACTACGAGAAATGCATATTCTCGGCAAGGTCAATTGACCTTCTCGGCTACACGATAGCCGACGGCACGATTAAGCCTGATCCTGAACGATTGCGCCCACTTCGTGAGCTACCCCCACCTCAGGACCTGCAGACAATGCGCCGGGTGATCGGCATGTTTGCTTACTATGCAAGATGGATTTCGCAATACTCCGAGAAAATACATCCCCTAGTGCATTGCAAAAATTTTCCACCAGATACCGCTGTTGTAACAGCTTTCCACAACCTCAAAGACGATATCAGTAATTCCGTGGTATTATCGATCGATAGCTCGGTGCCCTTCGTGGTGGAAACAGATGCTTCAGATCACGCGATAGCTGCTACGCTTAATCAGTCTGGGCGGCCAGTCGCGTTCTTCTCGAGAACTCTTTCTGGAAGCGAGCAGAGACACTCGGCAATAGAGAAGGAGGCGTATGCCATCGTCGAAGCGCTGCGTAGATGGAGACATTATTTACTGGGAAACCACTTCACGCTCGTTACGGACCAACGATCCATGGCATTCATGTTTGATGGGAAAAATAACGGGAAAATTAAGAATGAAAAAATTATGAGATGGCGGATAGACCTAGCTTGCTATAGTTACGACATAGTCTACCGGCCCGGGAGGGAAAACCCTGCTGCAGACACCTTCTCTCGGGTCTACTGCTCGGCGACAATCAGTCGGGCTTTGCAAGACCTCCATGTGTCTCTGTGCCACCCGGGGGTAACCAGAATGGCACATTTTGTGCGCAGACAGAACCTTCCCTATTCTATTGAAGATATTAAACAAATGAATGCTTCATGCCCTGTTTGTGCTGAACTAAAACCCAGATTCTATGGCGCGGCTTCTGGCAGATTGATCAAGGCCACTTCTCCCTTCGAGAGACTAAACATTGACTTCAAAGGGCCCCTGCCGACCGAGACAGACAACAGATACATATTCACTGTTGTTGATGAGTATTCAAGGTTCCCTTTCGCATTTTCGTGCTCGGATATGACCTCGGGCACTGTCGTGAAATGTCTGTCTGACCTCTTCGCTATGTTTGGGAAACCTTCGTACATACATTCAGACAGAGGGCCGTGTTTCATGTTGGCCGGTCTAAAACAATTCCTATTAGAGCACGGCATAGCAACTAGTCGAACGACGGGTTACAACCCACAGGGTAATGGGCAGGTGGAACGATATAATGGAGTTATTTGGAAAGCCGTAACTCAGGCGCTGAAATCGAGAGGACTGGGCCCAGAGCGGTGGGAGGTTACCCTTCTCGACGCTCTGAATTCCATACGCTCTTTGCTCTGCACGTCCACCAATGCAACTCCTCACGAACGAATGTTTACTCACCAACGACGTTATGTTGACGGCCAATCGGTGCCCAACTGGCTAACCCATCCCGGAACAGTGTTCATGAAACGCCCGGTACGACAAAGCAAGTATGAACCCATGGTGGAAGAGGTCGAACTCATCGATACTAATCCAGAGTATGCTCATGTCAGGCTCCCGGATGGCAGGGAGACCACTGTGTCGGTTCGCCATTTGGCTCCCTCAGGTACTCCTCCCACAGGTACACCACCATCTGGCACACCTCCCTCTGACATCCCCTCCCCAGGTGTTCCCCCCCCAGGGACTCCACCCGAGAAGGGTGACGACGGAGCTGCCGCGTTCCACCCGAGAGCGATCGGGGAGTCATCTCCGGCACGAGTCGAGGCTCACCAAGAGGATCGGAAGCCTTCCTCAAGTGAAACCGCCATCTACTCCCGGAGAGGTCGACGAATAATACCCCCTCGCCGACTCAATCTGTAAAGGGGATTATCGGCATCCTCGATGCTCATGCTCCTATATGCTCGTTACATAATATATCGATGCTCTTGACCATGCTCCTACAACTCAAAATAATCCTCACTGCTTGGCATGTATGCTTCTGTAGTTTAGATAGTTCGCGTTGCTTGAAATGTATACTCCTATAGTGCTGAAGTAATCATGGTGCGTTAGTTGGGCCTCTAGTTACATTTTAAAGACGGGGAGAATGTGGTGAATTGAAGGTCGTGATGTGTGATCACATGTTGCCCGGCTCGAGCACAGAAGAGATAAAGCTGAGGTTCGGCACGGTCGGGGGGATTGTCCCAGGGGCATTGTCGTTTTATGTCGGCGGTTCACTTGGTGCTCGTTGAATGGTGAGGATTGAGAGTATATCGGACTCCGTGCTTATACTGATTTATTTTGCGGTGATTAGTTGCGCGTGTATACCTTACTGCTTATGTACTCCATGCTGCGTCTGTATTCCCTGGTGTGCCCGTAGAAGCGGCTCCAATCAAATGGAATAAAGCCTACACTCTGAAGGTTCATCTCTCGTTTTCATTTCAGTAACGATATATACATATATATATATATATATATATATATATATATATATATATATATATATATATATATATATATATATATATATATATATATATATATATATATATATATATATATATATATATATATATATATATATAGCCTGGTGTGTTGGCGCAGTGGTTAGGGCAGCGGCTTGGGATCCAAAAGGTCCTGAGTTCAAGCCCCGTTGGGCCACTGAATTAATACACCAGGGGGTTGACTCAGCCTGTCATCCTTCTGAGGTCGGCGAAATGAGTACCAGTATACTGGGCCGGTGTATACCCCGGTTAAAATAGGTGTACCATATCCCTGTGTCGTAAGAGGCGACCAGGGTTGCGTCAGGAAGGGCATCCGGCGTAAAACATGTGCCAAATCACTATGCGGATCGGATGATCCGCTGTGGCGACCCCTAACGGGAGCAGCCGAAAGGAGAAGAAGAAGATATATATATATATATGCACATACATATATGCATGTTTCATCGCAAAGTTAGGATTGTATTGAGTTGCTTGTTCTGTGGACGTGTGGGAAACATCTCGATGTAAATTAAGCAGGGAAACTGTAAGCTGAATCGTTACTTGTCACCACACGATGGATGGTGGTGTTAATAAGATAGGGATTCAGGCCAATTTCCCCCAGGATGTAATCGCCCCCTGTGACATTTACCTATATTTTTGCATTTCCAAGCAAGCACTGAAATAATTCCATTTTTATAACAACCATAATAATATTCCACACGTCCAAAGCAGGTGAGAAGCCCTGCCTTGCCGGTTTCGTACCAGCAAGTCATTCCCCCGAGGTTTTTGATTGGTGAGTGTGATATGAGGGGGGGGGGCAGGATTGGAGAGCAGACAGGAGTCGTGAGAGGACCGGGTTGGTGAGAAACGTGTGTGGGACAGAGGATCTCGTTTTGCAATCCTCTCGGCACGATGAAACGGCTGCGCGATTCCCGTGTCGCGCTGTAAATTTGCCCGCGTACTTGGAAAGATGCTACTCATTGACTGGCTGAGTCGTGAAGTTGTACGCTTATGAGAGAGAGACGAAGAGGAGTGCACCTCTCAGCGAGGTCATTGTTATTCCGTTGTGTGTTCAAGGAGAAAGGTGTGCGATCGTTGTGAGCAGACCTCGTGTAAGAGAGGAACATGAGGCATATTCGTTCATGAGAAGAAGTCACGCGGCGGTTGGTGAAGCCTGGCATTGAATACGCCTCACAAATTCCATCACTTATGTTTCCCACTCAGAGAGCAGCTGGGCATCATTTTGGGCGCGTCTTCCCACATAGGACGAAGCGCCTTCATCCCAAAGTTCAATAAAGACCATCTATGGACAAAGCTAAGTGTCAGAATAAAGAGACAATTTTCTTTTGTTTATTTTTCCCCTTGTCTGTATTATAGTCTGTTTGGAGGCTCCTCGACTTGAGAGATTAATTGACCTCACGTTATATTACTACATTTCGAATTATTACCCTTGTAAATATATATATATATATATTTTTTTTAAATACCTGTGTTTATTTTAAGTTGCTCTTGTCCGTGTATCTGTCATGGGTTCGAGTATAAACCCCTTGTGCTGTGCTTCCGTCATGTATGTGCACGTGCCACTCCTGCCGCTCCCACGCATGCCATAATCTCTGAGGATCACGTGTCCGCCTCCAAGGAAAACCACTCGGCGATCCGGCCTGGTCAGTTTTAACCACCCGTCCACTACAATTGGGTCAGGGGGATTAACCTAACCCACCAGACCTCCGGGGGAAAAAAAAAAAATATATATATATATATATATAAAAAATATATGTGTGTGTGTGTGTGTGTGTGTGTGTGTGTGTGTGTGTGTGTGTGTGTGTGTGTGTGTGTTTGTGTGTGGTGTCTGTTACGTGTTGTGTTGTGTTGTGACTGAACTACTCCCTCAAACTTTTGTGAAACTGTGCAAAACTTCATGTCTTGACCTGCAGTACCTCTCCCATGTGCATGTCCAAAGGGCGTTTTTATTTTTTATTTTTGACACACAAGGAGAGGACCAGTGAGGTCACCTCAACGTTATCTGAAATACACCTCCTCGCTTCAAAACAAACATTTTCACTCGAAAAAAAAAATCTTGAACTCATTTTGCCTATTATTTCCTTCATTAGTTCATTCTATATTTCTTCCTTTCTCATTCCTTCCCAATTGAACCAACATTTCTCATAATTGAATTAATATTTTTCTTGCTTTGAAAGGTTTTCATAACATTTTGTAATGTTTCATTTGCCTTATTTCACTGAAACCCCACATGTTCTTCTTTTTCATAACACGCACACATTCTTCTTCAAAACTATTTACTGTCACGAACACCACACAATAGTAAACTAAATCAAGCGATATCACACAATGACAAGATAATAGTCCATGCGGCACAATATCAAAAGATCAACCGAGTCTGCGGTGGGGGGCAGCATGGGGCTGTGAGGTGAGACGGAGATGCGGGGTTGCGTATTCCACCACACCAGACCACGATAGAGCGTGAGATCAATACCACGATTGGCACATTTTACCACAAAAAATCAACCAAGCTGAAACCTGCGTTTTGAGGCGGATCTGCTAAACTTGACATGTGCAAAGATTCGTTTTTTAGCTCGCCTGTTCGAAGAAGAGAGCTATAGCGATACCCCCGGCGTGAGCGTCAGCGTGAAAATGTTAAAGTTTTTGGTGCAAGTTATTTCCTTTCTAATGTTTTTATCTACCACACTATTTTTTACTGATTACAATATACAAATACATATATTGCTTAAAAATTATTTGGATCAGACTTCACTGCAATGCTTTAAAAAATATTATTAGACTAGTCCTTTAAAAACGATAAATGTATAAACAGGCGAGCATTGGGTGGCTTTGACACCACTCTGGTTTCCCATGGAGCGGTTTTGGAGATTGAGGTCCAAAGAGTTTCCTTTTTTCCAACATGTCTGCCAAACCACATGTCGCATGACATCATTATCATTCAAACATTCTACATGAGTAGTTGCACCACTGAAGAAAAATCAGCGGTTGCAGAGAAAACAGAGAAAATTAGCACGGACGGATATGCATATTTATGGACACGGAGGTATTACCCGAAAACATCATGCCTCCAGCAACTTCGTCAGTGGAGGTATAAAATCCCGTGGGGGAGTACTTGACATTCCCCGTGGGGAGTACTTGACGTGCAAAGTTTGAATTTTTTAAATGGAGTGGTTTCGGAGCTACAGAGGTCCAAACTTTTTCCTTTTACAAACATGGCTGCCAAACCACGTGACCTATGACATCATTATCATTAAAAGATTCTACATGAGTAGTCGCACCTATGGTGAAAATTTAGGGTCAATCCGGTAAGCGGTTGCAGAGAAAATTAATTTCAAAGGGAAAAAAACCCAGAAAATGCTGGAGGAATAATAATAAAAATAATGTACAGGAATAAACAGAAGAAAAACAATGGGTTACCCAGGCTGAAAGGGTTGGAACCCGAATAAGAAGAATGACAAACGGGTAGTTTTCAGTCTCATTTTTATAGTTCAGCAATGATGTCCCATGTTTTAATGAGTGTTAATGGATGGGGAATTCTCGACAGATTACTGGTCGGTAATTTATAGGTATATAAGTTATACATTGGTGGAGTTTCTTGAGGATTTATGTTAGATCGAGCCAATGGAGTATCTGGGCCATCCATACATGAGAAGTTTCCTCACATAATTGGCCTACTTCCACCAAGTTTGGTCAAAATACCATCACTGCTTCACCACAAGTTAGCACGGTAACAGAATTTTTACTGAAAGGGACTTCTGACCTCTTCACCCCATAATTAAACCAGTTCATCCTTGCATTGTTATACATACTTGTACCAAGTTTGACTTCAATCCAGCCTTTAGACGTTATCAAGTCATTGCGGCAATGAAAACTTATCATGGACACATGGATGGACGGACAACCCGAAACAAATAATTCCTCCGGCAACTTCCTCAGGCTCCTTGAAGTTCCTTGTGTATGTATTTGTGTATTTCCCCTTCTCAGTTCCGGGCTGGCAATATTGGTAGCATTATTCTGATATAATATTGTACAAAGCAGTTGTTATACTTTATTGTGGATTAAATCTTTGCAAATGAAGATGAACATTTTCATACATCTTGCTTGAAGTGGTATCCCATGTATCGCTTCCCTCCTCACGCTGGTCACTTGCACTTCCTTTCGAGACATTCTTATTGCTTCTAATTTTCTCTTCTTCTTTAACTACGCCCCAACAACCCCTTCTTTTTCATGAGGTTGGCCAGTGGGAAAGGCTGTGGTCGAACTCTTTCACAAAACATTTTGCCAATCCTTTTGTTCTCTAGTAGGAATTTGTAAGTTGTTCAGGTAACCGGCGATAACTCGCCAGCTCTTTGAAAGAGACATGATGGGATCTTTAACGTCCACGAAATCCCTCAATGCTAGATGATGGTCCGATAGCTTCACCCTTCAGTCGGTCGGCGAGCACATTGATGCATCGCTTTTCATGCAAAACACCAGGATGACCGTTAATATCTGGATCAAGATTGCAACCTCGCTGAAACAACTCAGTACAAGCACTTCATAGCAATCCCCCAGCCATGAAACCTATAATCTATGGTACAGAAAATAATTAAGGAGCAAAACGTGATCATGATATGACAGGGTTAGTTTTAATTTCCTTGAAGGAATACGATTTCCATTGCTAGTACATTTCATGTCACAACATTCTGAATGGATATTTTATCTTACTTACACGACATGTTCATCGTCGGTACGACCCTTCCCCTTCTTCTCACGTTTGCCGAACTTTTTCCTGTGTTGAAAACGATTGAAAAGTCAATTTCTTGCACATTTGTTGAGGTAGATATTTCCAAACAAAAGTTAAAAACAAAAAGTGAAGAAGGAGAAAATAAAATGATTTACTTTAGACGGTTCCAAAAAGTGGATTTCTTTGGAGGGGTGGACAGTAACGACTGGTCCACGTTGATAGGCTGGTTCAGACGAACATCATGTGAACCAGGAGACTCGTTCCAGTTTGCTTCCCTGAAAAAGAACAGTTCTCGTAAATCCACAACTTCGTACATATGTGCTAAACTGGATATCATATACAATATACATTCTCCATTTCAAGAATTGACACTGCAATGCCCCCTCCAGCAAACATCAAATAAAATAAAACAATATCAGGAAAAACGTACCAAAAAATACCACAAAAATGAAAGAACATGGGAAGGGTCTTTTCAAGTCATCTCGCTTTGCCTCTCCAAGCATGATCGATATTTTCTACAAGCCGGGAGTTTGTCAAAATCTCGATAATCCTCAACGCAAAGAGAGTGAGCTCATCAAATATGATTGGTCAAGATGTTGTAATGTTTTGTCCAAGTACTACAAAACTGGAGGTTTTTAGAAGTGTCAAAGGGCATTTTTGCATTCTGCAGTGTTCAAGAAAATTGCAATTGAAACTACAGGGAAGTCAGTATCAAAAAGGCATTTTGTTTTCTGCCGTGTAAACATATATAATTCAATTGAAATAAAAAGTTTTATAGGTCACAGAAAGAAACATTTTTTTCCAGAAGTTTTCCACTGTTAATGCAGCATCTTTTACACCACCTTGTGTAACATGTTCCATTAGTTATTTGTGCCTGGTGTTTGTGTCCTTCATGATGTCATAAAAAACAGTAAGTTTCCCATTTGGAATGATTTTCGAATTTTATTTTACTGACAGACAGGCAGATAGATGAAAACCATTACCTTACTCCTCTGGGCAATTCCACGGTTACCCATGTTACATTTTTGATGTATTGAGGCCCCTATTTGTATCATAATTTCCTTACTTAAGTGTTTGAATCATTAGTTTTCCACAGTAGTTACATTATGCCTAGAATAACTCCACACAGGAGGAGAATTTCAGAAACTTCTTTTGTGTGGGTTACCTGTGCAAAAAACATGTGGATTACTCAGGTTACATTTTTCAACACCCCAACAAGTGTCCTCTTACGGAATGATCTTTGAAATAAGTGATATATTGTCATTTCCCTCAACTGGTGGTTCACATATCGGGTACGATCAAAATCTTATGTGAATGATCATTTCCAGAAGAATGACAAAATCTTTGGTTACTCACGTTATGCTTACTCTCGTTAGAGTATGTTACACTCGTGTGACATAAAATGTACATGTAAACAAAGATGCTAACACAATTAAAGCTGAGCAATGCTTCTCCAACAGATTAAATTTGAATAAATTCAATTTTGTTAACTTTGTACCCCAAATAACTTAAGTATAGTTTAAAGGCCCGGTCACACCTTGACGTTTTAGCCAGCGATGGCAACGTATTAAAATGTATGTAAAACGCTGGCTTACGTTGAACTTTTGATGTTTTTTTTAAAGATTCGGACGTATTCATAGCAACTTGGTCTTATGTATAACGCATTGGTAACAGACACAGAACGTTTCGTTGTGTTATCGATAACTTAAACCAACGAATGCTGAACCTGTTGTCGGCCTACACAACCGATGCCCAACGATAGTCTAACTTAGGCATAGCGCGTTGCACGCATCGCCGACGATGTCGTGACGTAGCCTATTAAAAGGCTGACGCACAACGATTCGAATCATAACTGCCGTAGAAATGGAAGTGACAACATCGCGGTCACACCTTGGCGATCTTGCCAGCGTATGCCGACCTAAGAAAAATGTGTCTAAAACGTTGGGGCACGTCAAATACGTTATGAGTAAGTTTGGTATACGTGAGTAGAACGCTAAAGTACGCTATCATACGTCGTCGTAAGTAGAGTACGTCAAGAAATTTTAAACATGTTCAAAATTTTACGACGTACTCGGCGCATGACACACGTTCCGCATGCGATGGGGATAAGTTTTACACACGATATGTGGACGCTTACACACGTCCACAAACGCTACTTATAAGCTACTCATAAGTCGAAACACGTCACGGTAATGTCTTTTTTACGCGAAATTTATTTCTAACTTATGTTTGACGTGCTTTGAACCAATTCTTTACGTAGTCCCAACACACATCGACGTAGGTAGACGTATTCCAATGACGTCTTCCAGTCGACAAAATAAAATAAATGAACGTGTTTCTACCTTACAACTGCCATATAAAGACGTGTTACCAGCGGTTTTGGGAATTGGTATATAAAAATGCTGCTCATAAAAGGGGAACCCAACAGTGTTTTCGAGTCCTTTTTGAGTCGATGTCCATGTCAGCAGTAACAGTATCAGTATCAGTATCAGTATTAGTATTAGTATTAGTAGTAGTTTGTTCATGTTGGCAGTAGTAGGCGAGTGTGAGGGGGAGGGTGTGGGTTATGATGGATCGTCCTTGCGTCCGCGTGTCCACGGGTAGGAGACATCTTTTCACCATTGTTCGAAGTTCTTCGCGGCTAATTTTTATGGGGCTTTTTCAACAATGAGCTATAGCTTGTTTTTACGATTTAGGTCTATTCATAACGGGTTGGACAAATGCACAATGAACTAATAATGTGCATAGAGCGCTTTGATTACTTATAGATACGATATACCAACGAATAATTATCGTGAAGCCGGCGTTCACAAACTATGCCCAACTATAGCCTAACTTATCCATATTGTGCGGCAGTTTATCTTTGCCGGTGACGTAGGGTTTGCTATTCATAGGCTGCCACTCAACGATTTAAATGGCTGCATCTCCACTATTGAAAGTAGACGCTTGCGCTCAACAATTGGATTTCTTTTACACTCAACGACTTTTAAACGGTACCACTCAGCTATTTTCATTGTTTCCAATGAACGATTTGAATTGCTGTCTCTCGCCTTTGTTTTTTGACGCTGGCGCTCGGAAATTTTAATCGTTTCTATTGAACGTGCTAAATCGCTCAAACCCCACTATTGAAAGTAGACGCTTGCGCTCAACAATTCGATTTTTTTACACTCAACGACTTTTAAACGGTACCACTCAGCTATTTTCATTGTTTACAATGAACGATTTAAATTGCTGTCACTCGTCTTTGTTTTTTGACGCTGGGGTTTTGAAATTTGAAGCGTTTCTTCGGAACGTGTTAAAACGCTCAAACTCGACTATTTTAAATAGACGCTGCCGATGGACAATTGGAATCATAGCCAAGCTAGACATCGAAGTGTGAACATCCTCGTCATGCCGAAGAAAAGGTTGAAGAATGCTGCAAATAAGTGTCCTGGCCGTGGCCGTGGACGCTAATGCAGGGACGATCCATTATACAGACGTCTTTCAGCCTATGAGTAACTTAAAAGTAACGTCTGTCGATGTGTGGCAACGATCGCGTAACATGCCAACAACACGTTAATCATAGGTTAGAAATAAGTTTCGGGTACGCTAAACATTACCTCGGCGTGTCTCAACTTATGATTAACTTACAAGTAGCATGTGTTGACGTCTGTCAACGATCGCAGACCGTGCGTACAACTTGTGGCCAGCGTAGCGGAACGTGTGAGTCATACGCCGGCATACGTCGTGAAATTTCAAGCATGAAAAAATTTGAGG
Source organism: Eptatretus burgeri (assembly GCF_056783735.1). Taxonomy (NCBI): domain Eukaryota; kingdom Metazoa; phylum Chordata; class Myxini; order Myxiniformes; family Myxinidae; genus Eptatretus; species Eptatretus burgeri. The sequence goes on from NC_140966.1 coordinate 63,160,532, forward strand.
ACAACCAAAAAGTACAACGTTTAAAGCCAGTGTACAATGACGTATGGCAGTGTTTTTCAGCGTGCTCTCAATGTTATCAAAACTTACCCATAACGTATTCAACGTGTGCCAGCGTTTTAGAAAAAAGTTCAAAAATCGGCATACGTTGGCTAAAACGTCAAGGTGTGACCGGGCCTTTAGGTTGGGTATACTTCAGATGACCTTCTGGTAACATCCTAAAACATGACAGAAAATTTTAAGTGGCCATGGTTCTTAACTATTGGTGTATCACGATGTTTTTCTTTGAGATAGAAAATGTTATCCATGAGGTTTGACCATTTCCAGTTTGGTCTTGCTGGTTGCATTACTCAAACCTGGCCATCATTCTGATCACCATCAATGGCTACCACTTCTCCAAGGTACAATGTCCCTTCATATTCCACTGCAAACCAGTCACTAACTTTTGTCGTGATGATATCACTTCCAGATCCAATGCTCGTGTCCAACCAGATGGCGATCCCTTCCATCCGTGATGAGATTGTTTCCCCTTACAGTGGGACCATTTTCATCAATGTAAAGGTCATTTTCATTGATGGAGGGGTCCTTTCCACCTTCTGTGATGATGAATGATGCTACATAATCATTTATCACCTTCAAAAGATGCATATTGGCCATTCCACTGATTGGCTTTGCGTTCTCAAACACAGTCTTCAGATGAAGTTCTGCATTTTTCAGGTCAATTTCAGTTGGCTGTGGCTCCGTGATTATCTGGATAGTGTTTTCAATCATCAGACAGCACACGATAAATCCACATGGAAAGATGCATACAGTCATGGCCAAAAATATTAGCACCCTTGCACGTTTTTCAAATAATGCACCATTTCTTCCATAAAAATGTTGAAATTAAAAAAAGAAACCTTTTGGAATCCACATAAGTATTTCTTTGGTTTGCAGTGGAAGAAAACAAAAAAAAAAACTGAAACAATGACTAAATCTTATCTTATTCCACACAGAAATTCCAAGATGGCCTGGACAATATTATTGGCACCTTTTAGAAGTTGTGAGAAATAATTAGATTTCAAGCAGGTGATTCTCCTTCACTTTGGAATTGAACTCACCTGTGGTGAGTTGCAGGTGACTGCAATATAAAGAAGTCAATTCCTTCGGAACTGACTAAAAACACTCATTCAACCAGTTTGATTTGATAAAAGGAGTCATTCTGCTATTTTGCGCCACTGTGTGCACCACAATGAGCATCGAGACAAGAAAGAAAAGCAAAGAATTGACTGAGGAGGTTAGACACAAGATTAGAGCCAAGCATGGACAATCTCAAGGCTACAAGTCCATCTCCAGAGACCTTGATGTTCCTGTATCCACCGTACGTAATGTTAGCAGAAAGTTTAAGGCCCATGCCACTGCAGCCAACCTCCATGGGCGTGGCCGCAAGAGAAAACTTGGTCAAAGATTGCAGCGAAGGAGTGTTCGAATGGTGGAGAAAGCACCTCGATCAACTGCCAAACAGATTCAAGCTGACCTTCAGACACAAGGTATGACAGTTTCAACTCACACCATCCGTCGCCAACTCAATGAAAGGAGGTTATATGGTAGGAGATGAAGGAGAACCCCCATTCCTGAGAGAGAGACATAAGAAAGCCCGACTGAAGTTTGCCAAAACACACCTGAACAAGCCAAAATCCTTCTGGGAGAATGTCCTGTGGACAGATGAGACCAAATTCGGGCTTTGTGGTAACGCACATCATCTCTATGTTTTCAGAGAACAAAATAAAGCCTTCAAAGAAAAGAACACCTTCCCTGCAGTCAAACATGGAGGAGGTTCAGTGATGTTTTGAGGTTGCTGTGCTGCCTCGACCACTGCGTGCCTTGAATGTGTGCATGGCATCATGAAATCAGAAGATTAACAAGGCATTTTGGAGCGCAATGTTCAACAGCACTCTCCGAGGTTTGGAGACCGGATTGCGGAGAGCTCATGGTGGGTGGTTACACCTACTCTTGGTCTGATTGCTCTGATGGTTACCATGTCCAAGGAGTTGTTGTAGCTGTGTCCACGAAGCTGATTCCAATGGTAATAGAGGGAACACGGTTCAACGAGCATATTATGAGACTAAGGAGTCGTCAGTCCTTGGGTGTCATTTCTCTGCTCTCTGTATATGCTCCAACTGAGGGGAGTGATCTCACCGTGAAAGACACATTCTATGCCACGCTCGAGGCTGTGGTTGATCAGTGCCCCAGGTGAGATACTCCTCGAGTCTTGGGGATTTCCGTACATCGGCTGGAACTGATAGGGATGGTTGTGAGACATGTGTTGGTCCCCATGGGTCTGGAACTGTGAAGCTCAAGAGCGCTAAGTTCCTTGACTTTGCAAGAAGTCAAGGACTTAGGGTGGCTGGTTCATGGTTTCAGCGCCCACAGGCTCATCGCTGGACTAGGTATGCCAATGCTGGTGGTGTGGCAAAGGAGATTGACCATTGACTCATTGATGGTCGCTGGAGGATGGTCGATCCTGAACTGCAGGGTCGACCGGAGTGCTCAGTTCCTCAATACTGACACAGGCTTGTTGTAGCAACTCTGAAGTTGCAGCTTAAATCCAGGAGAATGGTAACATCCCAGCCAAGGCTGGATGTTGGCAAGCTCAAGGATGAGAGGGAAGCTGAGGAGTTTGCAAACAGGCTGAGTGGAGATTTGGGGGGTCTGGCTGCTTTAGGGAATTCTGAAGAGTTGTGGAGTGCCTTCAAGACCACTGTCCTTGATGTTGCAGGTGGATGTCTTGGAACTCACCGGAGGGTGAGGAAGAATTTTGTCTCTCAAGGAACACTGGATGCCATTGACCAGAGCTGCAGGGCCAGGCTGAATGGCAGAGCTGAGCTGTTCAGAGAGCTGAGGTGTAAAACTGAACGTGCTCTGAGGGTGAACAAGGAGGCCTATGTGCGAGGAATCTGTGAGGGGGTAGAGCATCACCTGTAGTCAGGTGATTATCATCCTGCTTAAAGGGTAATTTACACATTGCGTTCCTCCAAACCTATCCCTCGGTGTACTGCAGTTTGAGCGGAGGGAGGTGGGCTCTTGACAGAGGAGTCCGATGTGAAGGTCCGCTGGGGCAGTTACTTTGAGCGGCTGTACCAGGCTGATCCACCAGCTGTCGAGTTGGATGTCAGGGGTGTTACTGTCCCTGTAGCTGACCCTCGAATCAACTGTGAGTCACCTTTGTATGTGGAAACACAGGCTGCGGTGAACCGGTGGAAATGTGGTAAAGCACCTGGGATCTGTTGCAGCCATGCTGAACTTCTCAAGTTTGGTGGTGCTGCTGTGCTCATGTCATTGCACTCAGTTCTGTGCTCTGCCTGTAACACAGGCATCATCCCAACTGACTGGAAGAAGAGCCTTGTTGTCCCTTTCTGGAAAGGGAAGGGTGATCTCCAGGACTGCAACAACTACCGAGGGATGACGCTGCTCCCAGTTTTGGGCAAGGTCTTTGCTCGGATAATTCTTAATCGGGTTCGCCACCATCTGATTGAACACCAGCATCCAGAGAAATCAGGCTTCACACCAAAGAGGTCAACGATTGACCGTATCCTTGCTATTCTCGTCCTCACCAAATGCAGACGAGAGTTTCAGCAGGGGCTGCTTGTAGCCTATGTTGACCTCTGCAAAGCATTTGATTCATTGAATCGGAATGCCCTCTGGAGGATTATTGGTATTCGTGGGGTGCTGCCACAACTGCGGAACCTGATGTCTGAACTATTCTCTGGTACTGAGAGTGCTGTGAGATGTGGTGATACCATCTCTGACTTATTTACAGTGGTTGCTGGAGTTCATCAGTGGTGTGTACTAGCCCCCACACTTTTCATCGCTTGTATGTACTGGATTCTGGGGAGGATATCAGAGAGATCAAGCTTCGCTGCATCATTTGTAAATGTTAAGATGTCTGACCTGTTTTCGCAGATGATGCAGTCATCTTTGCAGAGATGCTAGATATCTTTTTGGGGGCCATAGAGGTGTTGAATGAGGAGTCGGAGCCTCTGGGATTATGGGTTTCCTGGGTCAAAACTAAAATCCAGGCCTTCAATGACATCTTGGATGTTACGACCTTGTCTGTACCTGTTTGTGGCGAGGATGTTGAGGTCACAGAGAGATTCATTTACCTTGGCAGTGATATTCACATCTCTGCTGGCTGTGAGCTCGAGGTCAATAGACTTCTGGGTCAGGCCTGGGGAGTCATGGATTCTGGATCATGAGGTGTGGAGCTGCCGGTATCTGAGCAGGAAGAAGGAAGTCTGAGTATTTAGGTCCTTGGTGCTTCCAGTCTTGCTCTCTGGATGTGAGACTTGGACTCTGACCAGCGATCTGAGACGTTAACTTAACTCCTTTGGTTCCAGGTCTCTTCGGAGAATCCTTGGCTATTGCTGGTCAGACTTTGTTTCCAATGAGCGGTTGCTGAGAGTGACTCAAATGCGATTTGTTACCTGCATAGTCTGTGAGCATCAGCTGCGGCTGAATGGACATGTTTGGGGAGTATCTACGGAGGGTATTCGTGCACCCCCCCCCACCAGGACTCAACCAAACCAACTTTTTAAGCTTCCTTTTATCGTCCTATTACACATTTGAGATGTTAACAAAAAAGATTGCCGGCACTCTGGCGATATTCAAGATGGCGTCAAAAATGGCCGGTAAAATGGGTAAAATCATAGAATACGGTGTGTGACATCTCAAAAATGTGGCAAATTGGAAAAATAATCATTGGGATTTGATACCTGATCATTAGTTACTAGTTTCTGATAAGTGGCTGTATACTGCTTTCTGCATTTTTGGTGGTATTGGGCCTCTGCTGCAAACAAATCAAATCCTCGGATTCGCCTTAAGAGCCACTCATGATTGTTCTCTTCTGCTATTTTCAGCACAATTCTGCCATCCATCACGTTCAAATGAAGAGGCACCTTCCTTTGTGTCAATGCCTGCCTTTTTCACATGGATTCGGCCTTCAGTATTGCAGTAAATACAATCGGGTTGAAAAATGATCTTTTCTGATGCTTTCTTGCGTTTTACCCTTCCTTCTTGGCTGGTAGATGGTCCAGGAGCTTCAGGATCGTTAGATGGTTTACCAGCTGTTAACCTATGTAGGTTAACATAGGTTAACCTATGTAGGTTAACCTATGTAGATAAATATTTGGTAACATCCTCGGTGATAGCCCTCGTTCTCCTGGATCTCATCAGGAATGCCCTGATGGCTATCTGCCATTCCATATGAAGAACCTGGTGGTTCAGCTAAGCAACGATCCTATATATTATTGAGAAGTGCCAATCTATCATTTGGATTCATCAAGTCTGAAAAATATGTGAATGATCCATGCTTTATTCCAGACATATGAATGACACAATGTTCCCGATTGCGTTTTCTTTCCATTTCAACAACTTTCTTTTGACAATTACATTAAACTATTTCTTGTTTGTCTGACATCTTGACTTGTGATCCTGATCTTGACGAGCTACAGTCTTGCTAAGCTAACAAATCTAACCTGGAAAGAGAAAAATAAAAAATAAAAAATAAAAAAAGAGATAAGTACACATGATACTTGAGTGTATGTAAATATTCAAAGTGCATCGCGGTGTGTATAGGGGTGTGTTTGTGTGTGTGGGTGTGTGTGTGGGTGTGTGTTTTCTGGCTTTCAAATTGTCCGCCATCTTCAATTCCAAGTACAACGAGAGGGGGAGCACGCGGGAGAGTGCAAAACCTCCGCCGCCAATACTGCTTGGTCACTCAAGTGAACCTGAGATCCTATTCATTCAATTTGACGTCAACAGTGCTCACAGAGTTATAGTTTGAAACTTTCCCTTTTACTTTTAACTTTTACATACTCAATTAATTTGTCATAACTAGATTCCTTGAGACAGAAATTGATTTTACGTGGGTATATTCACCTGAAGTTCAAAAATCAGCCGCAATTATAATTTTGGCATGTTTTTTTTTGTTTGAAATCACTAAGAACATGTAGAAATGCAAAAAAAATAAAAATCGAAATTTTGTTGCAAAAATTTGCTAATTTTTTTTTTCTCTAACAATTTTTTTTTTGGGGGAGGGGAGGGTTGGAAATCACCTAAAGCATGAAGAAATGCAAAAAAAAAGAAATCGAAATTTTGTTGAAAAAAAAGTAGCAAAAAACCATCAAAAATCGAATATTTTACCTCACTGTGACCTTTGACCGATTTTGACCAAAATCTAATCGGCACTAGCCATCACCTTCCTGAATCACGTGCTGTAATTTGACATTGGTAGCTTCTTCCGTTCTCGAGTTATAGTGCCAACAAACAAACAAACAAACAACCAAACAAACAAACAAGCAGTCATAGACTGGTACTTACGAAATCGTCAACTTGACCTCTGACCTTGTCTAATAAAAGCTGTCTTGAGAGAAGGTAGCGATGCAAACCAGAAGTTTCTACGATGATTCTGTACGAAACCATCAAAAATCGAATGTTTTGGATGTTTGACCGCACTGTGACCTTGACCTTTGACCGATTGTGACCAAAATCTAATCAGTGCAAGCCACCTCCCTCCTGAATCAACTGGTGTAATTTGACATTGGTAGCTTCTTCCATTCTCGAGTTATCATTTTTTGGATGTTTGACCTCACTGTGACCTTGACCTTTGACCGATTTTGACCAAAATCTAAGCAGCACCAGCGATCACCCTCCTGAATTACGTGGTGTAATTTGACATTGGTAGCTTCTTCCGTTCTCGAGTTATCGTGCCTACAAACAAACAATCAGAAATGGAAGTCATCAATATACTTATGAAATCTTATAGATTTCTTAAGTCACAAGCAGTCATAGACTGGTACTTACGAAATCGTCAACTTGACCTCTGACCTTGTCTCATAAAAGCTGTCTCGAGAGAAGGTAGCGACGCAAACCAGAAGTTTCTACGATGATTCTGTAGCAAACCATCAAAAATCGAATGTTTGACCTCACTGTGTCCTTGACCTTTGACCGATTTTGACCTAAATCTAATCAGCGCTAGCCACCACCCTCCTGAATCACAAGGTGTAATTTGACATTGGTCGCCTCTTCCGTTCTCGAGTTGTAATTTTTTTTTGATGTTTGACCTCACTGTGACCTTGACCATTGACCGATTTTGACCAAAATCTAATCAGCACTAGCCGTCACGCTCCTGCATCACGTTTTGTAATTTGACATTGGTGGCTTCTTCTGTTCTCGAGTTATAATTTTTTTTTGATGTTTGACCTCACTGTGACCTTGACCTTTGACCGATTTTGACCAAAATCTAATTGGCGCAAGCCATCACCCTCCTGAATCAAGTGATGTAATTTGACATTGGTAGATTCTTCCGTTCTCGAGTTATCGTGCCGACAAACAAACAAACAAACAAACAGAAACGGAAGTCATGAATATACTTACGAAATCGAAAGATTTTGTCAGTAACAAACAACCAAACGGAAGGCATCAATATACTGACGAAATCTTTAGATTTCGGAAGTAACAAGCAGTCATAGACTGGTACTCACGAAATCGTCAACTCAACCTCTGACCTTGTCTAATAAAAGCTGTCTCTCGAGAAGGTAGCGAAGCAAACCAGAAGTTTCCACAATGATTCTGCACCAAACCATCAAAAATCGAATTTTTGGATGTTTGACCTCACTGTGACCTTGTCCTTTGACCAATTTTGACCAAAATATAACAAGCACGAGCCACCACCCTCCTGAATCACGTGATGAAATTTGACATTGGTAGCTTCTTCCGTTCTCGAGTTATCTGTACCAAACCATCAAAAATCGAATTTTTGGATGTTTGACCTCACTGTGACCTTGTCCTTTGACCAATTTTGACCAAAATATAATAAGCGCTAGCCACCACCCTCCTCAATCACGTGGTGTAATATGACATTGGTAGATTCTTCCGTTCTCGAGTTATCATTTTTTGGATGTTTGACCTCACTGTGACCTTGACCTTTGACCGATTTTGAGCAAAATCTAATCAGCACAAGCCAGCACCCTCCTGAATCACGTGGTGTAATTTGACATTGGGCGCTTCTTCCGTTCTCGAGTTATCTGTACCAAACCATCAAAAATCGAATATTTGACCTGACTGTGACCTTGACCTTTGACCGATTTTGACCAAAATCTAATCAGCACTCGCCATCACCCTCCTGAATCACGTGGTGTAATTTGACATTGGTAGCTTCTTCCGTTCTCAAGTTATCATTTTTGGGATGTTTGACCTCACTGTGAGCTTGACCTTTGACCGATTTTGACCAAAATCTAATCAGCACGAGCCATCACCCTCCTGAATGACGTGGTGTAATTTGACACTGGTAGCTTCTTCCGCTCTCGAGTTATCTGCACCAAACGATCAAAAATCGAATGTTTTGGAAGTTTGACCTCACTGTGACCTTGACCTTTGACCGATTTTAACCAAAATCTAATCAGCACTTGCAAGCACGCTCCTGAATCACGTGATGTAATTTGACATTGGTCGCTTCTTCCGTTCTTGAGTTATCGTGCCTACAAACAAACAAACAAACAGAAACGGAAGGCATCAATATACTTAAGAAATCTTTAGATTTCGGAAGTAATAAGCAGTCATAGACTGGTACTTACGAAATAGTCTAAGAAAAGCTGTCTCCAGAGAAGGTAGTGACGCAAACCAGAAGTTTCTACATTTATTCTGTACCAAACCATCAAAAATCGAAGGTTTTGGATGTTTGACCTCACTGTGACCTTGACCTTTGACCTATTTTTACCAAAATATAATAAGCATGAGCCACCACCCTCCTGAATCACGTGATGAAATTTGACATTGGTAGCTTCTTCCGTTCTCGAGTTATGTGTACCAAACCATGAAAAATCGAATGTTTGACCTCACTGTGACCTTGACCGTTGACCAATTTTGACCAAAATGTAATCAGCACTAGCCATCACCCTCCTGAATCACCTGGTGTAATTTGACATTGGTAGCTTCTTCCGTTCTCGAGTTATCTGTACCAAACCATCAAAAATCGAATATTTGACCTCACTGTGACCTTGACCTTTGACCGATTTTGACCAAAATCTAAGCAGCACTAGCCATCACTTTCCTGAATCACGTGGTGTAAATTTACATTGGTAGCTTCTTCCGTTCTCGAGTTATCGTGCCTACAAACAAACAAACAAACAAGCAGTCATAGACTGGTACTTACGAAATCGGCAACTTGACCGCGGACCTTGTCTAATAAAAGCTTTCTCGAAAGAAGGCAGCGACGCAAACCAGAAGTTTCTACGATGATTCTGTACAAAACCATCAAAAATCAAATGTTTTGGATGTTTGACCGCACTGTGACCTTGAACTTTGACCGATTTTAACCAAAATTTAATCAACGCAAGCCATCACCCTCCTGAATCACCTGGTATAATTTGACATTGGAAGCTTCTTCCGTTCTCGAGTTATCCTGCCTACAAACAAACAAAAAAGCAGTCATAGACTGATACTTACGAAATCGTCAACTTGACCTATGACCTTGTCTCATAAAAGCTGTCTCGAGAGAAGGTTGCGAAGCAAACCAGAAGTTTCAACAATGATTCTGGACCAAACCATCAAAAATCGAATGTTTTGGATGTTTGAACGCACTGTGACCTTGACCTTTGACCGATTTTGACCAAAATCTAATCAGCACTCGCCATCACCCTCTTGAATCACGTGGTGTAATTTGACATTGGTAGCTTCTTCCGTTCTCGAGTTATCTGTTCCAAACTATCCAAAATCGAATATTTGACCTCACTGTGACCTTGACCTTTGACCGATTTCGACCAAAATCTAATCAGCACTTGCCATCACACCCTCCTGAATCACGTGCTGTAATTTGACATTGGTCGCTTCTTCCGTTCTCGAGATATCTTGCCTACAAACAAACAAACAAACAAGCAAACAGAAGCGGAAGTCATCAATATACTAAAGAAAACTTTAGATTTCGTAAGTAACAAACAAACAAACAAACAAACGAACAGAAACGGAAGTCATCAATATACTCACGAAATCTTCAGAATTCGTAAGTAACAAGCAAACAGAAACGGAAGTCATCAATATACTGACGAAATCTTTAGATTTCGGAAGTAACAAACAAACAAACAAGCAGTCATAGACTCGTTCTTACGAAATCGTCAACTTGACCTCTGACGTTGTCCAATAAATGCTGTCTCTGGAGAAGGTAGCGACGCAAACCAGAAGTTTCTACGATGATTCTGTACCAAACCTTCAAAAATCGAATGTTTTGGATGTTTGAGCTCACTGTGAGCTTGACCTTTGACCGATTTTGACCAAAATCTAATCAGCACGAGCCATCACCCTCCTGAATGACGTGGTGTAATTTGACACTGGTAGCTTCTTCCGCTCTCGAGTTATCTGCACCAAACGATCAAAAATCGAATGTTTTGGAAGTTTGACCTCACTGTGACCTTGACCTTTGACCGATTTTAACCAAAATCTAATCAGCACTTGCAAGCACGCTCCTGAATCACGTGATGTAATTTGACATTGGTCGCTTCTTCCGTTCTTGAGTTATCGTGCCTACAAACAAACAAACAAACAGAAACGGAAGGCATCAATATACTTAAGAAATCTTTAGATTTCGGAAGTAATAAGCAGTCATAGACTGGTACTTACGAAATAGTCTAAGAAAAGCTGTCTCCAGAGAAGGTAGTGACGCAAACCAGAAGTTTCTACATTTATTCTGTACCAAACCATCAAAAATCGAAGGTTTTGGATGTTTGACCTCACTGTGACCTTGACCTTTGACCTATTTTTACCAAAATATAATAAGCACGAGCCACCACCCTCCTGAATCACGTGATGAAATTTGACATTGGTAGCTTCTTCCGTTCTCGAGTTATGTGTACCAAACCATGAAAAATCGAATGTTTGACCTCACTGTGACCTTGACCGTTGACCAATTTTGACCAAAATGTAATCAGCACTTGCCATCACCCTCCTGAATCACCTGGTGTAATTTGACATTGGTAGCTTCTTCCGTTCTCGAGTTATCTGTACCAAACCATCAAAAATCGAATATTTGACCTCACTGTGACCTTGACCTTTGACCGATTTTGACCAAAATCTAAGCAGCACTAGCCATCACTTTCCTGAATCACGTGGTGTAAATTTACATTGGTAGCTTCTTCCGTTCTCGAGTTATCATGCCTACAAACAAACAAACAAACAAGCAGTCATAGACTGGCACTTACGAAATCGGCAACTTGACCGCGGACCTTGTCTAATAAAAGCTTTCTTGAAAGAAGGCAGCGACGCAAACCAGAAGTTTCTACGATGATTCTGTACAAAACCATCAAAAATCAAATGTTTTGGATGTTTGACCGCACTGTGACCTTGAACTTTGACCGATTTTAACCAAAATTTAATCAACGCAAGCCATCACCCTCCTGAATCACCTGGTATAATTTGACATTGGAAGCTTCTTCCGTTCTCGAGTTATCCTGCCTACAAACAAACAAAAAAGCAGTCATAGACTGATACTTACGAAATCGTCAACTTGACCTATGACCTTGTCTCATAAAAGCTGTCTCGAGAGAAGGTTGCGAAGCAAACCAGAAGTTTCAACAATGATTCTGGACCAAACCATCAAAAATCGAATGTTTTGGATGTTTGAACGCACTGTGACCTTGACCTTTGACCGATTTTGACCAAAATCTAATCAGCACTCGCCATCACCCTCTTGAATCACGTGGTGTAATTTGACATTGGTAGCTTCTTCCGTTCTCGAGTTATCTGTTCCAAACTATCCAAAATCGAATATTTGACCTCACTGTGACCTTGACCTTTGACCGATTTCGACCAAAATCTAATCAGCACTTGCCATCACACCCTCCTGAATCACGTGCTGTAATTTGACATTGGTCGCTTCTTCCGTTCTCGAGATATCTTGCCTACAAACAAACAAACAAACAAGCAAACAGAAGCGGAAGTCATCAATATACTAAAGAAAACTTTAGATTTCGTAAGTAACAAACAAACAAACAAACAAACGAACAGAAACGGAAGTCATCAATATACTCACGAAATCTTCAGAATTCGTAAGTAACAAGCAAACAGAAACGGAAGTCATCAATATACTGACGAAATCTTTAGATTTCGGAAGTAACAAACAAACAAACAAGCAGTCATAGACTCGTTCTTACGAAATCGTCAACTTGACCTCTGACGTTGTCCAATAAATGCTGTCTCTGGAGAAGGTAGCGACGCAAACCAGAAGTTTCTACGATGATTCTGTACCAAACCTTCAAAAATCGAATGTTTTGGATGTTTGAGCTCACTGTGACCTTGACCTTTGACCGATTTTGACCAAAATCTAATCAGCGCTAGGCATGACACTCCTGAATCACGTGGTGTAATTTGACATCGGTAGCTTCTTCCGTTCTCAAGTTATCTGTACCAAACCATCAAAAATAGAATATTTGACCTCACTGTGACCTTGACCTTTGACGGATTTTGACCAAAATCTAATCAGCACTTGCCACCACCCTCCTCAATCACGTGGTGTAATTTGACATTGGTAGATTCTTCCGTTCTCGAGTTATCATTTTTTGCATGTTTGACCTCACTGTGACATTGACCTTTGACCGATTTTGACCAAAATCTAATCAGCGCTAGGCATCACCCTCCTGAATCAAGTGGTGTAATTTGACATTGGTAGCTTCTTCCGTTCTCGAGTTATCGTGCCTACAAACAAACAAACTAACAAACAAACAAGCAGTCATTGACTGGTACTTACGAAATCGTCAACTTGCCTTCTGACCTTGTCGAATAAAAGCTGTCTCTCGAGAAGGTAGCGACGCAAACTGGAAGTTTCTACGATGATTCTGTACCAAACCATCAAAAATCGAATGTTTTGGATGTTTGACCTCACCGTGACCTTGACCTTTGACGGATTTTGACCAAAATCTAATCAGTGCTAGCCACCACCCTCCTGAATCATGTGGTCTAATTTGACATTGGTTGCTTCTTCCATTCGCGAGTTGTCATTTTTTGGATGTTTGACCTCACTGTGACCTTGACCTTTGACCGATTTTGACCAAAATATAATCAGCGCTAGACATCACCCTCCTGAATCACGTGGTGTAATTTGACATTGGTGGCTTCTTCCGTTCTCGAGTTATCGTGCCTACAAACAAACAAACAAACAAACAAACAGAAACGGAAGGCATCAATATACGTTCGAAATCTTGAGATTTCGTAAGTAACAAACAGAAACGGAAGTCATCAAAATACTTACGACATCTTTAGATTTCTTCAGTCACAAGCAGTCATAGACTGGTACTTACGAAATCGTCAACTTGACCTCTGACCTTGTCTCATAAAAGCTGTCTCGAGAGAAGGTCGCGATGCAAACCAGAAGTTTCTACGACGATTCTGTACCAAACCATCAAAAATCGAATGTTTGACCTCACTGTGTCCTTGACCTTTGACCGATTTTGACCAAAATCTAATCAGCGCTAGCCACCACCCTCCTGAATCACGTGGTGTAATTTGACATTGGTAGCTTCTTCCGTTCTTGAGTTATAATTTTTTTTTGATGTTTGACCTCACTGTGACCTTGACCTTTGACTGATTTTGACGCAAATCTAATCGGCGCATGCCATCACCCTCCTGAATCACGTAATGTAATTTGACATTGCTTGCTTCTTCCGTTCTCGAGTTATAACTTTTTTTTGGATGTTGGACCTCACTGTGACCTTGACCATTGACCGATTTTGACCAAAATCTAATCAGCACTAGCTGTCACGCTCCTGCATCACGTTTCGTAATTTGACATTGGTAGCTTTTTCCGTTCTCGAGTTATAATTTTTTTTTTGATGTTTCACCTCACTGTGGCCTTGAGCTTTGACCGATTTTGACCAAAATCTAATCGGCGCTAGGCATCACCCTCCTGAATCACTTGATGTAATTTGACATTGGTAGATTCTTCCGTTCTCGAGTTATCATGCCGACAAACAAACAAACAAACAGAAACGGAAGTCATCAATATACTTACGAAATCGAAAGATTTCGTCAGTAACAAACAAACAAAGGGAAGGCATCAATATACTGACGAAATCTTTATGTTTCGGAAGTAACAAGCAGTCATAGAGTGGTACTCACGAAATCGTCAACTCGACCTCTGACCTTGTCTAATAAAAGCTGTCTCTCGAGAAGGTAGCGAAGCAAACCAGAAGTTTCCACGATGATTCTGCACCAAACCATCAAAAATCGAATTTTTGGATGTCTGACCTCACTGTGACCTTGTCCTTTGACCAATTTTGACCAAAATATAATCAGCACAAGCCAGTACCCTCCTGAATCACGTGGTGTAATTTGACATTGGTGGCTTCTTCCGTTCTCGAGTTATCTGTAGCAAACCATCAAAAATCGAATATTTGACCTGACTGTGACCTTTACCTTTGACCGATTTTGACCAAAATCTAATCAGCACTCGCCATCACCCTCCTAAATCACGTGGTGTAATTTGACATTGGTAGCCACAACCGTTCTCGAGTTATCGTGCGTACAAACAAACAAACAAGCAGTCATAGACTGGTAATTACGAAATCGTCAACTTGACCACTGACCTTGTCTCATAAAAGCTGTCTCGAGAGAAGGTAGCGACGCAAACCAGAAATCTCTACGATGATTCTGAACCAAACCATCAAAAATCGAATGTTTTGGATGTTTGACCGTACTGTGACCTTGACCTTTGACCGATTTCGACCAAAATCTAATCAGCACTTGCCATCACCCTCCTGAATCACGTGGTGTAATTTGACATGGGTCACTTCTTCCGTTCTCGAGATATCTTGCCTACAAAGAAACGCACAAACAAGAAAACAGAAGCGGAAGTCATCAATATACTGACGAAATCTTTAGATTTCGTAAGTAACAAACAAACAAACAAGCAGTCATAGACTCGTCCTTACGAAATCGTCAACTTGACCTCTGACGTTGTCCAATAAAAGCTGTCTCTGGAGAAGGTAGCGACGCAAACCAGAAGTTTCTACGATGATTCTGTACCAAACCATCAAAAATCGAATGTTTTGGATGTTTGACCTCACTGTGACCTTGACCTTTGACCAATTTTGACCAAAATCTAATCAGCGCTAGGAATCACCCTCCTGAATCACGTGGTGTAATTTGACATTGATAGCTTCTTCCGTTCTCGAGTTATCTGTACCAAACCATCAAAAATCGAATATTTGACCTCACTGTGACCTTGACCTTTGACGGATTTCGACCAAAATCTAATCAGCACTTGCCACCACCCTCCTCAATCACGTGGTGTAATTTGACATTGGTAGATTCTTCCGTTCTCGAGTTATCATTTTTTGGATGTTTGACCTCACTGTGACCTTGAACTTTGACCGATTTTGACCAAAATCTAATCAGCGCTAGGCATCACCCTCCTGAATCACGTGGTGTAATTTGACATTGATAGCTTCTTCCATTCCCGAGTTATCGTGCCTGCAAACAAACAAACTAACAAACAAACAAGCAGTCATAGACTGGTACTTACGAAATCGTCAACTTGACTTCTGACCTTGTCGAATAACAGCTGTCTCTCGAGAAGGTAGCGACGCAAACTGGAAGTTTCTACGATGATTCTGTACCAAACCATCAAAAATCGAATGTTTTGGATGTTTGACCTCACCGTGACCTTGACCTTAGACGGATTTTGACCAAAATCTAATCAGTGCGAGCCACCACCCTCCTGAATCACGTGGTGTAATTTGACATTAGTTGCTTCTTCCATTCTCGAGTTGTAATTTTTTGGATGTTTGACCTCACTGTGACCTTGACCTTTGACCGATTTTGACCAAAATATAATCAGCACTAGCCATCACGCTCCTGAATCACTTGGTGTAATTTGACATTGGAAGCTTCTTCCGTTCTCAAGTTATCTGTACCAAACC
Source organism: Eptatretus burgeri (assembly GCF_056783735.1). NCBI lineage: Eukaryota > Metazoa > Chordata > Myxini > Myxiniformes > Myxinidae > Eptatretus > Eptatretus burgeri. The sequence goes on from NC_140966.1 coordinate 63,176,470, forward strand.
ATAAAAAATCTGATATTTGACCTCACTGTGACCTTGACCTTTGACCGATTTCGACCAAAATCTAATCTGCACTTGCCATAACCCTCCGGAATCACATGGTTTAATTTGACATTGCTAGCTTCTTCCGTTCTTGAGTTATCGTGCCGACAAACAAACAAACAAACAAGCAGTCATAGACTGGTACTTACGAAATCGTCAACTTGACCTCTGACCTTGTCTAATAAAAGCTGTCTCTAGAGAAGGTAGCGACGCAAACCAGAAGTTTCTACGATGATTCTGTACCAAACCATCAAAAATCGAATGTTTGACCTCACTGTGACCTTGACCGTTGACCAATTTTGACCGAAATCTAATCAGCACTAGCCATCACCCTCCTGAATCATGTGGTGTAATTTGACATTGGTGGCTTCTTCCGTTCTCGAGTTATCTGGACCAAACCATCAAAAATCGAATATTTGACCTCACTGTGACCTTGACCTTTGACCGATTTTGACCAAAATCTAATCAGCACTAGCCATCAGCCTCCTGAATCACGTGGTGTAATTTGACATTGGTAGCTTCTTCCGTTCTCGAGTTATCGTGCCGACAAACAAACAAACGAACAAACAAGCAGTCATCGACTGGTACTTACGAAATCGTCAACTTGACCTCTGACCTTGTGTAAAAAAAAGCTGTCTCTTGAGAAGGTAGCGAAGCAAACTAGAAGTTTCTACGATGACTCTGCACCAAACCATCAAAAATCGAATGTTGTGGATGTTTGACCTCACAGTGACCTTGACCTTTGACTGATTTTGACCAAAACCTAATCAGTGCTCGCCACCACCCTCCTGAATCACCTGGTGTAATTTGACATTGGTAGCTTCTTCCGTTCTCGAGTTATCATTTTTGGGATGTTTGACATCACTGTGACCTTGACCGTTGACCGATTTTGACCAAAATCTAATCAGCACGAGCCATCACCCTCCTGAATGACGTGGTGTAATTCGACACCGGTAGCTTCTTCCGCTCTCGAGTTATCTGCACCAAACGATCAAAAATCGAATGTTTTGGAAGTTTGACCTCACTGTGATCTTGACCTTTGACCGATTTTAACCAAAATCTAATCAGCACTTGCAAGCACGCTCCTGAATCACGTGATGTAATTTGACATTGGTCGCTTCTTCCGTTCTTGAGTTATCGTGCCTACAAACAAACAAACAAACAGAAACGGAAGGCATCAATATACTTAAGAAATCTTTAGATTTCGTAAGTAATAAGCAGTCATAGACTGGTACTTATGAAATAGTCTAAGAAAAGCTGTCTCCAGAGAAGGTAGCGACGCAAACCAGAAGTTTCTACATTTATTCTGTACCAAACCATCAAAAATCGAAGGTTTTGGATGTTTGACCTCACTGTGACCTTGACCTTTGACCGATTTTTACCAAAATATAATAAGCACGAGCCACCACCCTCGTGAATCACGTGATGAAATTTGACATTGGTAGCTTCTTCCGTTCTCGAGTTATGTGTACCAAACCATGAAAAATCGAATGTTTGACCTCACTGTGACCTTGACCGTTGACCAATTTTGACCAAAATGTAATCAGCACTAGCCATCACCCTCCTGAATCACCTGGTGTAATTTGACATTGGTAGCTTCTACCGTTCTCGAGTTATCTGTACCAAACCATCAAAAATCGAATATTTGACCTCACTGTGACCTTGACCTTTGACCGATTTTGACCAAAATCTAAGCAGCACTAGCCATCACTTTCCTGAATCACGTGCTGTAATTTGACATTGGTCGCTTCTTCCGTTCTCGAGATATCGTGCCTACAAACAAACAAACAAACAAGCAGTCATAGACTGGTACTTACGAAATCGGCAACTTGACCGCGGACCTTGTCTAATAAAAGCTTTCTCGAAAGAAGGCAGCGACGCAAACCAGAAGTTTCTACGATGATTCTGTACAAAACCATCAAAAATCAAATGTTTTGGATGTTTGACCGCACTGTGACCTTGACCTTTGACCGATTTTAACCAAAATTTAATCAACGCAAGCCATCACCCTCCTGAATCACCTGGTATAATTTGACATTGGAAGCTTCTTCCGTTCTCGAGTTATCTGTTCCAAACTATCCAAAATCGAATATTTGACCTCACTGTGACCTTGACCTTTGAACGATTTCGACCAAAATCTAATCAGCACTTGCCATCACACCCTCCTGAATCACGTGCTGTAATTTGACATTGGTCGCTTCTTCCGTTCTCGAGATATCTTGCCTACAAACAAACAAACAAACAAGCAAACAGAAGCGGAAGTCATCAATATACTAAAGAAAACTTTAGATTTCGTAAGTAACAAACAAACAAACAAACAAACGAACAGAAACGGAAGTCATCAATATACTCACGAAATCTTCAGAATTCGTAAGTAACAAGCAAACAGAAACGGAAGTCATCAATGTACTGACGAAATCTTTAGATTTCGGAAGTAATAAACAAACAAACAAGTAGTCGTAGACTCGTCCTTACGAAATCGTCAACTTGACCTCTGACGTTGTCCAATAAATGCTGTCTCTGGAGAAGGTAGCGACGCAAACCAGAAGTTTCTACGATGATTCTGTACCAAACCTTCAAAAATCGAATGTTTTGGATGTTTGAGCTCACTGTGACCTTGACCTTTGACCGATTTTGACCAAAATCTAATCAGCGCTAGGCATGACACTCCTGAATCACGTGGTGTAATTTGACATTGGTAGCTTCTTCCGTTCTCAAGTTATCTGTACCAAACCATCAAAAATATAATATTTGACCTCACTGTGACCTTGACCTTTGACGGATTTCGACCAAAATCGAATCAGCACTTGCCACCACCCTGCTCAATCACGTGGTGTAATTTGACATTGGTAGATTCTTCCGTTCTCGAGTTATCATTTTTTGCATGTTTGACCTCACTGTGACATTGACCTTTGACCGATTTTGACCAAAATCTAATCAGCGCTAGACATCACCCTCCTGAATCACGTGGTGTAATTTGACATTGGTGGCTTCTTCCGTTCTCGAGTTATCGTGCCTACAAACAAACAAACAAACAAACAAACAGAAACGGAAGGCATCAATATACGTTCGAAATCTTGAGATTTCGTAAGTAACAAACAGAAACGGAAGTCATCAAAATACTTACGACATCTTTAGATTTCTTCAGTCACAAGCAGTCATAGACTGGTACTTACGAAATCGTCAACTTGACCTCTGACCTTGTCTCATAAAAGCTGTCTCGAGAGAAGGTCGCGATGCAAACCAGAAGTTTCTACGACGATTCTGTACCAAACCATCAAAAATCGAATGTTTTGGATGTTTGACCTCACCGTGACCTTGACCTTTGACGGATTTTGACCAAAATCTAATCAGTGCTAGCCACCACCCTCCTGAATCATGTGGTGTAATTTGACATTGGTAGCTTCTTCCGCTCTCGAGTTATAATTTTTTTTGATGTTTGACCTCACTGTGACCTTGACCTTTGACTGATTTTGACGCAAATCTAATCGGCGCATGCCATCACCCTCCTGAATCACGTAATGTAATTTGACATTGCTTGCTTCTTCCGTTCTCGAGTTATAACTTTTTTGGATGTTGGACCTCACTGTGATCTTGACCTTTGACCGATTTTAACCAAAATCTAATCAGCACTTGCAAGCACGCTCCTGAATCACGTGATGTAATTTGACATTGGTCGCTTCTTCCGTTCTTGAGTTATCGTGCCTACAAACAAACAAACAAACAGAAACGGAAGGCATCAATATACTTAAGAAATCTTTAGATTTCGTAAGTAATAAGCAGTCATAGACTGGTACTTATGAAATAGTCTAAGAAAAGCTGTCTCCAGAGAAGGTAGCGACGCAAACCAGAAGTTTCTACATTTATTCTGTACCAAACCATCAAAAATCGAAGGTTTTGGATGTTTGACCTCACTGTGACCTTGACCTTTGACCGATTTTTACCAAAATATAATAAGCACGAGCCACCACCCTCGTGAATCACGTGATGAAATTTGACATTGGTAGCTTCTTCCGTTCTCGAGTTATGTGTACCAAACCATGAAAAATCGAATGTTTGACCTCACTGTGACCTTGACCGTTGACCAATTTTGACCAAAATGTAATCAGCACTAGCCATCACCCTCCTGAATCACCTGGTGTAATTTGACATTGGTAGCTTCTACCGTTCTCGAGTTATCTGTACCAAACCATCAAAAATCGAATATTTGACCTCACTGTGACCTTGACCTTTGACCGATTTTGACCAAAATCTAAGCAGCACTAGCCATCACTTTCCTGAATCACGTGCTGTAATTTGACATTGGTCGCTTCTTCCGTTCTCGAGATATCGTGCCTACAAACAAACAAACAAACAAGCAGTCATAGACTGGTACTTACGAAATCGGCAACTTGACCGCGGACCTTGTCTAATAAAAGCTTTCTCGAAAGAAGGCAGCGACGCAAACCAGAAGTTTCTACGATGATTCTGTACAAAACCATCAAAAATCAAATGTTTTGGATGTTTGACCGCACTGTGACCTTGACCTTTGACCGATTTTAACCAAAATTTAATCAACGCAAGCCATCACCCTCCTGAATCACCTGGTATAATTTGACATTGGAAGCTTCTTCCGTTCTCGAGTTATCTGTTCCAAACTATCCAAAATCGAATATTTGACCTCACTGTGACCTTGACCTTTGAACGATTTCGACCAAAATCTAATCAGCACTTGCCATCACACCCTCCTGAATCACGTGCTGTAATTTGACATTGGTCGCTTCTTCCGTTCTCGAGATATCTTGCCTACAAACAAACAAACAAACAAGCAAACAGAAGCGGAAGTCATCAATATACTAAAGAAAACTTTAGATTTCGTAAGTAACAAACAAACAAACAAACAAACGAACAGAAACGGAAGTCATCAATATACTCACGAAATCTTCAGAATTCGTAAGTAACAAGCAAACAGAAACGGAAGTCATCAATGTACTGACGAAATCTTTAGATTTCGGAAGTAATAAACAAACAAACAAGTAGTCGTAGACTCGTCCTTACGAAATCGTCAACTTGACCTCTGACGTTGTCCAATAAATGCTGTCTCTGGAGAAGGTAGCGACGCAAACCAGAAGTTTCTACGATGATTCTGTACCAAACCTTCAAAAATCGAATGTTTTGGATGTTTGAGCTCACTGTGACCTTGACCTTTGACCGATTTTGACCAAAATCTAATCAGCGCTAGGCATGACACTCCTGAATCACGTGGTGTAATTTGACATTGGTAGCTTCTTCCGTTCTCAAGTTATCTGTACCAAACCATCAAAAATATAATATTTGACCTCACTGTGACCTTGACCTTTGACGGATTTCGACCAAAATCGAATCAGCACTTGCCACCACCCTGCTCAATCACGTGGTGTAATTTGACATTGGTAGATTCTTCCGTTCTCGAGTTATCATTTTTTGCATGTTTGACCTCACTGTGACATTGACCTTTGACCGATTTTGACCAAAATCTAATCAGCGCTAGGCATCACCCTCCTGAATCAAGTGGTGTAATTTGACATTGGTAGCTTCTTCCGTTCTCGAGTTATCGTGCCAACAAACAAACAAACTAACAAACAAACAAGCAGTCATAGACTGGTACTTACGAAATCGTCAACTTGCCTTCTGACCTTGTCGAATAAAAGCTGTCTCTCGAGAAGGTAGCGACGCAAACTGGAAGTTTCTACGATGATTCTGTACCAAACCATCAAAAATCGAATGTTTTGGATGTTTGACCTCACCGTGACCTTGACATTTGACGGATTTTGACCAAAATCTAATCAGTGCTAGCCACCACCCTCCTGAATCATGTGGTGTAATTTGACACCGGTAGCTTCTTCCGCTCTCGAGTTATCTGCACCAAACGATCAAAAATCGAATGTTTTGGAAGTTTGACCTCACTGTGATCTTGACCTTTGACCGATTTTAACCAAAATCTAATCAGCACTTGCAAGCACGCTCCTGAATCACGTGATGTAATTTGACATTGGTCGCTTCTTCCGTTCTTGAGTTATCGTGCCTACAAACAAACAAACAAACAGAAACGGAAGGCATCAATATACTTAAGAAATCTTTAGATTTCGTAAGTAATAAGCAGTCATAGACTGGTACTTATGAAATAGTCTAAGAAAAGCTGTCTCCAGAGAAGGTAGCGACGCAAACCAGAAGTTTCTACATTTATTCTGTACCAAACCATCAAAAATCGAAGGTTTTGGATGTTTGACCTCACTGTGACCTTGACCTTTGACCGATTTTTACCAAAATATAATAAGCACGAGCCACCACCCTCGTGAATCACGTGATGAAATTTGACATTGGTAGCTTCTTCCGTTCTCGAGTTATGTGTACCAAACCATGAAAAATCGAATGTTTGACCTCACTGTGACCTTGACCGTTGACCAATTTTGACCAAAATGTAATCAGCACTAGCCATCACCCTCCTGAATCACCTGGTGTAATTTGACATTGGTAGCTTCTACCGTTCTCGAGTTATCTGTACCAAACCATCAAAAATCGAATATTTGACCTCACTGTGACCTTGACCTTTGACCGATTTTGACCAAAATCTAAGCAGCACTAGCCATCACTTTCCTGAATCACGTGCTGTAATTTGACATTGGTCGCTTCTTCCGTTCTCGAGATATCGTGCCTACAAACAAACAAACAAACAAGCAGTCATAGACTGGTACTTACGAAATCGGCAACTTGACCGCGGACCTTGTCTAATAAAAGCTTTCTCGAAAGAAGGCAGCGACGCAAACCAGAAGTTTCTACGATGATTCTGTACAAAACCATCAAAAATCAAATGTTTTGGATGTTTGACCGCACTGTGACCTTGACCTTTGACCGATTTTAACCAAAATTTAATCAACGCAAGCCATCACCCTCCTGAATCACCTGGTATAATTTGACATTGGAAGCTTCTTCCGTTCTCGAGTTATCTGTTCCAAACTATCCAAAATCGAATATTTGACCTCACTGTGACCTTGACCTTTGAACGATTTCGACCAAAATCTAATCAGCACTTGCCATCACACCCTCCTGAATCACGTGCTGTAATTTGACATTGGTCGCTTCTTCCGTTCTCGAGATATCTTGCCTACAAACAAACAAACAAACAAGCAAACAGAAGCGGAAGTCATCAATATACTAAAGAAAACTTTAGATTTCGTAAGTAACAAACAAACAAACAAACAAACGAACAGAAACGGAAGTCATCAATATACTCACGAAATCTTCAGAATTCGTAAGTAACAAGCAAACAGAAACGGAAGTCATCAATGTACTGACGAAATCTTTAGATTTCGGAAGTAATAAACAAACAAACAAGTAGTCGTAGACTCGTCCTTACGAAATCGTCAACTTGACCTCTGACGTTGTCCAATAAATGCTGTCTCTGGAGAAGGTAGCGACGCAAACCAGAAGTTTCTACGATGATTCTGTACCAAACCTTCAAAAATCGAATGTTTTGGATGTTTGAACTCACTGTGACCTTGACCTTTGACCGATTTTGACCAAAATCTAATCAGCGCTAGGCATGACACTCCTGAATCACGTGGTGTAATTTGACATTGGTAGCTTCTTCCGTTCTCAAGTTATCTGTACCAAACCATCAAAAATATAATATTTGACCTCACTGTGACCTTGACCTTTGACGGATTTCGACCAAAATCGAATCAGCACTTGCCACCACCCTGCTCAATCACGTGGTGTAATTTGACATTGGTAGATTCTTCCGTTCTCGAGTTATCATTTTTTGCATGTTTGACCTCACTGTGACATTGACCTTTGACCGATTTTGACCAAAATCTAATCAGCGCTAGGCATCACCCTCCTGAATCAAGTGGTGTAATTTGACTGATAGCTTCTTCCGTTCTCGAGTTATCGTGCCAACAAACAAACAAACTAACAAACAAACAAGCAGTCATAGACTGGTACTTACGAAATCGTCAACTTGCCTTCTGACCTTGTCGAATAAAAGCTGTCTCTCGAGAAGGTAGCGACGCAAACTGGAAGTTTCTACGATGATTCTGTACCAAACCATCAAAAATCGAATGTTTTGGATGTTTGACCTCACCGTGACCTTGACATTTGACGGATTTTGACCAAAATCTAATCAGTGCTAGCCACCACCCTCCTGAATCATGTGGTCTAATTTGACATTGGTTGCTTCTTCCATTCGCGAGTTGTCATTTTTTGGATGTTTGACCTCACTGTGACCTTGACCTTTGACCGATTTTGACCAAAATATAATCAGCGCTAGACATCACCCTCCTGAATCACGTGGTGTAATTTGACATTGGTGGCTTCTTCCGTTCTCGAGTTATCGTGCCTACAAACAAACAAACAAACAAACAAACAAACAGAAACGGAAGGCATCAATATACGTTCGAAATCTTGAGATTTCGTAAGTAACAAACAGAAACGGAAGTCATCAATATACTTACGACATCTTTAGATTTCTTCAGTCACAAGCAGTCATAGACTGGTACTTACGAAATCGTCAACTTGACCTCTGACCTTGCCTCATAAAAGCTGTCTCGAGAGAAGGTCGCGATGCAAACCAGAAGTTTCTACGACGATTCTGTACCAAACCATCAAAAATCGAATGTTTGACCTCACTGTGTCCTTGACCTTTGACCGATTTTGACCAAAATCTAATCAGCGCTAGCCACCACCCTCCTGAATCACGTGGTGTAATTTGACATTGGTAGCTTCTTCCGTTCTTGAGTTATAATTTTTTTTTGATGTTTGACCTCACTGTGACCTTGACCTTTGACTGATTTTGACGCAAATCCAACCGGCGCTTGCCATCACCCTCCTGAATCACGTGATGTAATTTGACATTGCTTGCTTCTTCCGTTCTCGAGTTATAACTTTTTTTTGGATGTTGGACCTCACTGTGACCTTGACCATTGACCGATTTTGACCAAAATCTAATCAGCACTAGCTGTCACGCTCCTGCATCACGTTTCGTAATTTGACATTGGTAGCTTTTTCCGTTCTCGAGTTATAATTTTTTTTTTGATGTTTCACCTCACTGTGACCTTGACCTTTGACCGATTTTGACCAAAATATAATCAGCGCTAGACATCACCCTCCTGAATCACTTGATGTAATTTGACATTGGTAGATTCTTCCGTTCTCGAGTTATCATGCCGACAAACAAACAAACAAACAGAAACGGAAGTCATCAATATACTTACGAAATCGAAAGATTTCGTCAGTAACAAACAAACAAACGGAAGGCATCAATATACTGACGAAATCTTTATGTTTCGGAAGTAACAAGCAGTCATAGAGTGGTACTCACGAAATCGTCAACTCGACCTCTGACCTTGTCTAATAAAAGCTGTCTCTCGAGAAGGTAGCGAAGCAAACCAGAAGTTTCCACGATGATTCTGCACCAAACCATCAAAAATCGAATTTTTGGATGTTTGACCTCACTGTGACCTTGTCCTTTGACCAATTTTGACCAAAATATAACCAGCACAAGCCAGTACCCTCCTGAATCACGTGGTGTAATTTGACACTGGTAGCTTCTTCCGCTCTAGAGTTATCTGCACCAAACGATCAAAAATCGAATGTTTTGGAAGTTTGACCTCACTGTGACCTTGACCTTTGACCGATTTTAACCAAAATCTAATCAGCACTTGCAAGCACGCTCCTGAATCACGTGATGTAATTTGACATTGGTCGCTTCTTCCGTTCTTGAGTTATCGTGCCTACAAACAAACAAACAAACAGAAACGGAAGGCATCAATATACTTAAGAAATCTTTAGATTTCGTAAGTAATAAGCAGTCATAGACTGGTACTTACGAAATAGTCTAAGAAAAGCTGTCTCCAGAGAAGGTAGCGACGCAAACCAGAAGTTTCCACATTTATTCTGTACCAAACCATCAAAAATCGAAGGTTTTGGATGTTTGACCTCACTGTGACCTTGACCTTTGACCGATTTTTACCAAAATATAATAAGCACGAGCCACCACCCTCCTGAATCACGTGATGAAATTTGACATTGGTAGCTTCTTCCGTTCTCGAGTTATGTGTACCAAACCATGAAAAATCGAATGTTTGACCTCACTGTGACCTTGACCGTTGACCAATTTTGACCAAAATGTAATCAGCACTAGCCATCACCCTCCTGAATCACCTGGTGTAATTTGACATTGGTAGCTTCTTCCGTTCTCGAGTTATCTGTACCAAACCATCAAAAATCGAATATTTGACCTCACTGTGACCTTGACCTTTGACCGATTTTGACCAAAATCTAAGCAGCACTAGCCATCACTTTTCTGAATCATGTGGTGTAAATTTACATTGGTAGCTTCTTCCGTTCTCGAGTTATGTGTACCAAACCATGAAAAATCGAATGTTTGACCTCACTGTGACCTTGACCGTTGACCAATTTTGACCAAAATGTAATCAGCACTAGCCATCACCCTCCTGAATCACCTGGTGTAATTTGACATTGGTAGCTTCTACCGTTCTCGAGTTATCTGTACCAAACCATCAAAAATCGAATATTTGACCTCACTGTGACCTTGACCTTTGACCGATTTTGACCAAAATCTAAGCAGCACTAGCCATCACTTTCCTGAATCACGTGCTGTAATTTGACATTGGTCGCTTCTTCCGTTCTCGAGATATCGTGCCTACAAACAAACAAACAAACAAGCAGTCATAGACTGGTACTTACGAAATCGGCAACTTGACCGCGGACCTTGTCTAATAAAAGCTTTCTCGAAAGAAGGCAGCGACGCAAACCAGAAGTTTCTACGATGATTCTGTACAAAACCATCAAAAATCAAATGTTTTGGATGTTTGACCGCACTGTGACCTTGACCTTTGACCGATTTTAACCAAAATTTAATCAACGCAAGCCATCACCCTCCTGAATCACCTGGTATAATTTGACATTGGAAGCTTCTTCCGTTCTCGAGTTATCTGTTCCAAACTATCCAAAATCGAATATTTGACCTCACTGTGACCTTGACCTTTGAACGATTTCGACCAAAATCTAATCAGCACTTGCCATCACACCCTCCTGAATCACGTGCTGTAATTTGACATTGGTCGCTTCTTCCGTTCTCGAGATATCTTGCCTACAAACAAACAAACAAACAAGCAAACAGAAGCGGAAGTCATCAATATACTAAAGAAAACTTTAGATTTCGTAAGTAACAAACAAACAAACAAACAAACGAACAGAAACGGAAGTCATCAATATACTCACGAAATCTTCAGAATTCGTAAGTAACAAGCAAACAGAAACGGAAGTCATCAATGTACTGACGAAATCTTTAGATTTCGGAAGTAATAAACAAACAAACAAGTAGTCATAGACTCGTCCTTACGAAATCGTCAACTTGACCTCTGACGTTGTCCAATAAATGCTGTCTCTGGAGAAGGTAGCGACGCAAACCAGAAGTTTCTACGATGATTCTGTACCAAACCTTCAAAAATCGAATGTTTTGGATGTTTGAGCTCACTGTGACCTTGACCTTTGACCGATTTTGACCAAAATCTAATCAGCGCTAGGCATGACACTCCTGAATCACGTGGTGTAATTTGACATCGGTAGCTTCTTCCGTTCTCAAGTTATCTGTACCAAACCATCAAAAATATAATATTTGACCTCACTGTGACCTTGACCTTTGACGGATTTCGACCAAAATCTAATCAGCACTTGCCACCACCCTGCTCAATCACGTGGTGTAATTTGACATTGGTAGGTTCTTCCGTTCTCGAGTTATCATTTTTTGCATGTTTGACCTCACTGTGACATTGACCTTTGACTGATTTTGACCAAAATCTAATCAGCGCTAGGCATCACCCTCCTGAATCAAGTGGTGTAATTTGACTGATAGCTTCTTCCGTTCTCGAGTTATCGTGCCAACAAACAAACAAACTAACAAACAAACAAGCAGTCATAGACTGGTACTTACGAAATCGTCAACTTGCCTTCTGACCTTGTCGAATAAAAGCTGTCTCTCGAGAAGGTAGCGACGCAAACTGGAAGTTTCTACGATGATTCTGTACCAAACCATCAAAAATCGAATGTTTTGGATGTTTGACCTCACCGTGACCTTGACATTTGATGGATTTTGACCAAAATCTAATCAGTGCTAGCCACCACCCTCCTGAATCATGTGGTCTAATTTGACATTGGTTGCTTCTTCCATTCGCGAGTTGTCATTTTTTGGATGTTTGACCTCACTGTGACCTTGACCTTTGACCGATTTTGACCAAAATATAATCAGCGCTAGACATCACCCTCCTGAATCACGTGGTGTAATTTGACATTGGTGGCTTCTTCCGTTCTCGAGTTATCGTGCCTACAAACAAACAAACAAACAAAGAAACAAACAGAAACGGAAGGCATCAATATACGTTCGAAATCTTGAGATTTCGTAAGTAACAAACAGAAACGGAAGTCATCAATATACTTACGACATCTTTAGATTTCTTCAGTCACAAGCAGTCATAGACTGGTACTTACGAAATCGTCAACTTGACCTCTGACCTTGCCTCATAAAAGCTGTCTCGAGAGAAGGTCGCGATGCAAACCAGAAGTTTCTACGACGATTCTGTACCAAACCATCAAAAATCGAATGTTTGACCTCACTGTGTCCTTGACCTTTGACCGATTTTGACCAAAATCTAATCAGCGCTAGCCACCACCCTCCTGAATCACGTGGTGTAATTTGACATTGGTAGCTTCTTCCGTTCTTGAGTTATAATTTTTTTTGATGTTTGACCTCACTGTGACCTTGACCTTTGACTGATTTTGACGCAAATCCAACCGGCGCTTGCCATCACCCTCCTGAATCACGTGATGTAATTTGACATTGCTTGCTTCTTCCGTTCTCGAGTTATAACTTTTTTTTGGATGTTGGACCTCACTGTGACCTTGACCATTGACCGATTTTGACCAAAATCTAATCAGCACTAGCTGTCACGCTCCTGCATCACGTTTCGTAATTTGACATTGGTAGCTTTTTCCGTTCTCGAGTTATAATTTTTTTTTGATGTTTCACCTCACTGTGACCTTGACCTTTGACCGATTTTGACCAAAATATAATCAGCGCTAGACATCACCCTCCTGAATCACTTGATGTAATTTGACATTGGTAGATTCTTCCGTTCTCGAGTTATCATGCCGACAAACAAACAAACAAACAGAAACGGAAGTCATCAATATACTTACGAAATCGAAAGATTTCGTCAGTAACAAACAAACAAACGGAAGGCATCAATATACTGACGAAATCTTTATGTTTCGGAAGTAACAAGCAGTCATAGAGTGGTACTCACGAAATCGTCAACTCGACCTCTGACCTTGTCTAATAAAAGCTGTCTCTCGAGAAGGTAGCGAAGCAAACCAGAAGTTTCCACGATGATTCTGCACCAAACCATCAAAAATCGAATTTTTGGATGTCTGACCTCACTGTGACCTTGTCCTTTGACCAATTTTGACCAAAATATAATCAGCACAAGCCAGTACCCTCCTGAATCACGTGGTGTAATTTGACACTGGTAGCTTCTTCCGCTCTAGAGTTATCTGCACCAAACGATCAAAAATCGAAGGTTTTGGAAGTTTGACCTCACTGTGACCTTGACCTTTGACCGATTTTAACCAAAATCTAATCAGCACTTGCAAGCACGCTCCTGAATCACGTGATGTAATTTGACATTGGTCGCTTCTTCCGTTCTTGAGTTATCGTGCCTACAAACAAACAAACAAACAGAAACGGAAGGCATCAATATACTTAAGAAATCTTTAGATTTCGTAAGTAATAAGCAGTCATAGACTGGTACTTACGAAATAGTCTAAGAAAAGCTGTCTCCAGAGAAGGTAGCGACGCAAACCAGAAGTTTCCACATTTATTCTGTACCAAACCATCAAAAATCGAAGGTTTTGGATGTTTGACCTCACTGTGACCTTGACCTTTGACCGATTTTTACCAAAATATAAAAAGCACGAGCCACCACCCTCCTGAATCACGTGATGAAATTTGACATTGGTAGCTTCTTCCGTTCTCGAGTTATGTGTACCAAACCATGAAAAATCGAATGTTTGACCTCACTGTGACCTTGACCGTTGACCAATTTTGACCAAAATGTAATCAGCACTAGCCGTCACCCTCCTGAATCACCTGGTGTAATTTGACATTGGTAGCTTCTTCCGTTCTCGAGTTATCTGTACCAAACCATCAAAAATCGAATATTTGACCTCACTGTGACCTTGACCTTTGACCGATTTTGACCAAAATCTAAGCAGCACTAGCCATCACTTTCCTGAATCACGTGGTGTAAATTTACATTGGTAGCTTCTTCCGTTCTCGAGTTATCGTGCCTACAAACAAACAAACAAACAAGCAGTCATAGACTGGTACTTACGAAATCGGCAACTTGACCGCGGACCTTGTCTAATAAAAGCTTTCTCGAAAGAAGGCAGCGACGCAAACCAGAAGTTTCTACGATGATTCTGTACAAAACCATCAAAAATCAAATGTTTTGGATGTTTGACCGCACTGTGACCTTGACCTTTGACCGATTTTAACCAAAATTTAATCAACGCAAGCCATCACACTCCTGAATCACCTGGTATAATTTGACATTGGAAGCTTCTTCCGTTCTCGAGTTATCCTGCCCACAAACAAACAAAAAAGCAGTCATAGACTGATACTTACGAAATCGTCAACTTGACCTATGACCTTGTCTAATAAAAGCTGTCTCTCGAGAAGGTAGCGAAACAAACCAGAAGTTTCCACGATGATTCTGCACCAAACCATCAAAAATCGAATTTTTGGATGTCTGACCTCACTGTGACCTTGTCCTTTGACCAATTTTGACCAAAATATAATCAGCACAAGCCAGTACCCTCCTGAATCACGTGGTGTAATTTGACATTGGTGGCTTCTTCCGTTCTCGAGTTATCTGTAGCAAACCATCAAAAATCGAATATTTGACCTGACTGTGACCTTGACCTTTGACCGATTTTGACCAAAATCTAATCAGCACTCGCCATCACCCTCCTGAATCACGTGGTGTAATTTGACATTGGTAGCCACTACCGTTCTCGAGTTATCGTGCGTACAAACAAACAAACAAGCAGTCATAGACTGGTAATTACGAAATCGTCAACTTGACCACTGACCTTGTCTCATAAAAGCTGTCTCGAGAGAAGGTAGCGACGCAAACCAGAAATCTCTACGATGATTCTGAACCAAATCATCAAAAATCGAATGTTTTGGATGTTTGACCGCACTGTGACCTTGACCTTTGACCGATTTCGACCAAAATCTAATCAGCACTTGCCATCACCCTCCTGAATCACGTGGTGTAATTTGACATTGGTAGCTTCTTCCGTTCTCGAGTTATCTGTACCAAACCATCAAAAATCGAATATTTGACCTCACTGTGACCTTGACCTTTGACGGATTTCGACCAAAATCTATTCAGCACTTGCCACCACCCTCCTCAATCACGTGGTGTAATTTGACATTGGTAGATTCTTCCGTTCTCGAGTTATCATTTTTTGGATGTTTGACCTCACTGTGACCTTGAACTTTGACCGATTTTGACCAAAATCTAATCAGCGCTAGGCATCACCCTCATGAATCACGTGGTGTAATTTGACATTGATAGATTTTTCCATTCTCGAGTTATCGTGCCTACAAACAAACAAACTAACAAACAAACAAGCAGTCATAGACTGGTACTTACGAAATCGTCAACTTGACTTCTGACCTTGTCGAATAAAATGTGTCTCTCGAGAAGGTAGCGATGCAAACTGGAAGTTTCTACGATGATTCTGTACCAAACCATCAAAAATCGAAAGTTTTGGATGTTTGACCTCACCGTGACCTTGACCTTTGACGGATTTTGACCAAAATCTAATCAGTGCGAGCCACCACCCTCCTGAATCACGTGGTGTAATTTGACATTGGTTGCTTCTTCCATTCTCGAGTTGTGATTTTTGGATGTTTGACCTCACTGTGACCTTGACCTTTGACCGATTTTGACCAAAATATAATCAGCACTCGCCATCACCCTCCTGAATCACTTGCTGTAATTGACATTGGAAGCTTCTTCCGTTCTCGAGTTATCTGTACCGAACCATCAAAAATCTGATATTTGACGTCACTGTGACCTTGACCTTTGACCGATTTCGACCAAAATCTAATCTGCACTTGCCATAACCCTCCGGAATCACATGGTTTAATTTGACATTGCTAGCTTCTTCCATTCTTGAGTTATCGTGCCGACAAACAAACAAACAAACAAGCAGTCATAGACTGGTACTTACGAAATCGTCAACTTGACCTCTGACCTTGTCTAATAAAAGCTGTCTCTAGAGAAGGTAGCGACGCAAACCAAAAGTTGCTACGATGATTCTGTACCAAACCATCAAAAATCGAATGTTTGACCTCACTGTGACCTTGACCATTGACCAATTTTCACCGAAATCTAATCAGCACTAGCCATCACCCTCCTGAATCACGTGGTGTAATTTGACATTGGTGGCTTCTTCCGTTCTCGAGTTATCTGTACCAAACCATCAAAAATCGAATATTTGACCTCACTGTGACCTTGACCATTGACCAATTTTCACCGAAATCTAATCAGCACTTGCAAGCACGCTCCTGAATCACGTGATGTAATTTGACATTGGTCGCTTCTTCCGTTCTTGAGTTATCGTGCCTACAAACAAACAAACAAACAGAAACGGAAGGCATCAATATACTTAAGAAATCTTTAGATTTCGTAAGTAATAAGCAGTCATAGACTGGTACTTACGAAATAGTCTAAGAAAAGCTGTCTCCAGAGAAGGTAGCGACGCAAACCAGAAGTTTCCACATTTATTCTGTACCAAACCATCAAAAATCGAAGGTTTTGGATGTTTGACCTCACTGTGACCTTGACCTTTGACCGATTTTTACCAAAATATAATAAGCACGAGCCACCACCCTCCTGAATCACGTGATGAAATTTGACATTGGTAGCTTCTTCCGTTCTCGAGTTATGTGTACCAAACCATGAAAAATCGAATGTTTGACCTCACTGTGACCTTGACCGTTGACCAATTTTGACCAAAATGTAATCAGCACTAGCCATCACCGTCCTGAATCACCTGGTGTAATTTGACATTGGTAGCTTCTTCCGTTCTCGAGTTATCTGTACCAAACCATCAAAAATCGAATATTTGACCTCACTGTGACCTTGACCTTTGACCGATTTTGACCAAAATCTAAGCAGCACTAGCCATCACTTTTCTGAATCATGTGGTGTAAATTTACATTGGTAGCTTCTTCCGTTCTCGAGTTATGTGTACCAAACCATGAAAAATCGAATGTTTGACCTCACTGTGACCTTGACCGTTGACCAATTTTGACCAAAATGTAATCAGCACTAGCCATCACCCTCCTGAATCACCTGGTGTAATTTGACATTGGTAGCTTCTACCGTTCTCGAGTTATCTGTACCAAACCATCAAAAATCGAATATTTGACCTCACTGTGACCTTGACCTTTGACCGATTTTGACCAAAATCTAAGCAGCACTAGCCATCACTTTCCTGAATCACGTGCTGTAATTTGACATTGGTCGCTTCTTCCGTTCTCGAGATATCGTGCCTACAAACAAACAAACAAACAAGCAGTCATAGACTGGTACTTACGAAATCGGCAACTTGACCGCGGACCTTGTCTAATAAAAGCTTTCTCGAAAGAAGGCAGCGACGCAAACCAGAAGTTTCTACGATGATTCTGTACAAAACCTTCAAAAATCGAATGTTTTGGATGTTTGAGCTCACTGTGACCTTGACCTTTGACCGATTTTGACCAAAATCTAATCAGCGCTAGGCATGACACTCCTGAATCACGTGGTGTAATTTGACATCGGTAGCTTCTTCCGTTCTCAAGTTATCTGTACCAAACCATCAAAAATATAATATTTGACCTCACTGTGACCTTGACCTTTGACGGATTTCGACCAAAATCTAATCAGCACTTGCCACCACCCTGCTCAATCACGTGGTGTAATTTGACATTGGTAGGTTCTTCCGTTCTCGAGTTATCATTTTTTGCATGTTTGACCTCACTGTGACCTTGACCTTTGACCGATTTTAACCAAAATTTAATCAACGCAAGCCATCACCCTCCTGAATCACCTGGTATAATTTGACATTGGAAGCTTCTTCCGTTCTCGAGTTATCTGTTCCAAACTATCCAAAATCGAATATTTGACCTCACTGTGACCTTGACCTTTGAACGATTTCGACCAAAATCTAATCAGCACTTGCCATCACACCCTCCTGAATCACGTGCTGTAATTTGACATTGGTCGCTTCTTCCGTTCTCGAGATATCTTGCCTACAAACAAACAAACAAACAAGCAAACAGAAGCGGAAGTCATCAATATACTAAAGAAAACTTTAGATTTCGTAAGTAACAAACAAACAAACAAACAAACGAACAGAAACGGAAGTCATCAATATACTCACGAAATCTTCAGAATTCGTAAGTAACAAGCAAACAGAAACGGAAGTCATCAATGTACTGACGAAATCTTTAGATTTCGGAAGTAATAAACAAACAAACAAGTAGTCATAGACTCGTCCTTACGAAATCGTCAACTTGACCTCTGACGTTGTCCAATAAATGCTGTCTCTGGAGAAGGTAGCGACGCAAACCAGAAGTTTCTACGATGATTCTGTACCAAACCTTCAAAAATCGAATGTTTTGGATGTTTGAGCTCACTGTGACCTTGACCTTTGACCGATTTTGACCAAAATCTAATCAGCGCTAGGCATGACACTCCTGAATCACGTGGTGTAATTTGACATCGGTAGCTTCTTCCGTTCTCAAGTTATCTGTACCAAACCATCAAAAATATAATATTTGACCTCACTGTGACCTTGACCTTTGACGGATTTCGACCAAAATCTAATCAGCACTTGCCACCACCCTGCTCAATCACGTGGTGTAATTTGACATTGGTAGGTTCTTCCGTTCTCGAGTTATCATTTTTTGCATGTTTGACCTCACTGTGACATTGACCTTTGACTGATTTTGACCAAAATCTAATCAGCGCTAGGCATCACCCTCCTGAATCAAGTGGTGTAATTTGACTGATAGCTTCTTCCGTTCTCGAGTTATCGTGCCAACAAACAAACAAACTAACAAACAAACAAGCAGTCATAGACTGGTACTTACGAAATCGTCAACTTGCCTTCTGACCTTGTCGAATAAAAGCTGTCTCTCGAGAAGGTAGCGACGCAAACTGGAAGTTTCTACGATGATTCTGTACCAAACCATCAAAAATCGAATGTTTTGGATGTTTGACCTCACCGTGACCTTGACATTTGATGGATTTTGACCAAAATCTAATCAGTGCTAGCCACCACCCTCCTGAATCATGTGGTCTAATTTGACATTGGTTGCTTCTTCCATTCGCGAGTTGTCATTTTTGGATGTTTGACCTCACTGTGACCTTGACCTTTGACCGATTTTGACCAAAATATAATCAGCGCTAGACATCACCCTCCTGAATCACGTGGTGTAATTTGACATTGGTGGCTTCTTCCGTTCTCGAGTTATCGTGCCTACAAACAAACAAACAAACAAAGAAACAAACAGAAACGGAAGGCATCAATATACGTTCGAAATCTTGAGATTTCGTAAGTAACAAACAGAAACGGAAGTCATCAATATACTTACGACATCTTTAGATTTCTTCAGTCACAAGCAGTCATAGACTGGTACTTACGAAATCGTCAACTTGACCTCTGACCTTGCCTCATAAAAGCTGTCTCGAGAGAAGGTCGCGATGCAAACCAGAAGTTTCTACGACGATTCTGTACCAAACCATCAAAAATCGAATGTTTGACCTCACTGTGTCCTTGACCTTTGACCGATTTTGACCAAAATCTAATCAGCGCTAGCCACCACCCTCCTGAATCACGTGGTGTAATTTGACATTGGTAGCTTCTTCCGTTCTTGAGTTATAATTTTTTTTTGATGTTTGACCTCACTGTGACCTTGACCTTTGACTGATTTTGACGCAAATCCAACCGGCGCTTGCCATCACCCTCCTGAATCACGTGATGTAATTTGACATTGCTTGCTTCTTCCGTTCTCGAGTTATAACTTTTTTTTGGATGTTGGACCTCACTGTGACCTTGACCATTGACCGATTTTGACCAAAATCTAATCAGCACTAGCTGTCACGCTCCTGCATCACGTTTCGTAATTTGACATTGGTAGCTTTTTCCGTTCTCGAGTTATAATTTTTTTTTGATGTTTCACCTCACTGTGACCTTGACCTTTGACCGATTTTGACCAAAATATAATCAGCGCTAGACATCACCCTCCTGAATCACTTGATGTAATTTGACATTGGTAGATTCTTCCGTTCTCGAGTTATCATGCCGACAAACAAACAAACAAACAGAAACGGAAGTCATCAATATACTTACGAAATCGAAAGATTTCGTCAGTAACAAACAAACAAACGGAAGGCATCAATATACTGACGAAATCTTTATGTTTCGGAAGTAACAAGCAGTCATAGAGTGGTACTCACGAAATCGTCAACTCGACCTCTGACCTTGTCTAATAAAAGCTGTCTCTCGAGAAGGTAGCGAAGCAAACCAGAAGTTTCCACGATGATTCTGCACCAAACCATCAAAAATCGAATTTTTGGATGTCTGACCTCACTGTGACCTTGTCCTTTGACCAATTTTGACCAAAATATAATCAGCACAAGCCAGTACCCTCCTGAATCACGTGGTGTAATTTGACACTGGTAGCTTCTTCCGCTCTAGAGTTATCTGCACCAAACGATCAAAAATCGAAGGTTTTGGAAGTTTGACCTCACTGTGACCTTGACCTTTGACCGATTTTAACCAAAATCTAATCAGCACTTGCAAGCACGCTCCTGAATCACGTGATGTAATTTGACATTGGTCGCTTCTTCCGTTCTTGAGTTATCGTGCCTACAAACAAACAAACAAACAGAAACGGAAGGCATCAATATACTTAAGAAATCTTTAGATTTCGTAAGTAATAAGCAGTCATAGACTGGTACTTACGAAATAGTCTAAGAAAAGCTGTCTCCAGAGAAGGTAGCGACGCAAACCAGAAGTTTCCACATTTATTCTGTACCAAACCATCAAAAATCGAAGGTTTTGGATGTTTGACCTCACTGTGACCTTGACCTTTGACCGATTTTTACCAAAATATAATAAGCACGAGCCACCACCCTCCTGAATCACGTGATGAAATTTGACATTGGTAGCTTCTTCCGTTCTCAAGTTATGTGTACCAAACCATGAAAAATCGAATGTTTGACCTCACTGTGACCTTGACCGTTGACCAATTTTGACCAAAATGTAATCAGCACTAGCCGTCACCCTCCTGAATCACCTGGTGTAATTTGACATTGGTAGCTTCTTCCGTTCTCGAGTTATCTGTACCAAACCATCAAAAATCGAATATTTGACCTCACTGTGACCTTGACCTTTGACCGATTTTGACCAAAATCTAAGCAGCACTAGCCATCACTTTCCTGAATCACGTGGTGTAAATTTACATTGGTAGCTTCTTCCGTTCTCGAGTTATCGTGCCTACAAACAAACAAACAAACAAGCAGTCATAGACTGGTACTTACGAAATCGGCAACTTGACCGCGGACCTTGTCTAATAAAAGCTTTCTCGAAAGAAGGCAGCGACGCAAACCAGAAGTTTCTACGATGATTCTGTACAAAACCATCAAAAATCAAATGTTTTGGATGTTTGACCGCACTGTGACCTTGACCTTTGACCGATTTTAACCAAAATTTAATCAACGCAAGCCATCACACTCCTGAATCACCTGGTATAATTGGACATTGGAAGCTTCTTCCGTTCTCGAGTTATCCTGCCCACAAACAAACAAAAAAGCAGTCATAGACTGATACTTACGAAATCGTCAACTTGACCTATGACCTTGTCTAATAAAAGCTGTCTCTCGAGAAGGTAGCGAAACAAACCAGAAGTTTCCACGATGATTCTGCACCAAACCATCAAAAATCGAATTTTTGGATGTCTGACCTCACTGTGACCTTGTCCTTTGACCAATTTTGACCAAAATATAATCAGCACAAGCCAGTACCCTCCTGAATCACGTGGTGTAATTTGACATTGGTGGCTTCTTCCGTTCTCGAGTTATCTGTAGCAAACCATCAAAAATCGAATATTTGACCTGACTGTGACCTTGACCTTTGACCGATTTTGACCAAAATCTAATCAGCACTCGCCATCACCCTCCTGAATCACGTGGTGTAATTTGACATTGGTAGCCACTACCGTTCTCGAGTTATCGTGCGTACAAACAAACAAACAAGCAGTCATAGACTGGTAATTACGAAATCGTCAACTTGACCACTGACCTTGTCTCATAAAAGCTGTCTCGAGAGAAGGTAGCGACGCAAACCAGAAATCTCTACGATGATTCTGAACCAAATCATCAAAAATCGAATGTTTTGGATGTTTGACCGCACTGTGACCTTGACCTTTGACCGATTTCGACCAAAATCTAATCAGCACTTGCCATCACCCTCCTGAATCACGTGGTGTAATTTGACATTGGTAGCTTCTTCCGTTCTCGAGTTATCTGTACCAAACCATCAAAAATCGAATATTTGACCTCACTGTGACCTTGACCTTTGACGGATTTCGACCAAAATCTATTCAGCACTTGCCACCACCCTCCTCAATCACGTGGTGTAATTTGACATTGGAAGATTCTTCCGTTCTCGAGTTATCATTTTTTGGATGTTTGACCTCACTGTGACCTTGAACTTTGACCGATTTTGACCAAAATCTAATCAGCGCTAGGCATCACCCTCATGAATCACGTGGTGTAATTTGACATTGATAGATTTTTCCATTCTCGAGTTATCGTGCCTACAAACAAACAAACTAACAAACAAACAAGCAGTCATAGACTGGTACTTACGAAATCGTCAACTTGACTTCTGACCTTGTCGAATAAAATGTGTCTCTCGAGAAGGTAGCGATGCAAACTGGAAGTTTCTACGATGATTCTGTACCAAACCATCAAAAATCGAAAGTTTTGGATGTTTGACCTCACCGTGACCTTGACCTTTGACGGATTTTGACCAAAATCTAATCAGTGCGAGCCACCACCCTCCTGAATCACGTGGTGTAATTTGACATTGGTTGCTTCTTCCATTCTCGAGTTGTCATTTTTTGGATGTTTGACCTCACTGTGACCTTGACCTTTGACCGATTTTGACCAAAATATAATCAGCACTCGCCATCACCCTCCTGAATCACTTGCTGTAATTGACATTGGAAGCTTCTTCCGTTCTCGAGTTATCTGTACCGAACCATCAAAAATCTGATATTTGACGTCACTGTGACCTTGACCTTTGACCGATTTCGACCAAAATCTAATCTGCACTTGCCATAACCCTCCGGAATCACATGGTTTAATTTGACATTGCTAGCTTCTTCCATTCTTGAGTTATCGTGCCGACAAACAAACAAACAAACAAGCAGTCATAGACTGGTACTTACGAAATCGTCAACTTGACCTCTGACCTTGTCTAATAAAAGCTGTCTCTAGAGAAGGTAGCGACGCAAACCAAAAGTTGCTACGATGATTCTGTACCAAACCATCAAAAATCGAATGTTTGACCTCACTGTGACCTTGACCATTGACCAATTTTCACCGAAATCTAATCAGCACTAGCCATCACCCTCCTGAATCACGTGGTGTAATTTGACATTGGTGGCTTCTTCCGTTCTCGAGTTATCTGGATCAAACCATCAAAAATCGAATATTTGACCTCACTGTGACCTTGACCTTTGACCGATTTTGACCAACATCTAATCAGCACTAGCCATCACCTTCCTGAATCACCTGGTGTAATTTGACATTGGTGGCTTCTTCCGTTCTCGAGTTATCTGCACCAAACCATCAAAAATCGAATATTTGACCTCACTGTGACCTTGACCTTTGACGGATTTCGACCAAAATCTAATCAGCACTTGCCACCACCCTCCTCAATCACGGGATGTAATTTGACATTGGTAGATTCTTCCGTTCTCGAGTTATCGTTTTTTGGATGTTTGACCTCACTGTGACCTTGAACTTTGACCGATTTTGACCAAAATCTAATCAGCGCTAGGCATCACCCTCCTGAATCACGTGGTGTAATTTGACATTGATAGCTTCTTCCATTCTCGAGTTATCGTGCCTACAAACAAACAAACTAACAAACAACCAGGCAGTCATAGACTGGTACTTACGAAATCGTCAACTTGACTTCTGACCTTGTCGAATAAAATCTGTCTCTCGAGAAGGTAGCGATGCAAACTGGAAGTTTCTACGATGATTCTGTACCAAACCATCAAAAATCGAATGTTTTGGATGTTTGACCTCACCGTAACCTTGACCTTTGACGGATTTTGACCAAAATCTAAACAGTGCGAGCCACCACCCTCCTGAATCACCTGGTGTAATTTGACATTGGTAGCTTCTTCCGTTCTCGAGTTATCATTTTTTGGATGTTTGACCTCACTGTGACCTTGACCTTTGACCGATTTTGACCAAAATCTAATCAGCACGAGCCATCACCCTCCTGAATCACGTGGTGTAATTTGACATTGTTAGCTTCTTCCGTTCTCGAGTTATTGTGCCTACAAACAAACAAACAAACAAACAGAAACGGAAGTCATCAATATACTGACTAAATCTTTAGATTTCGTAAGTAACAAACAAACAAACAAGCAGTCATAGACTGGTCCTTACGAAATCGTCAACTTGACCTCTGACGTTGTCCAATTAAAGCTGTCTCTGGAGAAGGTAGCGACGCAAACCAGAAGTTTCTACGATGATTCTGTACCAAACCATCAAAAATCGAATGTTTTTGATGTTTGAGCTCACTGTGACCTTGACCTTTGACCGATTTTGACCAAAATCTAATCAGCGCTAGGCATGACACTCCTGAATCACGTGGTGTAATTTGACATTGGTAGCTTCTTCCGTTCTCGAGTTATCTGTACCAAACCATCAAAAATCGAATATTTGACCTCACTGTGACCTTGACCTTTGACCGATTTTGACCAAAATCTAAGCAGCACTAGCCATCACTTTCCTGAATCACGTGGTGTAAATTTACATTGGTAGCTTCTTCCGTTCTCGAGTTATCGTGCCTACAAACAAACAAACAAACAAGCAGTCATAGACTGGTACTTACGAAATCGGCAACTTGACCGCGGACCTTGTCTAATAAAAGCTTTCTCGAAAGAAGGCAGCGACGCAAACCAGAAGTTTCTACAATGATTCTGTACAAAACCATCAAAAATCAAATGTTTTGGATGTTTGACCGCACTGTGACCTTGACCTTTGACCGATTTTAACCAAAATTTAATCAACGCAAGCCATCACACTCCTGAATCACCTGGTATAATTTGACATTGGAAGCTTCTTCCGTTCTCGAGTTATCCTGCCTACAAACAAACAAAAAAGCAGTCATAGACTGATACTTACGAAATCGTCAACTTGACCTATGACCTTGTCTAATAAAAGCTGTCTCTCGAGAAGGTAGCGAAACAAACCAGAAGTTTCCACGATGATTCTGCACCAAACCATCAAAAATCGAATTTTTGGATGTCTGACCTCACTGTGACCTTGTCCTTTGACCAATTTTGACCAAAATATAATCAGCACAAGCCAGTACCCTCCTGAATCACGTGGTGTAATTTGACATTGGTGGCTTCTTCCGTTCTCGAGTTATCTGTAGCAAACCATCAAAAATCGAATATTTGACCTGACTGTGACCTTGACCTTTGACCGATTTTGACCAAAATCTAATCAGCACTCGCCATCACCCTCCTGAATCACGTGGTGTAATTTGACATTGGTAGCCACTACCGTTCTCGAGTTATCGTGCGTACAAACAAACAAACAAGCAGTCATAGACTGGTAATTACGAAATCGTCAACTTGACCACTGACCTTGTCTCATAAAAGCTGTCTCGAGAGAAGGTAGCGACGCAAACCAGAAATCTCTACGATGATTCTGAACCAAACCATCAAAAATCGAATGTTTTGGATGTTTGACCGCACTGTGACCTTGACCTTTGACCGATTTCGACCAAAATCTAATCAGCACTTGCCATCACCCTCCTGAATCACGTGGTGTAATTTGACATTGGTAGCTTCTTCCGTTCTCGAGTTATCT
Source organism: Eptatretus burgeri (assembly GCF_056783735.1). Classification (NCBI taxonomy): domain Eukaryota; kingdom Metazoa; phylum Chordata; class Myxini; order Myxiniformes; family Myxinidae; genus Eptatretus; species Eptatretus burgeri. The sequence continues at coordinate 63,202,797 of NC_140966.1, forward strand.
GTACCAAACCATCAAAAATCGAATATTTGACCTCACTGTGACCTTGACCTTTGACGGATTTCGACCAAAATCTATTCAGCACTTGCCACCACCCTCCTCAATCACGTGGTGTAATTTGACATTGGTAGATTCTTCCGTTCTCGAGTTATCATTTTTTGGATGTTTGACCTCACTGTGACCTTGAACTTTGACCGATTTTGACCAAAATCTAATCAGCGCTAGGCATCACCCTCATGAATCACGTGGTGTAATTTGACATTGATAGATTTTTCCATTCTCGAGTTATCGTGCCTACAAACAAACAAACTAACAAACAAACAAGCAGTCATAGACTGGTACTTACGAAATCGTCAACTTGACTTCTGACCTTGTCGAATAAAATGTGTCTCTCGAGAAGGTAGCGATGCAAACTGGAAGTTTCTACGATGATTCTGTACCAAACCATCAAAAATCGAAAGTTTTGGATGTTTGACCTCACCGTGACCTTGACCTTTGACGGATTTTGACCAAAATCTAATCAGTGCGAGCCACCACCCTCCTGAATCACGTGGTGTAATTTGACATTGGTTGCTTCTTCCATTCTCGAGTTGTCATTTTTTGGATGTTTGACCTCACTGTGACCTTGACCTTTGACCGATTTTGACCAAAATATAATCAGCACTCGCCATCACCCTCCTGAATCACTTGCTGTAATTGACATTGGAAGCTTCTTCCGTTCTCGAGTTATCTGTACCGAACCATCAAAAATCTGATATTTGACGTCACTGTGACCTTGACCTTTGACCGATTTCGACCAAAATCTAATCTGCACTTGCCATAACCCTCCGGAATCACATGGTTTAATTTGACATTGCTAGCTTCTTCCATTCTTGAGTTATCGTGCCGACAAACACACAAACAAACAAGCAGTCATAGACTGGTACTTACGAAATCGTCAACTTGACCTCTGACCTTGTCTAATAAAAGCTGTCTCTAGAGAAGGTAGCGACGCAAACCAAAAGTTGCTACGATGATTCTGTACCAAACCATCAAAAATCGAATGTTTGACCTCACTGTGACCTTGACCATTGACCAATTTTCACCGAAATCTAATCAGCACTAGCCATCACCCTCCTGAATCACGTGGTGTAATTTGACATTGGTGGCTTCTTCCGTTCTCGAGTTATCTGGATCAAACCATCAAAAATCGAATATTTGACCTCACTGTGACCTTGACCTTTGACCGATTTTGACCAACATCTAATCAGCACTAGCCATCACCTTCCTGAATCACCTGGTGTAATTTGACATTGGTGGCTTCTTCCGTTCTCGAGTTATCTGCACCAAACCATCAAAAATCGAATATTTGACCTCACTGTGACCTTGACCTTTGACGGATTTCGACCAAAATCTAATCAGCACTTGCCACCACCCTCCTCAATCACGGGATGTAATTTGACATTGGTAGATTCTTCCGTTCTCGAGTTATCGTTTTTTGGATGTTTGACCTCACTGTGACCTTGAACTTTGACCGATTTTGACCAAAATCTAATCAGCGCTAGGCATCACCCTCCTGAATCACGTGGTGTAATTTGACATTGATAGCTTCTTCCATTCTCGAGTTATCGTGCCTACAAACAAACAAACTAACAAACAACCAGGCAGTCATAGACTGGTACTTACGAAATCGTCAACTTGACTTCTGACCTTGTCGAATAAAATCTGTCTCTCGAGAAGGTAGCGATGCAAACTGGAAGTTTCTACGATGATTCTGTACCAAACCATCAAAAATCGAATGTTTTGGATGTTTGACCTCACCGTAACCTTGACCTTTGACGGATTTTGACCAAAATCTAAACAGTGCGAGCCACCACCCTCCTGAATCACCTGGTGTAATTTGACATTGGTAGCTTCTTCCGTTCTCGAGTTATCATTTTTTGGATGTTTGACCTCACTGTGACCTTGACCTTTGACCGATTTTGACCAAAATCTAATCAGCACGAGCCATCACCCTCCTGAATCACGTGGTGTAATTTGACATTGTTAGCTTCTTCCGTTCTCGAGTTATTGTTCCTACAAACAAACAAACAAACAAACAGAAACGGAAGTCATCAATATACTGACTAAATCTTTAGATTTCGTAAGTAACAAACAAACAAACAAGCAGTCATAGACTGGTCCTTACGAAATCGTCAACTTGACCTCTGACGTTGTCCAATTAAAGCTGTCTCTGGAGAAGGTAGCGACGCAAACCAGAAGTTTCTACGATGATTCTGTACCAAACCATCAAAAATCGAATGTTTTTGATGTTTGAGCTCACTGTGACCTTGACCTTTGACCGATTTTGACCAAAATCTAATCAGCGCTAGGCATGACACTCCTGAATCACGTGGTGTAATTTGACATCGGTAGCTTCTTCCGTTCTCAAGTTATCTGTACCAAACCATCAAAAATATAATATTTGACCTCACTGTGACCTTGACCTTTGACGGATTTCGACCAAAATCTAATCAGCACTTGCCACCACCCTCCTCAATCACGTGGTGTAATTTGACATTGGTAGATTCTTCCGTTCTCGAGTTATCATTTTTTGCATGTTTGCCTCACTGTGACATTGACCTTTGACCGATTTTGACCAAAATCTAATCAGCGCTAGGCATCACCCTCCTGAATCAAGTGGTGTAATTTGACTGATAGCTTCTTCCGTTCTCGAGTTATCGTGCCTACAAACAAACAAACTAACAAACAAACAAGCAGTCATAGACTGGTACTTACAAAATCGTCAACTTGCCTTCTGACCTTGTCGAATAAAAGCTGTCTCTCGAGAAGGTAGCGACGCAAACTGGAAGTTTCTACGATGATTCTGTACCAAACCATCAAAAATCGAATGTTTTGGATGTTTGACCTCACCGTGACCTTGACCTTTGACGGATTTTGACCAAAATCTAATCAGTGCTAGCCACCACCCTCCTGAATCATGTGGTCTAATTTGACATTGGCTGCTTCTTCCATTCGCGAGTTGTCATTTTTTGGATGTTTGACCTCACTGTGACCTTGACCTTTGACCGATTTTGACCAAAATATAATCAGCGCTAGACATCACCCTCCTGAATCACGTGGTGTAATTTGACATTGGTGGCTTCTTCCTTTCTCGAGTTATCGTGCCTACAAACAAACAAACAAACAAACAAACAAACAGAAACGGAAGGCATCAATATACGTTCGAAATCTTGAGATTTCGTAAGTAACAAACAGAAACGGAAGTCATCAATATACTTACGACATCTTTAGATTTCTTCAGTCACAAGCAGTCATAGACTGGTACTTACGAAATCGTCAACTTGACCTCTGACCTTGTCTCATAAAAGCTGTCTCGAGAGAAGGTCGCGATGCAAACCAGAAGTTTCTACGACGATTCTGTACCAAACCATCAAAAATCGAATGTTTGACCTCACTGTGTCCTTGACCTTTGACCGATTTTGACCAAAATCTAATCAGCGCTAGCCACCACCCTCCTGAATCACGTGGTGTAATTTGACATTGGTAGCTTCTTCCGTTCTTGAGTTTTAATTTTTTTTGATGTTTGACCTCACTGTGACCTTGACCTTTGACTGATTTTGACGCAAATCTAATCGGCGCTTGCCATCACCCTCCTGAATCACGTGATGTAATTTGACATTGCTTGCTTCTTCCGTTATCGAGTTATAACTTTTTTTTGGATGTTGGACCTCACTGTGACCTTGACCATTGACCGATTTTGACCAAAATCTAATCAGCACTAGCTGTCACGCTCCTGCATCACGTTTCGTAATTTGACATTGGTAGCTTTTTCCGTTCTCGAGTTATAATTTTTTTTTGATGTTTCACCTCACTGTGGCCTTGAGCTTTGACCAATTTTGACCAAAATCTAATCGGCGCTAGGCATCACCCTCCTGAATCACTTGATGTAATTTGACATTGGTAGATTCTTCCGTTCTCGAGTTATCATGCCGACAAACAAACAAACAAACAGAAACGGAAGTCATCAATATACTTACGAAATCGAAAGATTTCGTCAGTAACAAACAAACAAACGGAAGGCATCAATATACTGACGAAATCTTTATGTTTCGGAAGTAACAAGCAGTCATAGAGTGGTACTCACGAAATCGTCAACTCGACCTCTGACCTTGTCTAATAAAAGCTGTCTCTCGAGAAGGTAGCGAAGCAAACCAGAAGTTTCCACGATGATTCTGCACCAAACCATCAAAAATCGAATATTTGGATGTCTGACCTCACTGTGACCTTGTCCTTTGACCAATTTTGACCAAAATATAATCAGCACAAGCCAGTACCCTCCTGAATCACATGGTGTAATTTGACATTGGTGGCTTCTTCCGTTCTCGAGTTATCTGTAGCAAACCATGAAAAATCGAATATTTGACCTGACTGTGACCTTGACCTTTGACCGATTTTGACCAAAATCTAATCAGCACTCGCCATCACCCTCCTGAATCACGTGGTGTAATTTGACATTGGTAGCCACTACCTTTCTCGAGTTATCGTGCGTACAAACAAACAAACAAGCAGTCATAGACTGGTAATTACGAAATCGTCAACTTGACCACTGACCTTGTCTCATAAAAGCTGTCTCGAGAGAAGGTAGCGACGCAAACCAGAAATCTCTACGATGATTCTGAACCAAACCATCAAAAATCGAATGTTTTGGATGTTTGACCGCACTGTGACCTTGACCTTTGACCGATTTCGACCAAAATCTAATCAGCACTTGCCATCACCCTCCTGAATCACGTGGTGTAATTTGACATGGGTCACTTCTTCCGTTCTCGAGATATCTTGCCTACAAACAAACACACAAACAAGCAAACAGAAGCGGAAGTCATCAATATACTGACGAAATCTTTAGATTTCGTAAGTAACAAACAAACAAACAAGCAGTCATAGACTCGTCCTTACGAAATCGTCAACTTGACCTCTGACGTTGTCCAATAAAAGCTGTCTCTGGAGAAGGCAGCGACGCAAACCAGAAGTTTCTACGATGATTCTGTACCAAACCATCAAAAATCGAATGTTTTGGATGTTTGACCTCACTGTGACCTTGACCTTTGACCAATTTTGACCAAAATCTAATCAGCGCTAGGCATCAACCTCCTGAATCACGTGGTGTAATTTGACATTGATAGCTTCTTCCGTTCTCGAGTTATCTGTACCAAACCATCAAAAATCGAATATTTGACCTCACTGTGACCTTGACCTTTGACGGATTTCGACCAAAATCTAATCAGCACTTGCCACCACCCTCCTCAATCACGTGGTGTAATTTGACATTGGTAGATTCTTCCGTTCTCGAGTTATCATTTTTGGATGTTTGACCTCACTGTGACCTTGAACTTTGACCGATTTTGACCAAAATCTAATCAGCGCTAGGCATCAACCTCCTGAATCACGTGCTGTAATTTGACATTGATAGCTTCTTCCATTCCCGAGTTATCGTGCCTACAAACAAACAAACTAACAAACAAACAAGCAGTCATAGACTGGTACTTACGAAATCGTCAACTTGACTTCTGACCTTGTCGAATAAAAGCTGTCTCTCGAGAAGGTAGCGACGCAAACTGGAAGTTTCTACGATGATTCTGTACCAAACCATCAAAAATTGAATGTTTTGGATGTTTGACCTCACCGTGACCTTGACCTTAGACGGATTTTGACCAAAATCTAATCAGTGCGAGCCACCACCCTCCTGAATCACGTGGTGTAATTTGACATTAGTTGCTTCTTCCATTCTCGAGTTGTAATTTTTTGGATGTTTGACCTCACTGTGACCTAGACCTTTGACCGATTTTGACCAAAATATAATCAGCACTAGCCATCACCCTCCTGAATCACTTGGTGTAATTTGACATTGGAAGCTTCTTCCGTTCTCAAGTTATCTGTACCAAACCATAAAAAATCTGATATTTGACCTCACTGTGACCTTGACCTTTGACCGATTTCGACCAAAATCTAATCTGCACTTGCCATAACCCTCCGGAATCACATGGTTTAATTTGACATTGCTAGCTTCTTCCGTTCTTGAGTTATCGTGCCGACAAACAAACAAACAAACAAGCAGTCATAGACTGGTACTTACAAAATCGTCAACTTGACCTCTGACCTTGTCTAATAAAAGCTGTCTCTAGAGAAGGTAGCGACGCAAACCAGAAGTTTCTACGATGATTCTGTACCACACCATCAAAAATCGAATGTTTGACCTCACTGTGACCTTGACCGTTGACCAATTTTGACCGAAATCTAATCAGCACTAGCCATCACCCTCCTGAATCATGTGGTGTAATTTGACATTGGTGGCTTCTTCCGTTCTCGAGTTATCTGGACCAAACCATCAAAAATCGAATATTTGATCTCACTGTGACCTTGACCTTTGACCGATTTTGACCAAAATCTAATCAGCACTAGCCATCACCCTCCTGAATCACGTGGTGTAATTTGACATTGGTAGCTTCTTCCGTTCTCGAGTTATCGTGCCGACAAACAAACAAACGAACAAACAAGCAGTCATCGACTGGTACTTACGAAATCGTCAACTTGACCTCTGACCTTGTGTAAAAAAAGCTGTCTCTTGAGAAGGTAGCGAAGCAAACTAGAAGTTTCTACGATGACTCTGCACCAAACCATCAAAAATCGAATGTTGTGGATGTTTGACCTCACAGTGACCTTGACCTTTGACTGATTTTGACCAAAACCTAATCAGTGCTCGCCACCACCCTCCTGAATCACCTGGTGTAATTTGACATTGGTAGCTTCTTCCGTTCTCGAGTTATCATTTTTGGGATGTTTGACATCACTGTGACCTTGACCGTTGACCAATTTTGACCAAAATCTAATCAGCACTAGCCATCACCCTCCTGAATCACGTGGTGTAATTTGACATTGGTGGCTTCTTCCGTTCTCGAGTTATCTGGATCAAACCATCAAAAATCGAATATTTGACCTCACTGTGACCTTGACCTTTGACCGATTTTGACCAACATCTAATCAGCACTAGCCATCACCTTCCTGAATCACGTGGTGTAATTTGACATTGGTGGCTTCTTCCGTTCTCGAGTTATCTGTACCAAACCATCAAAAATCGAATATTTGACCTCACTGTGACCTTGACCTTTGACGGATTTCGACCAAAATCTAATCAGCACTTGCCACCACCCTCCTCAATCACGGGATGTAATTTGACATTGGTAGATTCTTCCGTTCTCGAGTTATCTGGACCAAACCATCAAAAATCGAATATTTGACCTCACTGTGACCTTGACCTTTGACCGATTTTGATCAAAATCTAATCAGCACTCGCCATCACCTTCCTGAATCACGTGCTCTAATTTAACATTGGTAGCTTCTTCTGTTCTCGAGTTATAGTGCCTACAAACAAACAAACAAACGAACAAACAAACGAACAAAAAAAACAAGCAGTCATAGACTGGTACTTACGAAATTGTCAACTTGACCTCTGACCTTGTCTCATAAAAGCTGTATCGAGAGAAGGTAGCGACGCAAACCAGAAGTTTCTACGATGATTCTGTACTAAACCATCAAAAATCGAATGTTTTGGATGTTTGACCTCACAGCGACCTTGACCTTTGACCGATTGTGAACAAAATCAAATCAGTGCGAGCCACCACCCTCCTGAATCAGCTGGTGTAATTTGACATTGGTAGCTTCTTCCGTTCTCGAGTTATCATTTTTTGGATGTTTGACCTCACTGTGACCTTGACCTTTGACCGATTTTGTCCAAAATCTAATCAGCATGAGCCATCACCCTCCTGAATCACGTGGTGTAATTTGACATTGTTAGCTTCTTCCGTTCTCGAGTTATTGTGCCTATAAACATACAAACAAACAAACAGAAACGGAAGTCATCAATATACTGACTAAATCTTTAGATTTCGTAAGTAACAAACAAACAAACAAGCAGTCATAGACTGGTCCTTACGAAATCGTCAACTTGACCTCTGACGTTGTCCAATAAAAGCTGTCTCTGGAGAAGGTAGCGACGCAAACCAGAAGTTTCTACGATGATTCTGTACCAAACCATCAAAAATCGAATGTTTGACCTCACTGTGTCCTTGACCTTTGACCGATTTTGACCAAAATCTAATCAGCACTCGCCACCACCCTCCTGAATCACTTGCTGTAATTTGACATTGGAAGCTTCTTCCGTTCTCGAGTTATCTGTACCAAACCATCAAAAATCTGATATTTGACGTCACTGTGACCTTGACCTTTGACCGATTTCGACCAAAATCTAATCTGCATTTGCCATAACCCTCCGGAATCACATGGTTTAATTTGACATTGCTAGCTTCTTCCATTCTTGAGTTATCGTGCCGACAAACAAACAAACAAACAAGCAGTCATAGACTGGTACTTACGAAATCGTCAACTTGACCTCTGACCTTGTCTAATAAAAGCTGTCTCTAGAGAAGGTAGCGACGCAAACCAAAAGTTGCTACGATGATTCTGTACCAAACCATCAAAAATCGAATGTTTGACCTCACTGTGACCTTGACCATTGACCAATTTTCACCGAAATCTAATCAGCACTAGCCATCACCCTCCTGAATCACGTGGTGTAATTTGACATTGGTGGCTTCTTCCGTTCTCGAGTTATCTGTACCAAACCATCAAAAATCGAATATTTGACCTCACTGTGACCTTGACCTTTGACGGATTTCGACCAAAATCTAATCAGCACTTACCACCACCCTCCTCAATCACGGGATGTAATTTGACATTGGTAGATTCTTCCGTTCTCGAGTTATCGTTTTTTGTATGTTTGACCTCACTGTGACCTTGAACTTTGACCGATTTTGACCAAAATCTAATCAGCGCTAGGCATCACCCTCCTGAATCACGTGGTGTAATTTGACATTGATAGCTTCTTCCATTCTCGAGTTATCGTGCCTACAAACAAACAAACTAACAAACAACCAAGCAGTCATAGACTGGTACTTACGAAATCGTCAACTTGACTTCTGACCTTGTCGAATAAAATCTGTCTCTCGAGAAGGTAGCGATGCAAACTGGAAGTTTCTACGATTATTCTGTACCAAACCATCAAAAATCGAATGTTTTGGATGTTTGACCTCACCGTAACCTTGACCTTTGACGGATTTTGACCAAAATATAAACAGTGCGAGCCACCACGCTCCTGAATCACCTGGTGTAATTTGACATTGGTCGCTTCTTCCGTTCTCGAGATATCTTGCCTACAAACAAACAAACAAACAAGCAAACAGAAGCGGAAGTCATCAATATACTAAAGAAAACTTTAGATTTCGTAAGTAACAAACAAACAAACAAACAAACGAACAGAAACGGAAGTCATCAATATACTCACGAAATCTTCAGAATTCGTAAGTAACAAGCAAACAGAAACGGAAGTCATCAATGTACTGACGAAATCTTTAGATTTCGGAAGTAATAAACAAACAAACAAGTAGTCGTAGACTCGTCCTTACGAAATCGTCAACTTGACCTCTGACGTTGTCCAATAAATGCTGTCTCTGGAGAAGGTAGCGACGCAAACCAGAAGTTTCTACGATGATTCTGTACCAAACCTTCAAAAATCGAATGTTTTGGATGTTTGAGCTCACTGTGACCTTGACCTTTGACCGATTTTGACCAAAATCTAATCAGCGCTAGGCATGACACTCCTGAATCACGTGGTGTAATTTGACATTGGTAGCTTCTTCCGTTCTCAAGTTATCTGTACCAAACCATCAAAAATATAATATTTGACCTCACTGTGACCTTTACCTTTGACGGATTTCGACCAAAATCGAATCAGCACTTGCCACCACCCTGCTCAATCACGTGGTGTAATTTGACATTGGTAGATTCTTCCGTTCTCGAGTTATCATTTTTTGCATGTTTGACCTCACTGTGACATTGACCTTTGACCGATTTTGACCAAAATCTAATCAGCGCTAGGCATCACCCTCCTGAATCAAGTGGTGTAATTTGACTGATAGCTTCTTCCGTTCTCGAGTTATCGTGCCAACAAACAAACAAACTAACAAACAAACAAGCAGTCATAGACTGGTACTTACGAAATCGTCAACTTGCCTTCTGACCTTGTCGAATAAAAGCTGTCTCTCGAGAAGGTAGCGACGCAAACTGGAAGTTTCTACGATGATTCTGTACCAAACCATCAAAAATCGAATGTTTTGGATGTTTGACCTCACCGTGACCTTGACATTTGACGGATTTTGACCAAAATCTAATCAGTGCTAGCCACCACCCTCCTGAATCATGTGGTGTAATTTGACACCGGTAGCTTCTTCCGCTCTCGAGTTATCTGCACCAAACGATCAAAAATCGAATGTTTTGGAAGTTTGACCTCACTGTGATCTTGACCTTTGACCGATTTTAACCAAAATCTAATCAGCACTTGCAAGCACGCTCCTGAATCACGTGATGTAATTTGACATTGGTCGCTTCTTCCGTTCTTGAGTTATCGTGCCTACAAACAAACAAACAAACAGAAACGGAAGGCATCAATATACTTAAGAAATCTTTAGATTTCGTAAGTAATAAGCAGTCATAGACTGGTACTTATGAAATAGTCTAAGAAAAGCTGTCTCCAGAGAAGGTAGCGACGCAAACCAGAAGTTTCTACATTTATTCTGTACCAAACCATCAAAAATCGAAGGTTTTGGATGTTTGACCTCACTGTGACCTTGACCTTTGACCGATTTTTACCAAAATATAATAAGCACGAGCCACCACCCTCGTGAATCACGTGATGAAATTTGACATTGGTAGCTTCTTCCGTTCTCGAGTTATGTGTACCAAACCATGAAAAATCGAATGTTTGACCTCACTGTGACCTTGACCGTTGACCAATTTTGACCAAAATGTAATCAGCACTAGCCATCACCCTCCTGAATCACCTGGTGTAATTTGACATTGGTAGCTTCTACCGTTCTCGAGTTATCTGTACCAAACCATCAAAAATCGAATATTTGACCTCACTGTGACCTTGACCTTTGACCGATTTTGACCAAAATCTAAGCAGCACTAGCCATCACTTTCCTGAATCACGTGCTGTAATTTGACATTGGTCGCTTCTTCCGTTCTCGAGATATCGTGCCTACAAACAAACAAACAAACAAGCAGTCATAGACTGGTACTTACGAAATCGGCAACTTGACCGCGGACCTTGTCTAATAAAAGCTTTCTCGAAAGAAGGCAGCGACGCAAACCAGAAGTTTCTACGATGATTCTGTACAAAACCATCAAAAATCAAATGTTTTGGATGTTTGACCGCACTGTGACCTTGACCTTTGACCGATTTTAACCAAAATTTAATCAACGCAAGCCATCACCCTCCTGAATCACCTGGTATAATTTGACATTGGAAGCTTCTTCCGTTCTCGAGTTATCTGTTCCAAACTATCCAAAATCGAATATTTGACCTCACTGTGACCTTGACCTTTGAACGATTTCGACCAAAATCTAATCAGCACTTGCCATCACACCCTCCTGAATCACGTGCTGTAATTTGACATTGGTCGCTTCTTCCGTTCTCGAGATATCTTGCCTACAAACAAACAAACAAACAAGCAAACAGAAGCGGAAGTCATCAATATACTAAAGAAAACTTTAGATTTCGTAAGTAACAAACAAACAAACAAACAAACGAACAGAAACGGAAGTCATCAATATACTCACGAAATCTTCAGAATTCGTAAGTAACAAGCAAACAGAAACGGAAGTCATCAATGTACTGACGAAATCTTTAGATTTCGGAAGTAATAAACAAACAAACAAGTAGTCGTAGACTCGTCCTTACGAAATCGTCAACTTGACCTCTGACGTTGTCCAATAAATGCTGTCTCTGGAGAAGGTAGCGACGCAAACCAGAAGTTTCTACGATGATTCTGTACCAAACCTTCAAAAATCGAATGTTTTGGATGTTTGAACTCACTGTGACCTTGACCTTTGACCGATTTTGACCAAAATCTAATCAGCGCTAGGCATGACACTCCTGAATCACGTGGTGTAATTTGACATTGGTAGCTTCTTCCGTTCTCAAGTTATCTGTACCAAACCATCAAAAATATAATATTTGACCTCACTGTGACCTTGACCTTTGACGGATTTCGACCAAAATCGAATCAGCACTTGCCACCACCCTGCTCAATCACGTGGTGTAATTTGACATTGGTAGATTCTTCCGTTCTCGAGTTATCATTTTTTGCATGTTTGACCTCACTGTGACATTGACCTTTGACCGATTTTGACCAAAATCTAATCAGCGCTAGGCATCACCCTCCTGAATCAAGTGGTGTAATTTGACTGATAGCTTCTTCCGTTTTCGAGTTATCGTGCCAACAAACAAACAAACTAACAAACAAACAAGCAGTCATAGACTGGTACTTACGAAATCGTCAACTTGCCTTCTGACCTTGTCGAATAAAAGCTGTCTCTCGAGAAGGTAGCGACGCAAACTGGAAGTTTCTACGATGATTCTGTACCAAACCATCAAAAATCGAATGTTTTGGATGTTTGACCTCACCGTGACCTTGACATTTGACGGATTTTGACCAAAATCTAATCAGTGCTAGCCACCACCCTCCTGAATCATGTGGTCTAATTTGACATTGGTTGCTTCTTCCATTCGCGAGTTGTCATTTTTTGGATGTTTGACCTCACTGTGACCTTGACCTTTGACCGATTTTGACCAAAATATAATCAGCGCTAGACATCACCCTCCTGAATCACGTGGTGTAATTTGACATTGGTGGCTTCTTCCGTTCTCGAGTTATCGTGCCTACAAACAAACAAACAAACAAACAAACAAACAGAAACGGAAGGCATCAATATACGTTCGAAATCTTGAGATTTCCTAAGTAACAAACAGAAACGGAAGTCATCAATATACTTACGACATCTTTAGATTTCTTCAGTCACAAGCAGTCATAGACTGGTACTTACGAAATCGTCAACTTGACCTCTGACCTTGCCTCATAAAAGCTGTCTCGAGAGAAGGTCGCGATGCAAACCAGAAGTTTCTACGACGATTCTGTACCAAACCATCAAAAATCGAATGTTTGACCTCACTGTGTCCTTGACCTTTGACCGATTTTGACCAAAATCTAATCAGCGCTAGCCACCACCCTCCTGAATCACGTGGTGTAATTTGACATTGGTAGCTTCTTCCGTTCTTGAGTTATAATTTTTTTTTGATGTTTGACCTCACTGTGACCTTGACCTTTGACTGATTTTGACGCAAATCCAACCGGCGCTTGCCATCACCCTCCTGAATCACGTGATGTAATTTGACATTGCTTGCTTCTTCCGTTCTCGAGTTATAACTTTTTTTTGGATGTTGGACCTCACTGTGACCTTGACCATTGACCGATTTTGACCAAAATCTAATCAGCACTAGCTGTCACGCTCCTGCATCACGTTTCGTAATTTGACATTGGTAGCTTTTTCCGTTCTCGAGTTATAATTTTTTTTTTGATGTTTCACCTCACTGTGACCTTGACCTTTGACCGATTTTGACCAAAATATAATCAGCGCTAGACATCACCCTCCTGAATCACTTGATGTAATTTGACATTGGTAGATTCTTCCGTTCTCGAGTTATCATGCCGACAAACAAACAAACAAACAGAAACGGAAGTCATCAATATACTTACGAAATCGAAAGATTTCGTCAGTAACAAACAAACAAACGGAAGGCATCAATATACTGACGAAATCTTTATGTTTCGGAAGTAACAAGCAGTCATAGAGTGGTACTCACGAAATCGTCAACTCGACCTCTGACCTTGTCTAATAAAAGCTGTCTCTCGAGAAGGTAGCGAAGCAAACCAGAAGTTTCCACGATGATTCTGCACCAAACCATCAAAAATCGAATTTTTGGATGTTTGACCTCACTGTGACCTTGTCCTTTGACCAATTTTGACCAAAATATAACCAGCACAAGCCAGTACCCTCCTGAATCACGTGGTGTAATTTGACACTGGTAGCTTCTTCCGCTCTAGAGTTATCTGCACCAAACGATCAAAAATCGAATGTTTTGGAAGTTTGACCTCACTGTGACCTTGACCTTTGACCGATTTTAACCAAAATCTAATCAGCACTTGCAAGCACGCTCCTGAATCACGTGATGTAATTTGACATTGGTCGCTTCTTCCGTTCTTGAGTTATCGTGCCTACAAACAAACAAACAAACAGAAACGGAAGGCATCAATATACTTAAGAAATCTTTAGATTTCGTAAGTAATAAGCAGTCATAGACTGGTACTTACGAAATAGTCTAAGAAAAGCTGTCTCCAGAGAAGGTAGCGACGCAAACCAGAAGTTTCCACATTTATTCTGTACCAAACCATCAAAAATCGAAGGTTTTGGATGTTTGACCTCACTGTGACCTTGACCTTTGACCGATTTTTACCAAAATATAATAAGCACGAGCCACCACCCTCCTGAATCACGTGATGAAATTTGACATTGGTAGCTTCTTCCGTTCTCGAGTTATGTGTACCAAACCATGAAAAATCGAATGTTTGACCTCACTGTGACCTTGACCGTTGACCAATTTTGACCAAAATGTAATCAGCACTAGCCATCACCCTCCTGAATCACCTGGTGTAATTTGACATTGGTAGCTTCTTCCGTTCTCGAGTTATCTGTACCAAACCATCAAAAATCGAATATTTGACCTCACTGTGACCTTGACCTTTGACCGATTTTGACCAAAATCTAAGCAGCACTAGCCATCACTTTTCTGAATCATGTGGTGTAAATTTACATTGGTAGCTTCTTCCGTTCTCGAGTTATGTGTACCAAACCATGAAAAATCGAATGTTTGACCTCACTGTGACCTTGACCGTTGACAAATTTTGACCAAAATGTAATCAGCACTAGCCATCACCCTCCTGAATCACCTGGTGTAATTTGACATTGGTAGCTTCTACCGTTCTCGAGTTATCTGTACCAAACCATCAAAAATCGAATATTTGACCTCACTGTGACCTTGACCTTTGACCGATTTTGACCAAAATCTAAGCAGCACTAGCCATCACTTTCCTGAATCACGTGCTGTAATTTGACATTGGTCGCTTCTTCCGTTCTCGAGATATCGTGCCTACAAACAAACAAACAAACAAGCAGTCATAGACTGGTACTTACGAAATCGGCAACTTGACCGCGGACCTTGTCTAATAAAAGCTTTCTCGAAAGAAGGCAGCGACGCAAACCAGAAGTTTCTACGATGATTCTGTACAAAACCATCAAAAATCAAATGTTTTGGATGTTTGACCGCACTGTGACCTTGACCTTTGACCGATTTTAACCAAAATTTAATCAACGCAAGCCATCACCCTCCTGAATCACCTGGTATAATTTGACATTGGAAGCTTCTTCCGTTCTCGAGTTATCTGTTCCAAACTATCCAAAATCGAATATTTGACCTCACTGTGACCTTGACCTTTGAACGATTTCGACCAAAATCTAATCAGCACTTGCCATCACACCCTCCTGAATCACGTGCTGTAATTTGACATTGGTCGCTTCTTCCGTTCTCGAGATATCTTGCCTACAAACAAACAAACAAACAAGCAAACAGAAGCGGAAGTCATCAATATACTAAAGAAAACTTTAGATTTCGTAAGTAACAAACAAACAAACAAACAAACGAACAGAAACGGAAGTCATCAATATACTCACGAAATCTTCAGAATTCGTAAGTAACAAGCAAACAGAAACGGAAGTCATCAATGTACTGACGAAATCTTTAGATTTCGGAAGTAATAAACAAACAAACAAGTAGTCATAGACTCGTCCTTACGAAATCGTCAACTTGACCTCTGACGTTGTCCAATAAATGCTGTCTCTGGAGAAGGTAGCGACGCAAACCAGAAGTTTCTACGATGATTCTGTACCAAACCTTCAAAAATCGAATGTTTTGGATGTTTGAGCTCACTGTGACCTTGACCTTTGACCGATTTTGACCAAAATCTAATCAGCGCTAGGCATGACACTCCTGAATCACGTGGTGTAATTTGACATCGGTAGCTTCTTCCGTTCTCAAGTTATCTGTACCAAACCATCAAAAATATAATATTTGACCTCACTGTGACCTTGACCTTTGACGGATTTCGACCAAAATCTAATCAGCACTTGCCACCACCCTGCTCAATCACGTGGTGTAATTTGACATTGGTAGGTTCTTCCGTTCTCGAGTTATCATTTTTTGCATGTTTGACCTCACTGTGACATTGACCTTTGACTGATTTTGACCAAAATCTAATCAGCGCTAGGCATCACCCTCCTGAATCAAGTGGTGTAATTTGACTGATAGCTTCTTCCGTTCTCGAGTTATCGTGCCAACAAACAAACAAACTAACAAACAAACAAGCAGTCATAGACTGGTACTTACGAAATCGTCAACTTGCCTTCTGACCTTGTCGAATAAAAGCTGTCTCTCGAGAAGGTAGCGACGCAAACTGGAAGTTTCTACGATGATTCTGTACCAAACCATCAAAAATCGAATGTTTTGGATGTTTGACCTCACCGTGACCTTGACATTTGATGGATTTTGACCAAAATCTAATCAGTGCTAGCCACCACCCTCCTGAATCATGTGGTCTAATTTGACATTGGTTGCTTCTTCCATTCGCGAGTTGTCATTTTTTGGATGTTTGACCTCACTGTGACCTTGACCTTTGACCGATTTTGACCAAAATATAATCAGCGCTAGACATCACCCTCCTGAATCACGTGGTGTAATTTGACATTGGTGGCTTCTTCCGTTCTCGAGTTATCGTGCCTACAAACAAACAAACAAACAAAGAAACAAACAGAAACGGAAGGCATCAATATACGTTCGAAATCTTGAGATTTCGTAAGTAACAAACAGAAACGGAAGTCATCAATATACTTACGACATCTTTAGATTTCTTCAGTCACAAGCAGTCATAGACTGGTACTTACGAAATCGTCAACTTGACCTCTGACCTTGCCTCATAAAAGCTGTCTCGAGAGAAGGTCGCGATGCAAACCAGAAGTTTCTACGACGATTCTGTACCAAACCATCAAAAATCGAATGTTTGACCTCACTGTGTCCTTGACCTTTGACCGATTTTGACCAAAATCTAATCAGCGCTAGCCACCACCCTCCTGAATCACGTGGTGTAATTTGACATTGGTAGCTTCTTCCGTTCTTGAGTTATAATTTTTTTGATGTTTGACCTCACTGTGACCTTGACCTTTGACTGATTTTGACGCAAATCCAACCGGCGCTTGCCATCACCCTCCTGAATCACGTGATGTAATTTGACATTGCTTGCTTCTTCCGTTCTCGAGTTATAACTTTTTTGGATGTTGGACCTCACTGTGACCTTGACCATTGACCGATTTTGACCAAAATCTAATCAGCACTAGCTGTCACGCTCCTGCATCACGTTTCGTAATTTGACATTGGTAGCTTTTTCCGTTCTCGAGTTATAATTTTTTTTTTGATGTTTCACCTCACTGTGACCTTGACCTTTGACCGATTTTGACCAAAATATAATCAGCGCTAGACATCACCCTCCTGAATCACTTGATGTAATTTGACATTGGTAGATTCTTCCGTTCTCGAGTTATCATGCCGACAAACAAACAAACAAACAGAAACGGAAGTCATCAATATACTTACGAAATCGAAAGATTTCGTCAGTAACAAACAAACAAACGGAAGGCATCAATATACTGACGAAATCTTTATGTTTCGGAAGTAACAAGCAGTCATAGAGTGGTACTCACGAAATCGTCAACTCGACCTCTGACCTTGTCTAATAAAAGCTGTCTCTCGAGAAGGTAGCGAAGCAAACCAGAAGTTTCCACGATGATTCTGCACCAAACCATCAAAAATCGAATTTTTGGATGTCTGACCTCACTGTGACCTTGTCCTTTGACCAATTTTGACCAAAATATAATCAGCACAAGCCAGTACCCTCCTGAATCACGTGGTGTAATTTGACACTGGTAGCTTCTTCCGCTCTAGAGTTATCTGCACCAAACGATCAAAAATCGAAGGTTTTGGAAGTTTGACCTCACTGTGACCTTGACCTTTGACCGATTTTAACCAAAATCTAATCAGCACTTGCAAGCACGCTCCTGAATCACGTGATGTAATTTGACATTGGTCGCTTCTTCCGTTCTTGAGTTATCGTGCCTACAAACAAACAAACAAACAGAAACGGAAGGCATCAATATACTTAAGAAATCTTTAGATTTCGTAAGTAATAAGCAGTCATAGACTGGTACTTACGAAATAGTCTAAGAAAAGCTGTCTCCAGAGAAGGTAGCGACGCAAACCAGAAGTTTCCACATTTATTCTGTACCAAACCATCAAAAATCGAAGGTTTTGGATGTTTGACCTCACTGTGACCTTGACCTTTGACCGATTTTTACCAAAATATAATAAGCACGAGCCACCACCCTCCTGAATCACGTGATGAAATTTGACATTGGTAGCTTCTTCCGTTCTCGAGTTATGTGTACCAAACCATGAAAAATCGAATGTTTGACCTCACTGTGACCTTGACCGTTGACCAATTTTGACCAAAATGTAATCAGCACTAGCCGTCACCCTCCTGAATCACCTGGTGTAATTTGACATTGGTAGCTTCTTCCGTTCTCGAGTTATCTGTACCAAACCATCAAAAATCGAATATTTGACCTCACTGTGACCTTGACCTTTGACCGATTTTGACCAAAATCTAAGCAGCACTAGCCATCACTTTCCTGAATCACGTGGTGTAAATTTACATTGGTAGCTTCTTCCGTTCTCGAGTTATCGTGCCTACAAACAAACAAACAAACAAGCAGTCATAGACTGGTACTTACGAAATCGGCAACTTGACCGCGGACCTTGTCTAATAAAAGCTTTCTCGAAAGAAGGCAGCGACGCAAACCAGAAGTTTCTACGATGATTCTGTACAAAACCATCAAAAATCAAATGTTTTGGATGTTTGACCGCACTGTGACCTTGACCTTTGACCGATTTTAACCAAAATTTAATCAACGCAAGCCATCACACTCCTGAATCACCTGGTATAATTTGACATTGGAAGCTTCTTCCGTTCTCGAGTTATCCTGCCCACAAACAAACAAAAAAGCAGTCATAGACTGATACTTACGAAATCGTCAACTTGACCTATGACCTTGTCTAATAAAAGCTGTCTCTCGAGAAGGTAGCGAAACAAACCAGAAGTTTCCACGATGATTCTGCACCAAACCATCAAAAATCGAATTTTTGGATGTCTGACCTCACTGTGACCTTGTCCTTTGACCAATTTTGACCAAAATATAATCAGCACAAGCCAGTACCCTCCTGAATCACGTGGTGTAATTTGACATTGGTGGCTTCTTCCGTTCTCGAGTTATCTGTAGCAAACCATCAAAAATCGAATATTTGACCTGACTGTGACCTTGACCTTTGACCGATTTTGACCAAAATCTAATCAGCACTCGCCATCACCCTCCTGAATCACGTGGTGTAATTTGACATTGGTAGCCACTACCGTTCTCGAGTTATCGTGCGTACAAACAAACAAACAAGCAGTCATAGACTGGTAATTACGAAATCGTCAACTTGACCACTGACCTTGTCTCATAAAAGCTGTCTCGAGAGAAGGTAGCGACGCAAACCAGAAATCTCTACGATGATTCTGAACCAAATCATCAAAAATCGAATGTTTTGGATGTTTGACCGCACTGTGACCTTGACCTTTGACCGATTTCGACCAAAATCTAATCAGCACTTGCCATCACCCTCCTGAATCACGTGGTGTAATTTGACATTGGTAGCTTCTTCCGTTCTCGAGTTATCTGTACCAAACCATCAAAAATCGAATATTTGACCTCACTGTGACCTTGACCTTTGACGGATTTCGACCAAAATCTATTCAGCACTTGCCACCACCCTCCTCAATCACGTGGTGTAATTTGACATTGGTAGATTCTTCCGTTCTCGAGTTATCATTTTTTGGATGTTTGACCTCACTGTGACCTTGAACTTTGACCGATTTTGACCAAAATCTAATCAGCGCTAGGCATCACCCTCATGAATCACGTGGTGTAATTTGACATTGATAGATTTTTCCATTCTCGAGTTATCGTGCCTACAAACAAACAAACTAACAAACAAACAAGCAGTCATAGACTGGTACTTACGAAATCGTCAACTTGACTTCTGACCTTGTCGAATAAAATGTGTCTCTCGAGAAGGTAGCGATGCAAACTGGAAGTTTCTACGATGATTCTGTACCAAACCATCAAAAATCGAAAGTTTTGGATGTTTGACCTCACCGTGACCTTGACCTTTGACGGATTTTGACCAAAATCTAATCAGTGCGAGCCACCACCCTCCTGAATCACGTGGTGTAATTTGACATTGGTTGCTTCTTCCATTCTCGAGTTGTCATTTTTGGATGTTTGACCTCACTGTGACCTTGACCTTTGACCGATTTTGACCAAAATATAATCAGCACTCGCCATCACCCTCCTGAATCACTTGCTGTAATTGACATTGGAAGCTTCTTCCGTTCTCGAGTTATCTGTACCGAACCATCAAAAATCTGATATTTGACGTCACTGTGACCTTGACCTTTGACCGATTTCGACCAAAATCTAATCTGCACTTGCCATAACCCTCCGGAATCACATGGTTTAATTTGACATTGCTAGCTTCTTCCATTCTTGAGTTATCGTGCCGACAAACAAACAAACAAACAAGCAGTCATAGACTGGTACTTACGAAATCGTCAACTTGACCTCTGACCTTGTCTAATAAAAGCTGTCTCTAGAGAAGGTAGCGACGCAAACCAAAAGTTGCTACGATGATTCTGTACCAAACCATCAAAAATCGAATGTTTGACCTCACTGTGACCTTGACCATTGACCAATTTTCACCGAAATCTAATCAGCACTAGCCATCACCCTCCTGAATCACGTGGTGTAATTTGACATTGGTGGCTTCTTCCGTTCTCGAGTTATCTGTACCAAACCATCAAAAATCGAATATTTGACCTCACTGTGACCTTGACCATTGACCAATTTTCACCGAAATCTAATCAGCACTTGCAAGCACGCTCCTGAATCACGTGATGTAATTTGACATTGGTCGCTTCTTCCGTTCTTGAGTTATCGTGCCTACAAACAAACAAACAAACAGAAACGGAAGGCATCAATATACTTAAGAAATCTTTAGATTTCGTAAGTAATAAGCAGTCATAGACTGGTACTTACGAAATAGTCTAAGAAAAGCTGTCTCCAGAGAAGGTAGCGACGCAAACCAGAAGTTTCCACATTTATTCTGTACCAAACCATCAAAAATCGAAGGTTTTGGATGTTTGACCTCACTGTGACCTTGACCTTTGACCGATTTTTACCAAAATATAATAAGCACGAGCCACCACCCTCCTGAATCACGTGATGAAATTTGACATTGGTAGCTTCTTCCGTTCTCGAGTTATGTGTACCAAACCATGAAAAATCGAATGTTTGACCTCACTGTGACCTTGACCGTTGACCAATTTTGACCAAAATGTAATCAGCACTAGCCATCACCCTCCTGAATCACCTGGTGTAATTTGACATTGGTAGCTTCTTCCGTTCTCGAGTTATCTGTACCAAACCATCAAAAATCGAATATTTGACCTCACTGTGACCTTGACCTTTGACCGATTTTGACCAAAATCTAAGCAGCACTAGCCATCACTTTTCTGAATCATGTGGTGTAAATTTACATTGGTAGCTTCTTCCGTTCTCGAGTTATGTGTACCAAACCATGAAAAATCGAATGTTTGACCTCACTGTGACCTTGACCGTTGACCAATTTTGACCAAAATGTAATCAGCACTAGCCATCACCCTCCTGAATCACCTGGTGTAATTTGACATTGGTAGCTTCTACCGTTCTCGAGTTATCTGTACCAAACCATCAAAAATCGAATATTTGACCTCACTGTGACCTTGACCTTTGACCGATTTTGACCAAAATCTAAGCAGCACTAGCCATCACTTTCCTGAATCACGTGCTGTAATTTGACATTGGTCGCTTCTTCCGTTCTCGAGATATCGTGCCTACAAACAAACAAACAAACAAGCAGTCATAGACTGGTACTTACGAAATCGGCAACTTGACCGCGGACCTTGTCTAATAAAAGCTTTCTCGAAAGAAGGCAGCGACGCAAACCAGAAGTTTCTACGATGATTCTGTACAAAACCATCAAAAATCAAATGTTTTGGATGTTTGACCGCACTGTGACCTTGACCTTTGACCGATTTTAACCAAAATTTAATCAACGCAAGCCATCACCCTCCTGAATCACCTGGTATAATTTGACATTGGAAGCTTCTTCCGTTCTCGAGTTATCTGTTCCAAACTATCCAAAATCGAATATTTGACCTCACTGTGACCTTGACCTTTGAACGATTTCGACCAAAATCTAATCAGCACTTGCCATCACACCCTCCTGAATCACGTGCTGTAATTTGACATTGGTCGCTTCTTCCGTTCTCGAGATATCTTGCCTACAAACAAACAAACAAACAAGCAAACAGAAGCGGAAGTCATCAATATACTAAAGAAAACTTTAGATTTCGTAAGTAACAAACAAACAAACAAACAAACGAACAGAAACGGAAGTCATCAATATACTCACGAAATCTTCAGAATTCGTAAGTAACAAGCAAACAGAAACGGAAGTCATCAATGTACTGACGAAATCTTTAGATTTCGGAAGTAATAAACAAACAAACAAGTAGTCATAGACTCGTCCTTACGAAATCGTCAACTTGACCTCTGACGTTGTCCAATAAATGCTGTCTCTGGAGAAGGTAGCGACGCAAACCAGAAGTTTCTACGATGATTCTGTACCAAACCTTCAAAAATCGAATGTTTTGGATGTTTGAGCTCACTGTGACCTTGACCTTTGACCGATTTTGACCAAAATCTAATCAGCGCTAGGCATGACACTCCTGAATCACGTGGTGTAATTTGACATCGGTAGCTTCTTCCGTTCTCAAGTTATCTGTACCAAACCATCAAAAATATAATATTTGACCTCACTGTGACCTTGACCTTTGACGGATTTCGACCAAAATCTAATCAGCACTTGCCACCACCCTGCTCAATCACGTGGTGTAATTTGACATTGGTAGGTTCTTCCGTTCTCGAGTTATCATTTTTGCATGTTTGACCTCACTGTGACATTGACCTTTGACTGATTTTGACCAAAATCTAATCAGCGCTAGGCATCACCCTCCTGAATCAAGTGGTGTAATTTGACTGATAGCTTCTTCCGTTCTCGAGTTATCGTGCCAACAAACAAACAAACTAACAAACAAACAAGCAGTCATAGACTGGTACTTACGAAATCGTCAACTTGCCTTCTGACCTTGTCGAATAAAAGCTGTCTCTCGAGAAGGTAGCGACGCAAACTGGAAGTTTCTACGATGATTCTGTACCAAACCATCAAAAATCGAATGTTTTGGATGTTTGACCTCACCGTGACCTTGACATTTGATGGATTTTGACCAAAATCTAATCAGTGCTAGCCACCACCCTCCTGAATCATGTGGTCTAATTTGACATTGGTTGCTTCTTCCATTCGCGAGTTGTCATTTTTTGGATGTTTGACCTCACTGTGACCTTGACCTTTGACCGATTTTGACCAAAATATAATCAGCGCTAGACATCACCCTCCTGAATCACGTGGTGTAATTTGACATTGGTGGCTTCTTCCGTTCTCGAGTTATCGTGCCTACAAACAAACAAACAAACAAAGAAACAAACAGAAACGGAAGGCATCAATATACGTTCGAAATCTTGAGATTTCGTAAGTAACAAACAGAAACGGAAGTCATCAATATACTTACGACATCTTTAGATTTCTTCAGTCACAAGCAGTCATAGACTGGTACTTACGAAATCGTCAACTTGACCTCTGACCTTGCCTCATAAAAGCTGTCTCGAGAGAAGGTCGCGATGCAAACCAGAAGTTTCTACGACGATTCTGTACCAAACCATCAAAAATCGAATGTTTGACCTCACTGTGTCCTTGACCTTTGACCGATTTTGACCAAAATCTAATCAGCGCTAGCCACCACCCTCCTGAATCACGTGGTGTAATTTGACATTGGTAGCTTCTTCCGTTCTTGAGTTATAATTTTTTTTTGATGTTTGACCTCACTGTGACCTTGACCTTTGACTGATTTTGACGCAAATCCAACCGGCGCTTGCCATCACCCTCCTGAATCACGTGATGTAATTTGACATTGCTTGCTTCTTCCGTTCTCGAGTTATAACTTTTTTTTGGATGTTTGACCTCACTGTGACCTTGACCATTGACCGATTTTGACCAAAATCTAATCAGCACTAGCTGTCACGCTCCTGCATCACGTTTCGTAATTTGACATTGGTAGCTTTTTCCGTTCTCGAGTTATAATTTTTTTTTTGATGTTTCACCTCACTGTGACCTTGACCTTTGACCGATTTTGACCAAAATATAATCAGCGCTAGACATCACCCTCCTGAATCACTTGATGTAATTTGACATTGGTAGATTCTTCCGTTCTCGAGTTATCATGCCGACAAACAAACAAACAAACAGAAACGGAAGTCATCAATATACTTACGAAATCGAAAGATTTCGTCAGTAACAAACAAACAAACGGAAGGCATCAATATACTGACGAAATCTTTATGTTTCGGAAGTAACAAGCAGTCATAGAGTGGTACTCACGAAATCGTCAACTCGACCTCTGACCTTGTCTAATAAAAGCTGTCTCTCGAGAAGGTAGCGAAGCAAACCAGAAGTTTCCACGATGATTCTGCACCAAACCATCAAAAATCGAATTTTTGGATGTCTGACCTCACTGTGACCTTGTCCTTTGACCAATTTTGACCAAAATATAATCAGCACAAGCCAGTACCCTCCTGAATCACGTGGTGTAATTTGACACTGGTAGCTTCTTCCGCTCTAGAGTTATCTGCACCAAACGATCAAAAATCGAAGGTTTTGGAAGTTTGACCTCACTGTGACCTTGACCTTTGACCGATTTTAACCAAAATCTAATCAGCACTTGCAAGCACGCTCCTGAATCACGTGATGTAATTTGACATTGGTCGCTTCTTCCGTTCTTGAGTTATCGTGCCTACAAACAAACAAACAAACAGAAACGGAAGGCATCAATATACTTAAGAAATCTTTAGATTTCGTAAGTAATAAGCAGTCATAGACTGGTACTTACGAAATAGTCTAAGAAAAGCTGTCTCCAGAGAAGGTAGCGACGCAAACCAGAAGTTTCCACATTTATTCTGTACCAAACCATCAAAAATCGAAGGTTTTGGATGTTTGACCTCACTGTGACCTTGACCTTTGACCGATTTTTACCAAAATATAATAAGCACGAGCCACCACCCTCCTGAATCACGTGATGAAATTTGACATTGGTAGCTTCTTCCGTTCTCGAGTTATGTGTACCAAACCATGAAAAATCGAATGTTTGACCTCACTGTGACCTTGACCGTTGATCAATTTTGACCAAAATGTAATCAGCACTAGCCGTCACCCTCCTGAATCACCTGGTGTAATTTGACATTGGTAGCTTCTTCCGTTCTCGAGTTATCTGTACCAAACCATCAAAAATCGAATATTTGACCTCACTGTGACCTTGACCTTTGACCGATTTTGACCAAAATCTAAGCAGCACTAGCCATCACTTTCCTGAATCACGTGGTGTAAATTTACATTGGTAGCTTCTTCCGTTCTCGAGTTATCGTGCCTACAAACAAACAAACAAACAAGCAGTCATAGACTGGTACTTACGAAATCGGCAACTTGACCGCGGACCTTGTCTAATAAAAGCTTTCTCGAAAGAAGGCAGCGACGCAAACCAGAAGTTTCTACGATGATTCTGTACAAAACCATCAAAAATCAAATGTTTTGGATGTTTGACCGCACTGTGACCATGACCTTTGACCGATTTTAACCAAAATTTAATCAACGCAAGCCATCACACTCCTGAATCACCTGGTATAATTTGACATTGGAAGCTTCTTCCGTTCTCGAGTTATCCTGCCCACAAACAAACAAAAAAGCAGTCATAGACTGATACTTACGAAATCGTCAACTTGACCTATGACCTTGTCTAATAAAAGCTGTCTCTCGAGAAGGTAGCGAAACAAACCAGAAGTTTCCACGATGATTCTGCACCAAACCATCAAAAATCGAATTTTTGGATGTCTGACCTCACTGTGACCTTGTCCTTTGACCAATTTTGACCAAAATATAATCAGCACAAGCCAGTACCCTCCTGAATCACGTGGTGTAATTTGACATTGGTGGCTTCTTCCGTTCTCGAGTTATCTGTAGCAAACCATCAAAAATCGAATATTTGACCTGACTGTGACCTTGACCTTTGACCGATTTTGACCAAAATCTAATCAGCACTCGCCATCACCCTCCTGAATCACGTGGTGTAATTTGACATTGGTAGCCACTACCGTTCTCGAGTTATCGTGCGTACAAACAAACAAACAAGCAGTCATAGACTGGTAATTACGAAATCGTCAACTTGACCACTGACCTTGTCTCATAAAAGCTGTCTCGAGAGAAGGTAGCGACGCAAACCAGAAATCTCTACGATGATTCTGAACCAAATCATCAAAAATCGAATGTTTTGGATGTTTGACCGCACTGTGACCTTGACCTTTGACCGATTTCGACCAAAATCTAATCAGCACTTGCCATCACCCTCCTGAATCACGTGGTGTAATTTGACATTGGTAGCTTCTTCCGTTCTCGAGTTATCTGTACCAAACCATCAAAAATCGAATATTTGACCTCACTGTGACCTTGACCTTTGACGGATTTCGACCAAAATCTATTCAGCACTTGCCACCACCCTCCTCAATCACGTGGTGTAATTTGACATTGGTAGATTCTTCCGTTCTCGAGTTATCATTTTTTGGATGTTTGACCTCACTGTGACCTTGAACTTTGACCGATTTTGACCAAAATCTAATCAGCGCTAGGCATCACCCTCATGAATCACGTGGTGTAATTTGACATTGATAGATTTTTCCATTCTCGAGTTATCGTGCCTACAAACAAACAAACTAACAAACAAACAAGCAGTCATAGACTGGTACTTACGAAATCGTCAACTTGACTTCTGACCTTGTCGAATAAAATGTGTCTCTCGAGAAGGTAGCGATGCAAACTGGAAGTTTCTACGATGATTCTGTACCAAACCATCAAAAATCGAAAGTTTTGGATGTTTGACCTCACCGTGACCTTGACCTTTGACGGATTTTGACCAAAATCTAATCAGTGCGAGCCACCACCCTCCTGAATCACGTGGTGTAATTTGACATTGGTTGCTTCTTCCATTCTCGAGTTGTCATTTTTTGGATGTTTGACCTCACTGTGACCTTGACCTTTGACCGATTTTGACCAAAATATAATCAGCACTCGCCATCACCCTCCTGAATCACTTGCTGTAATTGACATTGGAAGCTTCTTCCGTTCTCGAGTTATCTGTACCGAACCATCAAAAATCTGATATTTGACGTCACTGTGACCTTGACCTTTGACCGATTTCGACCAAAATCTAATCTGCACTTGCCATAACCCTCCGGAATCACATGGTTTAATTTGACATTGCTAGCTTCTTCCATTCTTGAGTTATCGTGCCGACAAACAAACAAACAAACAAGCAGTCATAGACTGGTACTTACGAAATCGTCAACTTGACCTCTGACCTTGTCTAATAAAAGCTGTCTCTAGAGAAGGTAGCGACGCAAACCAAAAGTTGCTACGATGATTCTGTACCAAACCATCAAAAATCGAATGTTTGACCTCACTGTGACCTTGACCATTGACCAATTTTCACCGAAATCTAATCAGCACTAGCCATCACCCTCCTGAATCACGTGGTGTAATTTGACATTGGTGGCTTCTTCCGTTCTCGAGTTATCTGTACCAAACCATCAAAAATCGAATATTTGACCTCACTGTGACCTTGACCATTGACCAATTTTCACCGAAATCTAATCAGCACTTGCAAGCACGCTCCTGAATCACGTGATGTAATTTGACATTGGTCGCTTCTTCCGTTCTTGAGTTATCGTGCCTACAAACAAACAAACAAACAGAAACGGAAGGCATCAATATACTTAAGAAATCTTTAGATTTCGTAAGTAATAAGCAGTCATAGACTGGTACTTACGAAATAGTCTAAGAAAAGCTGTCTCCAGAGAAGGTAGCGACGCAAAACCAGAAGTTTCCACATTTATTCTGTACCAAACCATCAAAAATCGAAGGTTTTGGATGTTTGACCTCACTGTGACCTTGACCTTTGACCGATTTTTACCAAAATATAATAAGCACGAGCCACCACCCTCCTGAATCACGTGATGAAATTTGACATTGGTAGCTTCTTCCGTTCTCGAGTTATGTGTACCAAACCATGAAAAATCGAATGTTTGACCTCACTGTGACCTTGACCGTTGACCAATTTTGACCAAAATGTAATCAGCACTAGCCATCACCCTCCTGAATCACCTGGTGTAATTTGACATTGGTAGCTTCTTCCGTTCTCGAGTTATCTGTACCAAACCATCAAAAATCGAATATTTGACCTCACTGTGACCTTGACCTTTGACCGATTTTGACCAAAATCTAAGCAGCACTAGCCATCACTTTTCTGAATCATGTGGTGTAAATTTACATTGGTAGCTTCTTCCGTTCTCGAGTTATGTGTACCAAACCATGAAAAATCGAATGTTTGACCTCACTGTGACCTTGACCGTTGACCAATTTTGACCAAAATGTAATCAGCACTAGCCATCACCCTCCTGAATCACCTGGTGTAATTTGACATTGGTAGCTTCTACCGTTCTCGAGTTATCTGTACCAAACCATCAAAAATCGAATATTTGACCTCACTGTGACCTTGACCTTTGACCGATTTTGACCAAAATCTAAGCAGCACTAGCCATCACTTTCCTGAATCACGTGCTGTAATTTGACATTGGTCGCTTCTTCCGTTCTCGAGATATCGTGCCTACAAACAAACAAACAAACAAGCAGTCATAGACTGGTACTTACGAAATCGGCAACTTGACCGCGGACCTTGTCTAATAAAAGCTTTCTCGAAAGAAGGCAGCGACGCAAACCAGAAGTTTCTACGATGATTCTGTACAAAACCATCAAAAATCAAATGTTTTGGATGTTTGACCGCACTGTGACCTTGACCTTTGACCGATTTTAACCAAAATTTAATCAACGCAAGCCATCACCCTCCTGAATCACCTGGTATAATTTGACATTGGAAGCTTCTTCCGTTCTCGAGTTATCTGTTCCAAACTATCCAAAATCGAATATTTGACCTCACTGTGACCTTGACCTTTGAACGATTTCGACCAAAATCTAATCAGCACTTGCCATCACACCCTCCTGAATCACGTGCTGTAATTTGACATTGGTCGCTTCTTCCGTTCTCGAGATATCTTGCCTACAAACAAACAAACAAACAAGCAAACAGAAGCGGAAGTCATCAATATACTAAAGAAAACTTTAGATTTCGTAAGTAACAAACAAACAAACAAACAAACGAACAGAAACGGAAGTCATCAATATACTCACGAAATCTTCAGAATTCGTAAGTAACAAGCAAACAGAAACGGAAGTCATCAATGTACTGACGAAATCTTTAGATTTCGGAAGTAATAAACAAACAAACAAGTAGTCATAGACTCGTCCTTACGAAATCGTCAACTTGACCTCTGACGTTGTCCAATAAATGCTGTCTCTGGAGAAGGTAGCGACGCAAACCAGAAGTTTCTACGATGATTCTGTACCAAACCTTCAAAAATCGAATGTTTTGGATGTTTGAGCTCACTGTGACCTTGACCTTTGACCGATTTTGACCAAAATCTAATCAGCGCTAGGCATGACACTCCTGAATCACGTGGTGTAATTTGACATCGGTAGCTTCTTCCGTTCTCAAGTTATCTGTACCAAACCATCAAAAATATAATATTTGACCTCACTGTGACCTTGACCTTTGACGGATTTCGACCAAAATCTAATCAGCACTTGCCACCACCCTGCTCAATCACGTGGTGTAATTTGACATTGGTAGGTTCTTCCGTTCTCGAGTTATCATTTTTTGCATGTTTGACCTCACTGTGACATTGACCTTTGACTGATTTTGACCAAAATCTAATCAGCGCTAGGCATCACCCTCCTGAATCAAGTGGTGTAATTTGACTGATAGCTTCTTCCGTTCTCGAGTTATCGTGCCAACAAACAAACAAACTAACAAACAAACAAGCAGTCATAGACTGGTACTTACGAAATCGTCAACTTGCCTTCTGACCTTGTCGAATAAAAGCTGTCTCTCGAGAAGGTAGCGACGCAAACTGGAAGTTTCTACGATGATTCTGTACCAAACCATCAAAAATCGAATGTTTTGGATGTTTGACCTCACCGTGACCTTGACATTTGATGGATTTTGACCAAAATCTAATCAGTGCTAGCCACCACCCTCCTGAATCATGTGGTCTAATTTGACATTGGTTGCTTCTTCCATTCGCGAGTTGTCATTTTTTGGATGTTTGACCTCACTGTGACCTTGACCTTTGACCGATTTTGACCAAAATATAATCAGCGCTAGACATCACCCTCCTGAATCACGTGGTGTAATTTGACATTGGTGGCTTCTTCCGTTCTCGAGTTATCGTGCCTACAAACAAACAAACAAACAAAGAAACAAACAGAAACGGAAGGCATCAATATACGTTCGAAATCTTGAGATTTCGTAAGTAACAAACAGAAACGGAAGTCATCAATATACTTACGACATCTTTAGATTTCTTCAGTCACAAGCAGTCATAGACTGGTACTTACGAAATCGTCAACTTGACCTCTGACCTTGCCTCATAAAAGCTGTCTCGAGAGAAGGTCGCGATGCAAACCAGAAGTTTCTACGACGATTCTGTACCAAACCATCAAAAATCGAATGTTTGACCTCACTGTGTCCTTGACCTTTGACCGATTTTGACCAAAATCTAATCAGCGCTAGCCACCACCCTCCTGAATCACGTGGTGTAATTTGACATTGGTAGCTTCTTCCGTTCTTGAGTTATAATTTTTTTGATGTTTGACCTCACTGTGACCTTGACCTTTGACTGATTTTGACGCAAATCCAACCGGCGCTTGCCATCACCCTCCTGAATCACGTGATGTAATTTGACATTGCTTGCTTCTTCCGTTCTCGAGTTATAACTTTTTTTTGGATGTTGGACCTCACTGTGACCTTGACCATTGACCGATTTTGACCAAAATCTAATCAGCACTAGCTGTCACGCTCCTGCATCACGTTTCGTAATTTGACATTGGTAGCTTTTTCCGTTCTCGAGTTATAATTTTTTTTTGATGTTTCACCTCACTGTGACCTTGACCTTTGACCGATTTTGACCAAAATATAATCAGCGCTAGACATCACCCTCCTGAATCACTTGATGTAATTTGACATTGGTAGATTCTTCCGTTCTCGAGTTATCATGCCGACAAACAAACAAACAAACAGAAACGGAAGTCATCAATATACTTACGAAATCGAAAGATTTCGTCAGTAACAAACAAACAAACGGAAGGCATCAATATACTGACGAAATCTTTATGTTTCGGAAGTAACAAGCAGTCATAGAGTGGTACTCACGAAATCGTCAACTCGACCTCTGACCTTGTCTAATAAAAGCTGTCTCTCGAGAAGGTAGCGAAGCAAACCAGAAGTTTCCACGATGATTCTGCACCAAACCATCAAAAATCGAATTTTTGGATGTCTGACCTCACTGTGACCTTGTCCTTTGACCAATTTTGACCAAAATATAATCAGCACAAGCCAGTACCCTCCTGAATCACGTGGTGTAATTTGACACTGGTAGCTTCTTCCGCTCTAGAGTTATCTGCACCAAACGATCAAAAATCGAAGGTTTTGGAAGTTTGACCTCACTGTGACCTTGACCTTTGACCGATTTTAACCAAAATCTAATCAGCACTTGCAAGCACGCTCCTGAATCACGTGATGTAATTTGACATTGGTCGCTTCTTCCGTTCTTGAGTTATCGTGCCTACAAACAAACAAACAAACAGAAACGGAAGGCATCAATATACTTAAGAAATCTTTAGATTTCGTAAGTAATAAGCAGTCATAGACTGGTACTTACGAAATAGTCTAAGAAAAGCTGTCTCCAGAGAAGGTAGCGACGCAAACCAGAAGTTTCCACATTTATTCTGTACCAAACCATCAAAAATCGAAGGTTTTGGATGTTTGACCTCACTGTGACCTTGACCTTTGACCGATTTTTACCAAAATATAATAAGCACGAGCCACCACCCTCCTGAATCACGTGATGAAATTTGACATTGGTAGCTTCTTCCGTTCTCGAGTTATGTGTACCAAACCATGAAAAATCGAATGTTTGACCTCACTGTGACCTTGACCGTTGACCAATTTTGACCAAAATGTAATCAGCACTAGCCGTCACCCTCCTGAATCACCTGGTGTAATTTGACATTGGTAGCTTCTTCCGTTCTCGAGTTATCTGTACCAAACCATCAAAAATCGAATATTTGACCTCACTGTGACCTTGACCTTTGACCGATTTTGACCAAAATCTAAGCAGCACTAGCCATCACTTTCCTGAATCACGTGGTGTAAATTTACATTGGTAGCTTCTTCCGTTCTCGAGTTATCGTGCCTACAAACAAACAAACAAACAAGCAGTCATAGACTGGTACTTACGAAATCGGCAACTTGACCGCGGACCTTGTCTAATAAAAGCTTTCTCGAAAGAAGGCAGCGACGCAAACCAGAAGTTTCTACGATGATTCTGTACAAAACCATCAAAAATCAAATGTTTTGGATGTTTGACCGCACTGTGACCTTGACCTTTGACCGATTTTAACCAAAATTTAATCAACGCAAGCCATCACACTCCTGAATCACCTGGTATAATTTGACATTGGAAGCTTCTTCCGTTCTCGAGTTATCCTGCCCACAAACAAACAAAAAAGCAGTCATAGACTGATACTTACGAAATCGTCAACTTGACCTATGACCTTGTCTAATAAAAGCTGTCTCTCGAGAAGGTAGCGAAACAAACCAGAAGTTTCCACGATGATTCTGCACCAAACCATCAAAAATCGAATTTTTGGATGTCTGACCTCACTGTGACCTTGTCCTTTGACCAATTTTGACCAAAATATAATCAGCACAAGCCAGTACCCTCCTGAATCACGTGGTGTAATTTGACATTGGTGGCTTCTTCCGTTCTCGAGTTATCTGTAGCAAACCATCAAAAATCGAATATTTGACCTGACTGTGACCTTGACCTTTGACCGATTTTGACCAAAATCTAATCAGCACTCGCCATCACCCTCCTGAATCACGTGGTGTAATTTGACATTGGTAGCCACTACCGTTCTCGAGTTATCGTGCGTACAAACAAACAAACAAGCAGTCATAGACTGGTAATTACGAAATCGTCAACTTGACCACTGACCTTGTCTCATAAAAGCTGTCTCGAGAGAAGGTAGCGACGCAAACCAGAAATCTCTACGATGATTCTGAACCAAATCATCAAAAATCGAATGTTTTGGATGTTTGACCGCACTGTGACCTTGACCTTTGACCGATTTCGACCAAAATCTAATCAGCACTTGCCATCACCCTCCTGAATCACGTGGTGTAATTTGACATTGGTAGCTTCTTCCGTTCTCGAGTTATCTGTACCAAACCATCAAAAATCGAATATTTGACCTCACTGTGACCTTGACCTTTGACGGATTTCGACCAAAATCTATTCAGCACTTGCCACCACCCTCCTCAATCACGTGGTGTAATTTGACATTGGTAGATTCTTCCGTTCTCGAGTTATCATTTTTTGGATGTTTGACCTCACTGTGACCTTGAACTTTGACCGATTTTGACCAAAATCTAATCAGCGCTAGGCATCACCCTCATGAATCACGTGGTGTAATTTGACATTGATAGATTTTTCCATTCTCGAGTTATCGTGCCTACAAACAAACAAACTAACAAACAAACAAGCAGTCATAGACTGGTACTTACGAAATCGTCAACTTGACTTCTGACCTTGTCGAATAAAATGTGTCTCTCGAGAAGGTAGCGATGCAAACTGGAAGTTTCTACGATGATTCTGTACCAAACCATCAAAAATCGAAAGTTTTGGATGTTTGACCTCACCGTGACCTTGACCTTTGACGGATTTTGACCAAAATCTAATCAGTGCGAGCCACCACCCTCCTGAATCACGTGGTGTAATTTGACATTGGTTGCTTCTTCCATTCTCGAGTTGTCATTTTTTGGATGTTTGACCTCACTGTGACCTTGACCTTTGACCGATTTTGACCAAAATATAATCAGCACTCGCCATCACCCTCCTGAATCACTTGCTGTAATTGACATTGGAAGCTTCTTCCGTTCTCGAGTTATCTGTACCGAACCATCAAAAATCTGATATTTGACGTCACTGTGACCTTGACCTTTGACCGATTTCGACCAAAATCTAATCTGCACTTGCCATAACCCTCCGGAATCACATGGTTTAATTTGACATTGCTAGCTTCTTCCATTCTTGAGTTATCGTGCCGACAAACAAACAAACAAACAAGCAGTCATAGACTGGTACTTACGAAATCGTCAACTTGACCTCTGACCTTGTCTAATAAAAGCTGTCTCTAGAGAAGGTAGCGACGCAAACCAAAAGTTGCTACGATGATTCTGTACCAAACCATCAAAAATCGAATGTTTGACCTCACTGTGACCTTGACCATTGACCAATTTTCACCGAAATCTAATCAGCACTAGCCATCACCCTCCTGAATCACGTGGTGTAATTTGACATTGGTGGCTTCTTCCGTTCTCGAGTTATCTGGATCAAACCATCAAAAATCGAATATTTGACCTCACTGTGACCTTGACCTTTGACCGATTTTGACCAACATCTAATCAGCACTAGCCATCACCTTCCTGAATCACCTGGTGTAATTTGACATTGGTGGCTTCTTCCGTTCTCGAGTTATCTGCACCAAACCATCAAAAATCGAATATTTGACCTCACTGTGACCTTGACCTTTGACGGATTTCGACCAAAATCTAATCAGCACTTGCCACCACCCTCCTCAATCACGGGATGTAATTTGACATTGGTAGATTCTTCCGTTCTCGAGTTATCGTTTTTGGATGTTTGACCTCACTGTGACCTTGAACTTTGACCGATTTTGACCAAAATCTAATCAGCGCTAGGCATCACCCTCCTGAATCACGTGGTGTAATTTGACATTGATAGCTTCTTCCATTCTCGAGTTATCGTGCCTACAAACAAACAAACTAACAAACAACCAGGCAGTCATAGACTGGTACTTACGAAATCGTCAACTTGACTTCTGACCTTGTCGAATAAAATCTGTCTCTCGAGAAGGTAGCGATGCAAACTGGAAGTTTCTACGATGATTCTGTACCAAACCATCAAAAATCGAATGTTTTGGATGTTTGACCTCACCGTAACCTTGACCTTTGACGGATTTTGACCAAAATCTAAACAGTGCGAGCCACCACCCTCCTGAATCACCTGGTGTAATTTGACATTGGTAGCTTCTTCCGTTCTCGAGTTATCATTTTTGGATGTTTGACCTCACTGTGACCTTGACCTTTGACCGATTTTGACCAAAATCTAATCAGCACGAGCCATCACCCTCCTGAATCACGTGGTGTAATTTGACATTGTTAGCTTCTTCCGTTCTCGAGTTATTGTGCCTACAAACAAACAAACAAACAAACAGAAACGGAAGTCATCAATATACTGACTAAATCTTTAGATTTCGTAAGTAACAAACAAACAAACAAGCAGTCATAGACTGGTCCTTACGAAATCGTCAACTTGACCTCTGACGTTGTCCAATTAAAGCTGTCTCTGGAGAAGGTAGCGACGCAAACCAGAAGTTTCTACGATGATTCTGTACCAAACCATCAAAAATCGAATGTTTTTGATGTTTGAGCTCACTGTGACCTTGACCTTTGACCGATTTTGACCAAAATCTAATCAGCGCTAGGCATGACACTCCTGAATCACGTGGTGTAATTTGACATTGGTAGCTTCTTCCGTTCTCGAGTTATCTGTACCAAACCATCAAAAATCGAATATTTGACCTCACTGTGACCTTGACCTTTGACCGATTTTGACCAAAATCTAAGCAGCACTAGCCATCACTTTCCTGAATCACGTGGTGTAAATTTACATTGGTAGCTTCTTCCGTTCTCGAGTTATCGTGCCTACAAACAAACAAACAAACAAGCAGTCATAGACTGGTACTTACGAAATCGGCAACTTGACCGCGGACCTTGTCTAATAAAAGCTTTCTCGAAAGAAGGCAGCGACGCAAACCAGAAGTTTCTACAATGATTCTGTACAAAACCATCAAAAATCAAATGTTTTGGATGTTTGACCGCACTGTGACCTTGACCTTTGACCGATTTTAACCAAAATTTAATCAACGCAAGCCATCACACTCCTGAATCACCTGGTATAATTTGACATTGGAAGCTTCTTCCGTTCTCGAGTTATCCTGCCTACAAACAAACAAAAAAGCAGTCATAGACTGATACTTACGAAATCGTCAACTTGACCTATGACCTTGTCTAATAAAAGCTGTCTCTCGAGAAGGTAGCGAAACAAACCAGAAGTTTCCACGATGATTCTGCACCAAACCATCAAAAATCGAATTTTTGGATGTCTGACCTCACTGTGACCTTGTCCTTTGACCAATTTTGACCAAAATATAATCAGCACAAGCCAGTACCCTCCTGAATCACGTGGTGTAATTTGACATTGGTGGCTTCTTCCGTTCTCGAGTTATCTGTAGCAAACCATCAAAAATCGAATATTTGACCTGACTGTGACCTTGACCTTTGACCGATTTTGACCAAAATCTAATCAGCACTCGCCATCACCCTCCTGAATCACGTGGTGTAATTTGACATTGGTAGCCACTACCGTTCTCGAGTTATCGTGCGTACAAACAAACAAACAAGCAGTCATAGACTGGTAATTACGAAATCGTCAACTTGACCACTGACGTTGTCTCATAAAAGCTGTCTCGAGAGAAGGTAGCGACGCAAACCAGAAGTTTCCACGATGATTCTGCACCAAACCATCAAAAATCGAATTTTTGGATGTCTGACCTCACTGTGACCTTGTCCTTTGACCAATTTTGACCAAAATATAATCAGCACAAGCCAGTACCCTCCTGAATCACGTGGTGTAATTTGACATTGGTGGCTTCTTCCGTTCTCGAGTTATCTGTAGCAAACCATCAAAAATCGAATATTTGACCTGACTGTGACCTTGACCTTTGACCGATTTTGACCAAAATCTAATCAGCACTCGCCATCACCCTCCTGAATCACGTGGTGTAATTTGACATTGGTAGCCACTACCGTTCTCGAGTTATCGTGCGTACAAACAAACAAACAAGCAGTCATAGACTGGTAATTACGAAATCGTCAACTTGACCACTGACCTTGTCTCATAAAAGCTGTCTCGAGAGAAGGTAGCGACGCAAACCAGAAATCTCTACGATGATTCTGAACCAAACCATCAAAAATCGAATGTTTTGGATGTTTGACCGCACTGTGACCTTGACCTTTGACCGATTTCGACCAAAATCTAATCAGCACTTGCCATCACCCTCCTGAATCACGTGGTGTAATTTGACATTGGTAGCTTCTTCCGTTCTCGAGTTATCTGTACCAAACCATCAAAAATCGAATATTTGACCTCACTGTGACCTTGACCTTTGACGGATTTCGACCAAAATCTATTCAGCACTTGCCACCACCCTCCTCAATCACGTGGTGTAATTTGACATTGGTAGATTCTTCCTTTCTCGAGTTATCATTTTTGGATGTTTGACCTCACTGTGACCTTGAACTTTGACCGATTTTGACCAAAATCTAATCAGCGCTAGGCATCACCCTCATGAATCACGTGGTGTAATTTGACATTGATAGATTTTTCCATTCTCGAGTTATCGTGCCTACAAACAAACAAACTAACAAACAAACAAGCAGTCATAGACTGGTACTTACGAAATCGTCAACTTGACTTCTGACCTTGTCGAATAAAATGTGTCTCTCGAGAAGGTAGCGATGCAAACTGGAAGTTTCTACGATGATTCTGTACCAAACCATCAAAAATCGAAAGTTTTGGATGTTTGACCTCACCGTGACCTTGACCTTTGACGGATTTTGACCAAAATCTAATCAGTGCGAGCCATCACCCTCCTGAATCACGTGGTGTAATTTGACATTGGTTGCTTCTTCCATTCTCGAGTTGTCATTTTTTGGATGTTTGACCTCACTGTGACCTTGACCTTTGACCGATTTTGACCAAAATATAATCAGCACTCGCCATCACCCTCCTGAATCACTTGCTGTAATTGACATTGGAAGCTTCTTCCGTTCTCGAGTTATCTGTACCGAACCATCAAAAATCTGATATTTGACGTCACTGTGACCTTGACCTTTGACCGATTTCGACCAAAATCTAATCTGCACTTGCCATAACCCTCCGGAATCACATGGTTTAATTTGACATTGCTAGCTTCTTCCATTCTTGAGTTATCGTGCCGACAAACAAACAAACAAACAAGCAGTCATAGACTGGTACTTACGAAATCGTCAACTTGACCTCTGACCTTGTCTAATAAAAGCTGTCTCTAGAGAAGGTAGCGACGCAAACCAAAAGTTGCTACGATGATTCTGTACCAAACCATCAAAAATCGAATGTTTGACCTCACTGTGACCTTGACCATTGACCAATTTTCACCGAAATCTAATCAGCACTAGCCATCACCCTCCTGAATCAGGTGGTGTAATTTGACATTGGTGGCTTCTTCCGTTCTCGAGTTATCTGGATCAAACCATCAAAAATCGAATATTTGACCTCACTGTGACCTTGACCTTTGACCGATTTTGACCAACATCTAATCAGCACTAGCCATCACCTTCCTGAATCACCTGGTGTAATTTGACATTGGTGGCTTCTTCCGTTCTCGAGTTATCTGCACCAAACCATCAAAAATCGAATATTTGACCTCACTGTGACCTTGACCTTTGACGGATTTCGACCAAAATCTAATCAGCACTTGCCACCACCCTCCTCAATCACGGGATGTAATTTGACATTGGTAGATTCTTCCGTTCTCGAGTTATCGTTTTTGGATGTTTGACCTCACTGTGACCTTGAACTTTGACCGATTTTGACCAAAATCTAATCAGCGCTAGGCATCACCCTCCTGAATCACGTGGTGTAATTTGACATTGATAGCTTCTTCCATTCTCGAGTTATCGTGCCTACAAACAAACAAACTAACAAACAACCAGGCAGTCATAGACTGGTACTTACGAAATCGTCAACTTGACTTCTGACCTTGTCGAATAAAATCTGTCTCTCGAGAAGGTAGCGATGCAAACTGGAAGTTTCTACGATGATTCTGTACCAAACCATCAAAAATCGAATGTTTTGGATGTTTGACCTCACCGTAACCTTGACCTTTGACGGATTTTGACCAAAATCTAAACAGTGCGAGCCACCACCCTCCTGAATCACCTGGTGTAATTTGACATTGGTAGCTTCTTCCGTTCTCGAGTTATCATTTTTTGGATGTTTGACCTCACTGTGACCTTGACCTTTGACCGATTTTGACCAAAATCTAATCAGCACGAGCCATCACCCTCCTGAATCACGTGGTGTAATTTGACATTGTTAGCTTCTTCCGTTCTCGAGTTATTGTTCCTACAAACAAACAAACAAACAAACAGAAACGGAAGTCATCAATATACTGACTAAATCTTTAGATTTCGTAAGTAACAAACAAACAAACAAGCAGTCATAGACTGGTCCTTACGAAATCGTCAACTTGACCTCTGACGTTGTCCAATTAAAGCTGTCTCTGGAGAAGGTAGCGACGCAAACCAGAAGTTTCTACGATGATTCTGTACCAAACCATCAAAAATCGAATGTTTTTGATGTTTGAGCTCACTGTGACCTTGACCTTTGACCGATTTTGACCAAAATCTAATCAGCGCTAGGCATGACAC
This sequence comes from Eptatretus burgeri, assembly GCF_056783735.1. NCBI lineage: Eukaryota > Metazoa > Chordata > Myxini > Myxiniformes > Myxinidae > Eptatretus > Eptatretus burgeri. The sequence goes on from NC_140966.1 coordinate 63,243,038, forward strand.
TCCTGAATCACGTGGTGTAATTTGACATCGGTAGCTTCTTCCGTTCTCAAGTTATCTGTACCAAACCATCAAAAATATAATATTTGACCTCACTGTGACCTTGACCTTTGACGGATTTCGACCAAAATCTAATCAGCACTTGCCACCACCCTCCTCAATCACGTGGTGTAATTTGACATTGGTAGATTCTTCCGTTCTCGAGTTATCATTTTTTGCATGTTTGCCTCACTGTGACATTGACCTTTGACCGATTTTGACCAAAATCTAATCAGCGCTAGGCATCACCCTCCTGAATCAAGTGGTGTAATTTGACTGATAGCTTCTTCCGTTCTCGAGTTATCGTGCCTACAAACAAACAAACTAACAAACAAACAAGCAGTCATAGACTGGTACTTACAAAATCGTCAACTTGCCTTCTGACCTTGTCGAATAAAAGCTGTCTCTCGAGAAGGTAGCGACGCAAACTGGAAGTTTCTACGATGATTCTGTACCAAACCATCAAAAATCGAATGTTTTGGATGTTTGACCTCACCGTGACCTTGACCTTTGACGGATTTTGACCAAAATCTAATCAGTGCTAGCCACCACCCTCCTGAATCATGTGGTCTAATTTGACATTGGCTGCTTCTTCCATTCGCGAGTTGTCATTTTTTGGATGTTTGACCTCACTGTGACCTTGACCTTTGACCGATTTTGACCAAAATATAATCAGCGCTAGACATCACCCTCCTGAATCACGTGGTGTAATTTGACATTGGTGGCTTCTTCCTTTCTCGAGTTATCGTGCCTACAAACAAACAAACAAACAAACAAACAAACAGAAACGGAAGGCATCAATATACGTTCGAAATCTTGAGATTTCGTAAGTAACAAACAGAAACGGAAGTCATCAATATACTTACGACATCTTTAGATTTCTTCAGTCACAAGCAGTCATAGACTGGTACTTACGAAATCGTCAACTTGACCTCTGACCTTGTCTCATAAAAGCTGTCTCGAGAGAAGGTCGCGATGCAAACCAGAAGTTTCTACGACGATTCTGTACCAAACCATCAAAAATCGAATGTTTGACCTCACTGTGTCCTTGACCTTTGACCGATTTTGACCAAAATCTAATCAGCGCTAGCCACCACCCTCCTGAATCACGTGGTGTAATTTGACATTGGTAGCTTCTTCCGTTCTTGAGTTTTAATTTTTTTTGATGTTTGACCTCACTGTGACCTTGACCTTTGACTGATTTTGACGCAAATCTAATCGGCGCTTGCCATCACCCTCCTGAATCACGTGATGTAATTTGACATTGCTTGCTTCTTCCGTTATCGAGTTATAACTTTTTTTTGGATGTTGGACCTCACTGTGACCTTGACCATTGACCGATTTTGACCAAAATCTAATCAGCACTAGCTGTCACGCTCCTGCATCACGTTTCGTAATTTGACATTGGTAGCTTTTTCCGTTCTCGAGTTATAATTTTTTTTTTGATGTTTCACCTCACTGTGGCCTTGAGCTTTGACCAATTTTGACCAAAATCTAATCGGCGCTAGGCATCACCCTCCTGAATCACTTGATGTAATTTGACATTGGTAGATTCTTCCGTTCTCGAGTTATCATGCCGACAAACAAACAAACAAACAGAAACGGAAGTCATCAATATACTTACGAAATCGAAAGATTTCGTCAGTAACAAACAAACAAACGGAAGGCATCAATATACTGACGAAATCTTTATGTTTCGGAAGTAACAAGCAGTCATAGAGTGGTACTCACGAAATCGTCAACTCGACCTCTGACCTTGTCTAATAAAAGCTGTCTCTCGAGAAGGTAGCGAAGCAAACCAGAAGTTTCCACGATGATTCTGCACCAAACCATCAAAAATCGAATATTTGGATGTCTGACCTCACTGTGACCTTGTCCTTTGACCAATTTTGACCAAAATATAATCAGCACAAGCCAGTACCCTCCTGAATCACATGGTGTAATTTGACATTGGTGGCTTCTTCCGTTCTCGAGTTATCTGTAGCAAACCATGAAAAATCGAATATTTGACCTGACTGTGACCTTGACCTTTGACCGATTTTGACCAAAATCTAATCAGCACTCGCCATCACCCTCCTGAATCACGTGGTGTAATTTGACATTGGTAGCCACTACCTTTCTCGAGTTATCGTGCGTACAAACAAACAAACAAGCAGTCATAGACTGGTAATTACGAAATCGTCAACTTGACCACTGACCTTGTCTCATAAAAGCTGTCTCGAGAGAAGGTAGCGACGCAAACCAGAAATCTCTACGATGATTCTGAACCAAACCATCAAAAATCGAATGTTTTGGATGTTTGACCGCACTGTGACCTTGACCTTTGACCGATTTCGACCAAAATCTAATCAGCACTTGCCATCACCCTCCTGAATCACGTGGTGTAATTTGACATGGGTCACTTCTTCCGTTCTCGAGATATCTTGCCTACAAACAAACACACAAACAAGCAAACAGAAGCGGAAGTCATCAATATACTGACGAAATCTTTAGATTTCGTAAGTAACAAACAAACAAACAAGCAGTCATAGACTCGTCCTTACGAAATCGTCAACTTGACCTCTGACGTTGTCCAATAAAAGCTGTCTCTGGAGAAGGCAGCGACGCAAACCAGAAGTTTCTACGATGATTCTGTACCAAACCATCAAAAATCGAATGTTTTGGATGTTTGACCTCACTGTGACCTTGACCTTTGACCAATTTTGACCAAAATCTAATCAGCGCTAGGCATCAACCTCCTGAATCACGTGGTGCAATTTGACATTGATAGCTTCTTCCGTTCTCGAGTTATCTGTACCAAACCATCAAAAATCGAATATTTGACCTCACTGTGACCTTGACCTTTGACGGATTTCGACCAAAATCTAATCAGCACTTGCCACCACCCTCCTCAATCACGTGGTGTAATTTGACATTGGTAGATTCTTCCGTTCTCGAGTTATCATTTTTTGGATGTTTGACCTCACTGTGACCTTGAACTTTGACCGATTTTGACCAAAATCTAATCAGCGCTAGGCATCAACCTCCTGAATCACGTGCTGTAATTTGACATTGATAGCTTCTTCCATTCCCGAGTTATCGTGCCTACAAACAAACAAACTAACAAACAAACAAGCAGTCATAGACTGGTACTTACGAAATCGTCAACTTGACTTCTGACCTTGTCGAATAAAAGCTGTCTCTCGAGAAGGTAGCGACGCAAACTGGAAGTTTCTACGATGATTCTGTACCAAACCATCAAAAATTGAATGTTTTGGATGTTTGACCTCACCGTGACCTTGACCTTAGACGGATTTTGACCAAAATCTAATCAGTGCGAGCCACCACCCTCCTGAATCACGTGGTGTAATTTGACATTAGTTGCTTCTTCCATTCTCGAGTTGTAATTTTTTGGATGTTTGACCTCACTGTGACCTAGACCTTTGACCGATTTTGACCAAAATATAATCAGCACTAGCCATCACCCTCCTGAATCACTTGGTGTAATTTGACATTGGAAGCTTCTTCCGTTCTCAAGTTATCTGTACCAAACCATAAAAAATCTGATATTTGACCTCACTGTGACCTTGACCTTTGACCGATTTCGACCAAAATCTAATCTGCACTTGCCATAACCCTCCGGAATCACATGGTTTAATTTGACATTGCTAGCTTCTTCCGTTCTTGAGTTATCGTGCCGACAAACAAACAAACAAACAAGCAGTCATAGACTGGTACTTACAAAATCGTCAACTTGACCTCTGACCTTGTCTAATAAAAGCTGTCTCTAGAGAAGGTAGCGACGCAAACCAGAAGTTTCTACGATGATTCTGTACCACACCATCAAAAATCGAATGTTTGACCTCACTGTGACCTTGACCGTTGACCAATTTTGACCGAAATCTAATCAGCACTAGCCATCACCCTCCTGAATCATGTGGTGTAATTTGACATTGGTGGCTTCTTCCGTTCTCGAGTTATCTGGACCAAACCATCAAAAATCGAATATTTGATCTCACTGTGACCTTGACCTTTGACCGATTTTGACCAAAATCTAATCAGCACTAGCCATCACCCTCCTGAATCACGTGGTGTAATTTGACATTGGTAGCTTCTTCCGTTCTCGAGTTATCGTGCCGACAAACAAACAAACGAACAAACAAGCAGTCATCGACTGGTACTTACGAAATCGTCAACTTGACCTCTGACCTTGTGTAAAAAAAGCTGTCTCTTGAGAAGGTAGCGAAGCAAACTAGAAGTTTCTACGATGACTCTGCACCAAACCATCAAAAATCGAATGTTGTGGATGTTTGACCTCACAGTGACCTTGACCTTTGACTGATTTTGACCAAAACCTAATCAGTGCTCGCCACCACCCTCCTGAATCACCTGGTGTAATTTGACATTGGTAGCTTCTTCCGTTCTCGAGTTATCATTTTTGGGATGTTTGACATCACTGTGACCTTGACCGTTGACCAATTTTGACCAAAATCTAATCAGCACTAGCCATCACCCTCCTGAATCACGTGGTGTAATTTGACATTGGTGGCTTCTTCCGTTCTCGAGTTATCTGGATCAAACCATCAAAAATCGAATATTTGACCTCACTGTGACCTTGACCTTTGACCGATTTTGACCAACATCTAATCAGCACTAGCCATCACCTTCCTGAATCACGTGGTGTAATTTGACATTGGTGGCTTCTTCCGTTCTCGAGTTATCTGTACCAAACCATCAAAAATCGAATATTTGACCTCACTGTGACCTTGACCTTTGACGGATTTCGACCAAAATCTAATCAGCACTTGCCACCACCCTCCTCAATCACGGGATGTAATTTGACATTGGTAGATTCTTCCGTTCTCGAGTTATCTGGACCAAACCATCAAAAATCGAATATTTGACCTCACTGTGACCTTGACCTTTGACCGATTTTGATCAAAATCTAATCAGCACTCGCCATCACCTTCCTGAATCACGTGCTCTAATTTAACATTGGTAGCTTCTTCTGTTCTCGAGTTATAGTGCCTACAAACAAACAAACAAACGAACAAACAAACGAACAAAAAAAAAAAACAAGCAGTCATAGACTGGTACTTACGAAATTGTCAACTTGACCTCTGACCTTGTCTCATAAAAGCTGTATCGAGAGAAGGTAGCGACGCAAACCAGAAGTTTCTACGATGATTCTGTACTAAACCATCAAAAATCGAATGTTTTGGATGTTTGACCTCACAGCGACCTTGACCTTTGACCGATTGTGAACAAAATCAAATCAGTGCGAGCCACCACCCTCCTGAATCAGCTGGTGTAATTTGACATTGGTAGCTTCTTCCGTTCTCGAGTTATCATTTTTTGGATGTTTGACCTCACTGTGACCTTGACCTTTGACCGATTTTGTCCAAAATCTAATCAGCATGAGCCATCACCCTCCTGAATCACGTGGTGTAATTTGACATTGTTAGCTTCTTCCGTTCTCGAGTTATTGTGCCTATAAACATACAAACAAACAAACAGAAACGGAAGTCATCAATATACTGACTAAATCTTTAGATTTCGTAAGTAACAAACAAACAAACAAGCAGTCATAGACTGGTCCTTACGAAATCGTCAACTTGACCTCTGACGTTGTCCAATAAAAGCTGTCTCTGGAGAAGGTAGCGACGCAAACCAGAAGTTTCTACGATGATTCTGTACCAAACCATCAAAAATCGAATGTTTGACCTCACTGTGTCCTTGACCTTTGACCGATTTTGACCAAAATCTAATCAGCACTCGCCACCACCCTCCTGAATCACTTGCTGTAATTTGACATTGGAAGCTTCTTCCGTTCTCGAGTTATCTGTACCAAACCATCAAAAATCTGATATTTGACGTCACTGTGACCTTGACCTTTGACCGATTTCGACCAAAATCTAATCTGCATTTGCCATAACCCTCCGGAATCACATGGTTTAATTTGACATTGCTAGCTTCTTCCATTCTTGAGTTATCGTGCCGACAAACAAACAAACAAACAAGCAGTCATAGACTGGTACTTACGAAATCGTCAACTTGACCTCTGACCTTGTCTAATAAAAGCTGTCTCTAGAGAAGGTAGCGACGCAAACCAAAAGTTGCTACGATGATTCTGTACCAAACCATCAAAAATCGAATGTTTGACCTCACTGTGACCTTGACCATTGACCAATTTTCACCGAAATCTAATCAGCACTAGCCATCACCCTCCTGAATCACGTGGTGTAATTTGACATTGGTGGCTTCTTCCGTTCTCGAGTTATCTGTACCAAACCATCAAAAATCGAATATTTGACCTCACTGTGACCTTGACCTTTGACGGATTTCGACCAAAATCTAATCAGCACTTACCACCACCCTCCTCAATCACGGGATGTAATTTGACATTGGTAGATTCTTCCGTTCTCGAGTTATCGTTTTTTGGATGTTTGACCTCACTGTGACCTTGAACTTTGACCGATTTTGACCAAAATCTAATCAGCGCTAGGCATCACCCTCCTGAATCACGTGGTGTAATTTGACATTGATAGCTTCTTCCATTCTCGAGTTATCGTGCCTACAAACAAACAAACTAACAAACAACCAAGCAGTCATAGACTGGTACTTACGAAATCGTCAACTTGACTTCTGACCTTGTCGAATAAAATCTGTCTCTCGAGAAGGTAGCGATGCAAACTGGAAGTTTCTACGATTATTCTGTACCAAACCATCAAAAATCGAATGTTTTGGATGTTTGACCTCACCGTAACCTTGACCTTTGACGGATTTTGACCAAAATATAAACAGTGCGAGCCACCACGCTCCTGAATCACCTGGTGTAATTTGACATTGGTAGCTTCTTCCGTTCTCGAGTTATCATTTTTTGGATGTTTGACCTCACTGTGACCTTGACCTTTGACCGATTTTGACCAAAATCTAATCAGCACGAGCCATCACCCTCCTGAATCACGTGGTGTAATTTGACATTGTTAGCTTCTTCCGTTCTCGAGTTTTTGTGCCTACAAACAAACAAACAAACAAACAGAAACGGAAGTCATCAATATACTGACTAAATCTTTAGATTTCGTAAGTAAAAAACAAACAAACAAGCAGTCATAGACTGGTCCTTATGAAATCGTCAACTTGACCTCTGACGTTGTCCAATAAAAGCTGTCTCTGGAGAAGGTAGCGACGCAAACCAGAAGTTTCTACGATGATTCTGTCCCAAACCATCAAAAATCGAATGTTTCACCTCACTGTGACCTTGACCGTTGACCAATTTTGACCGAAATCTAATCAGCACTAGCCATCACCCTCCTGAATCACGTGGTGTAATTTGACATTGGTGGCTTATTCCGTTCTCGAGTTATCTGGACCAAACCATCAAAAATCGAATATTTGACCTCACTGTGACCTTGACCTTTGACGGATTTCGACCAAAATCTAATCAGCACTTGCCACCACCCTCCTCAATCACGGGATGTAATTTGACATTGGTAGATTCTTCCATTCTCGAGTTATCGTTTTTTGGATGTTTGACCTCACTGTGACCTTGAACTTTGACCGATTTTGACCAAAATCTAATCAGCGCTAGGCATCACCCTCCTGAATCACGTGGTGTAATTTGACATTGGTAGCTTCTTCCGTTCTTGAGTTTTAATTTTTTTTTGATGTTTGACCTCACTGTGACCTTGACCTTTGACTGATTTTGACGCAAATCTAATCGGCGCTTGCCATCACCCTCCTGAATCACGTGATGTAATTTGACATTGCTTGCTTCTTCCGTTATCGAGTTATAACTTTTTTTTGGATGTTGGACCTCACTGTGACCTTGACCATTGACCGATTTTGACCAAAATCTAATCAGCACTAGCTGTCACGCTCCTGCATCACGTTTCGTAATTTGACATTGGTAGCTTTTTCCGTTCTCGAGTTATAATTTTTTTTTTGATGTTTCACCTCACTGTGGCCTTGAGCTTTGACCAATTTTGACCAAAATCTAATCGGCGCTAGGCATCACCCTCCTGAATCACTTGATGTAATTTGACATTGGTAGATTCTTCCGTTCTCGAGTTATCATGCCGACAAACAAACAAACAAACAGAAACGGAAGTCATCAATATACTTACGAAATCGAAAGATTTCGTCAGTAACAAACAAACAAACGGAAGGCATCAATATACTGACGAAATCTTTATGTTTCGGAAGTAACAAGCAGTCATAGAGTGGTACTCACGAAATCGTCAACTCGACCTCTGACCTTGTCTAATAAAAGCTGTCTCTCGAGAAGGTAGCGAAGCAAACCAGAAGTTTCCACGATGATTCTGCACCAAACCATCAAAAATCGAATATTTGGATGTCTGACCTCACTGTGACCTTGTCCTTTGACCAATTTTGACCAAAATATAATCAGCACAAGCCAGTACCCTCCTGAATCACAAGGTGTAATTTGACATTGGTGGCTTCTTCCGTTCTCGAGTTATCTGTAGCAAACCATGAAAAATCGAATATTTGACCTGACTGTGACCTTGACCTTTGACCGATTTTGACCAAAATCTAATCAGCACTCGCCATCACCCTCCTGAATCACGTGGTGTAATTTGACATTGGTAGCTACTACCTTTCTCGAGTTATCGTGCGTACAAACAAACAAACAAGCAGTCATAGACTGGTAATTACGAAATGGTCAACTTGACCACTGACCTTGTCTCATAAAAGCTGTCTCGAGAGAAGGTAGCGACGCAAACCAGAAATCTCTACGATGATTCTGAACCAAACCATCAAAAATCGAATGTTTTGGATGTTTGACCGCACTGTGACCTTGACCTTTGACCGATTTCGACCAAAATCTAATCAGCACTTGCCATCACCCTCCTGAATCACGTGGTGTAATTTGACATGGGTCACTTCTTCCGTTCTCGAGATATCTTGCCTACAAACAAACACACAAACAAGCAAACAGAAGCGGAAGTCATCAATATACTGACGAAATCTTTAGATTTCGTAAGTAACAAACAAACAAACAAGCAGTCATAGACTCGTCCTTACGAAATCGTCAACTTGACCTCTGACGTTGTCCAATAAAAGCTGTCTCTGGAGAAGGCAGCGACGCAAACCAGAAGTTTCTACGATGATTCTGTACCAAACCATCAAAAATCGAATGTTTTGGATGTTTGACCTCACTGTGACCTTGACCTTTGACCAATTTTGACCAAAATCTAATCAGCGCTAGGCATCAACCTCCTGAATCACGTGGTGTAATTTGACATTGATAGCTTCTTCCGTTCTCGAGTTATCTGTACCAAACCATCAAAAATCGAATATTTGACCTCACTGTGACCTTGACCTTTGACGGATTTCGACCAAAATCTAATCAGCACTTGCCACCACCCTCCTCAATCACGTGGTGTAATTTGACATTGGTAGATTCTTCCGTTCTCGAGTTATCATTTTTTGGATGTTTGACCTCACTGTGACCTTGAACTTTGACCGATTTTGACCAAAATCTAATCAGCGCTAGGCATCAACCTCCTGAATCACGTGCTGTAATTTGACATTGATAGCTTCTTCCATTCCCGAGTTATCGTGCCTACAAACAAACAAACTAACAAACAAACAAGCAGTCATAGACTGGTACTTACGAAATCGTCAACTTGACTTCTGACCTTGTCGAATAAAAGCTGTCTCTCGAGAAGGTAGCGACGCAAACTGGAAGTTTCTACGATGATTCTGTACCAAACCATCAAAAATTGAATGTTTTGGATGTTTGACCTCACCGTGACCTTGACCTTAGACGGATTTTGACCAAAATCTAATCAGTGCGAGCCACCACCCTCCTGAATCACGTGGTGTAATTTGACATTAGTTGCTTCTTCCATTCTCGAGTTGTAATTTTTTGGATGTTTGACCTCACTGTGACCTAGACCTTTGACCGATTTTGACCAAAATATAATCAGCACTAGCCATCACCCTCCTGAATCACTTGGTGTAATTTGACATTGGAAGCTTCTTCCGTTCTCAAGTTATCTGTACCAAACCATAAAAAATCTGATATTTGACCTCACTGTGACCTTGACCTTTGACCGATTTCGACCAAAATCTAATCTGCACTTGCCATAACCCTCCGGAATCACATGGTTTAATTTGACATTGCTAGCTTCTTCCGTTCTTGAGTTATCGTGCCGACAAACAAACAAACAAACAAGCAGTCATAGACTGGTACTTACAAAATCGTCAACTTGACCTCTGACCTTGTCTAATAAAAGCTGTCTCTAGAGAAGGTAGCGACGCAAACCAGAAGTTTCTACGATGATTCTGTACCACACCATCAAAAATCGAATGTTTGACCTCACTGTGACCTTGACCGTTGACCAATTTTGACCGAAATCTAATCAGCACTAGCCATCACCCTCCTGAATCATGTGGTGTAATTTGACATTGGTGGCTTCTTCCGTTCTCGAGTTATCTGGACCAAACCATCAAAAATCGAATATTTGATCTCACTGTGACCTTGACCTTTGACCGATTTTGACCAAAATCTAATCAGCACTAGCCATCACCCTCCTGAATCACGTGGTGTAATTTGACATTGGTAGCTTCTTCCGTTCTCGAGTTATCGTGCCGACAAACAAACAAACAAACAAACAAGCAGTCATAGACTGGTACTTACGAAATCGTCAACTTGACCTCTGACCTTGTCTAATAAAAGCTGTCTTGAGAGAAGGTAGCGATGCAAACCAGAAGTTTCTACGATGACTCTGCACCAAACCATCAAAAATCGAATGTTGTGGATGTTTGACCTCACAGTGACCTTGACCTTTGACTGATTTTGACCAAAACCTAATCAGTGCTCGCCACCACCCTCCTGAATCACCTGGTGTAATTTGACATTGGTAGCTTCTTCCGTTCTCGAGTTATCATTTTTGGGATGTTTGACATCACTGTGACCTTGACCGTTGACCAATTTTGACCAAAATCTAATCAGCACTAGCCATCACCCTCCTGAATCACGTGGTGTAATTTGACATTGGTGGCTTCTTCCGTTCTCGAGTTATCTGGATCAAACCATCAAAAATCGAATATTTGACCTCACTGTGACCTTGACCTTTGACCGATTTTGACCAACATCTAATCAGCACTAGCCATCACCTTCCTGAATCACGTGGTGTAATTTGACATTGGTGGCTTCTTCCGTTCTCGAGTTATCTGTACCAAACCATCAAAAATCGAATATTTGACCTCACTGTGACCTTGACCTTTGACGGATTTCGACCAAAATCTAATCAGCACTTGCCACCACCCTCCTCAATCACGGGATGTAATTTGACATTGGTAGATTCTTCCGTTCTCGAGTTATCTGGACCAAACCATCAAAAATCGAATATTTGACCTCACTGTGACCTTGACCTTTGACCGATTTTGATCAAAATCTAATCAGCACTCGCCATCACCTTCCTGAATCACGTGCTCTAATTTAACATTGGTAGCTTCTTCTGTTCTCGAGTTATAGTGCCTACAAACAAACAAACAAACGAACAAACAAACGAACAAAAAAAAAAACAAGCAGTCATAGACTGGTACTTACGAAATTGTCAACTTGACCTCTGACCTTGTCTCATAAAAGCTGTATCGAGAGAAGGTAGCGACGCAAACCAGAAGTTTCTACGATGATTCTGTACTAAACCATCAAAAATCGAATGTTTTGGATGTTTGACCTCACAGCGACCTTGACCTTTGACCGATTGTGAACAAAATCAAATCAGTGCGAGCCACCACCCTCCTGAATCAGCTGGTGTAATTTGACATTGGTAGCTTCTTCCGTTCTCGAGTTATCATTTTTTGGATGTTTGACCTCACTGTGACCTTGACCTTTGACCGATTTTGTCCAAAATCTAATCAGCATGAGCCATCACCCTCCTGAATCACGTGGTGTAATTTGACATTGTTAGCTTCTTCCGTTCTCGAGTTATTGTGCCTATAAACATACAAACAAACAAACAGAAACGGAAGTCATCAATATACTGACTAAATCTTTAGATTTCGTAAGTAACAAACAAACAAACAAGCAGTCATAGACTGGTCCTTACGAAATCGTCAACTTGACCTCTGACGTTGTCCAATAAAAGCTGTCTCTGGAGAAGGTAGCGACGCAAACCAGAAGTTTCTACGATGATTCTGTACCAAACCATCAAAAATCGAATGTTTGACCTCACTGTGTCCTTGACCTTTGACCGATTTTGACCAAAATCTAATCAGCACTCGCCACCACCCTCCTGAATCACTTGCTGTAATTTGACATTGGAAGCTTCTTCCGTTCTCGAGTTATCTGTACCAAACCATCAAAAATCTGATATTTGACGTCACTGTGACCTTGACCTTTGACCGATTTCGACCAAAATCTAATCTGCATTTGCCATAACCCTCCGGAATCACATGGTTTAATTTGACATTGCTAGCTTCTTCCATTCTTGAGTTATCGTGCCGACAAACAAACAAACAAACAAGCAGTCATAGACTGGTACTTACGAAATCGTCAACTTGACCTCTGACCTTGTCTAATAAAAGCTGTCTCTAGAGAAGGTAGCGACGCAAACCAAAAGTTGCTACGATGATTCTGTACCAAACCATCAAAAATCGAATGTTTGACCTCACTGTGACCTTGACCATTGACCAATTTTCACCGAAATCTAATCAGCACTAGTCATCACCCTCCTGAATCACGTGGTGTAATTTGACATTGGTGGCTTCTTCCGTTCTCGAGTTATCTGTACCAAACCATCAAAAATCGAATATTTGACCTCACTGTGACCTTGACCTTTGACGGATTTCGACCAAAATCTAATCAGCACTTACCACCACCCTCCTCAATCACGGGATGTAATTTGACATTGGTAGATTCTTCCGTTCTCGAGTTATCGTTTTTTGGATGTTTGACCTCACTGTGACCTTGAACTTTGACCGATTTTGACCAAAATCTAATCAGCGCTAGGCATCACCCTCCTGAATCACGTGGTGTAATTTGACATTGATAGCTTCTTCCATTCTCGAGTTATCGTGCCTACAAACAAACAAACTAACAAACAACCAAGCAGTCATAGACTGGTACTTACGAAATCGTCAACTTGACTTCTGACCTTGTCGAATAAAATCTGTCTCTCGAGAAGGTAGCGATGCAAACTGGAAGTTTCTACGATTATTCTGTACCAAACCATCAAAAATCGAATGTTTTGGATGTTTGACCTCACCGTAACCTTGACCTTTGACGGATTTTGACCAAAATATAAACAGTGCGAGCCACCACGCTCCTGAATCACCTGGTGTAATTTGACATTGGTAGCTTCTTCCGTTCTCGAGTTATCATTTTTTGGATGTTTGACCTCACTGTGACCTTGACCTTTGACCGATTTTGACCAAAATCTAATCAGCACGAGCCATCACCCTCCTGAATCACGTGGTGTAATTTGACATTGTTAGCTTCTTCCGTTCTCGAGTTATTGTGCCTACAAACAAACAAACAAACAAACAGAAACGGAAGTCATCAATATACTGACTAAATCTTTAGATTTCGTAAGTAAAAAACAAACAAACAAGCAGTCATAGACTGGTCCTTATGAAATCGTCAACTTGACCTCTGACGTTGTCCAATAAAAGCTGTCTCTGGAGAAGGTAGCGACGCAAACCAGAAGTTTCTACGATGATTCTGTCCCAAACCATCAAAAATCGAATGTTTCACCTCACTGTGACCTTGACCGTTGACCAATTTTGACCGAAATCTAATCAGCACTAGCCATCACCCTCCTGAATCACGTGGTGTAATTTGACATTGGTGGCTTCTTCCGTTCTCGAGTTATCTGGACCAAACCATCAAAAATCGAATATTTGACCTCACTGTGACCTTGACCTTTGACGGATTTCGACCAAAATCTAATCAGCACTTGCCACCACCCTCCTCAATCACGGGATGTAATTTGACATTGGTAGATTCTTCCATTCTCGAGTTATCGTTTTTTGGATGTTTGACCTCACTGTGACCTTGAACTTTGACCGATTTTGACCAAAATCTAATCAGCGCTAGGCATCACCCTCCTGAATCACGTGGTGTAATTTGACATTGATAGCTTCTTCCATTCTCGAGTTATCGTGCCTACAAACAAACAAACTAACAAACAACCAAGCAGTCATAGACTGGTACTTACGAAATCGTCAACTTGACTTCTGACCTTGTCGAATAAAATCTGTCTCTCGAGAAGGGAGCGATGCAAACTGGAAGTTTCTACGATGATTCTGTACCAAACCATCAAAAATCGAATGTTTTGGATGTTTGACCTCACCGTAACCTTGACCTTTGACGGATTTTGACCAAAATCTAAACAGTGCGAGCCACCACGCTCCTGAATCACCTGGTGTAATTTGACATTGGTAGCTTCTTCCGTTCTCGAGTTATCATTTTTTGGATGTTTGACCTCACTGTGACCTTGACCTTTGACCGATTTTGACCAAAATCTAATCAGCACGAGCCATCACCCTCCTGAATCACGTGGTGTAATTTGACATTGTTAGCTTCTTCCGTTCTCGAGTTATTGTGCCTACAAACAAACAAACAAACAAACAGAAACGGAAGTCATCAATATACTGACTAAATCTTTAGATTTCTTAAGTAACAAACAAACAAACAAGCAGTCATAGACTGGTCCTTACGAAATCGTCAACTTGACCTCTGACGTTGTCCAATAAAAGCTGTCTCTGGAGAAGGTAGCGACGCAAACCAGAAGTTTCTACGATGATTCTGTACCAAACCATCAAAAATCGAATGTTTTGGATGTTTGACCTCACTGTGACCTTGACCTTTGACCGATTTTGACCAAAATCTAATCAGCGCGAGGCATCACCCTCCTGAATCACGTGGTGTAATTTGACATTGGTAGCTTCTTCCGTTCTCGAGTTATCTGTACCAAACCATCAAAAATCTGATATTTGACCTCACTGTGATCTTGACCTTTGACCGATTTCGACCAAAATCTAATCTGCACTTGCCATAACCCTCCGGAATCACATGGTTTAATTTGACATTGCTAGCTTCTTCCGTTCTTGAGTTATCGTGCCGACAAACAAACAAACAAACAAGCAGTCATAGACTGGTACTTACGAAATCGTCAACTTAACCTCTGACCTTGTCTAATAAAAGCTGTCTCTAGAGAAGGTAGCGATGCAAACCAGAAGTTTCTACGATGATTCTGTCCCAAACCATCAAAAATCGAATGTTTCACCTCACTGTGACCTTGACCGTTGACCAATTTTGACCGAAATCTAATCAGCACTAGCCATCCCCCTCCTGAATCACGTGGTGTAATTTGACATTGGTGGCTTCTTCCGTTCTCGAGTTATCTGGACCAAACCATCAAAAATCGAATATTTGACCTCACTGTGACCTTGACCTTTGACCGATTTTGATCAAAATCTAATCAGCACTCGCCATCACCTTCCTGAATCACGTGCTGTAATTTAACATTGGTAGCTTCTTCTGTTCTCGAGTTATAGGGCCTCCAAACAAACAAACAAACGAACAAACAAACGAACAAAAAAAAAAAAACAAGCAGTCATAGACTGGTACTTACGAAATCGTCAACTTGACCTCTGACCTTGTCTCATCAAAGCTGTATCGAGAGAAGGTAGCGACGCAAACCAGAAGTTTCTACGATGATTCTGTACTAAACCATCAAAAATCGAATGTTTTGGATGTTTGACCTCACAGCGACCTTGACCTTTGACCGATTGTGAACAAAATCAAATCAGTGCGAGCCACCACCCTCCTGAATCAGCTGGTGTAATTTGACATTGCTAGCTTCTTCCGTTCTCGAGTTATAATTTTTTGCATGTTTGACCTCACTGTGACCTTGACCTTTGACCGATTTTGTCCAAAATCTAATCAGCATGAGCCATCACCCTCCTGAATCACGTGGTGTAATTTGACATTGTTAGCTTCTTCCGTTCTCGAGTTATTGTGCCTATAAACATACAAACAAACAAACAAACAGAAACGGAAGTCATCAATATACTGACTAAATCTTTAGATTTCGTAAGTAACAAACAAACAAACAAGCAGTCATAGACTGGTCCTTACGAAATCGTCAACTTGACCTCTGACGTTGTCCAATAAAAGCTGTCTCTGGAGAAGGTAGCGACGCAAACCAGAAGTTTCTACGATGATTCTGTACCAAACCATCAAAAATCGAATGTTTTGGATGTTTGACCTCACTGTGACCTTGACCTTTGACCGATTTTGATCAAAATCTAATCAGCGCTAGGCATAACCCTCCTGAATCACGTGGTGTAATTTGACATTGGTAGCGTCTTCCGTTCTCGAGTTATCTGTACCAAACCATCAAAAATCGAATATTTGACCTCACTGTGACCTTGACCTTTGACCGATTTTGAACAAAATCTAATCAGCACGAGTATTCAACCTCCTGAATCACGTGGTGTAATTTGACATTGGTAGCTTCTTCCGTTCTTGAGTTATCATGCCCCCAAACAAACAAACAAACAAGCATTCATAGACTGGTACTTACGAAATCGTCAACTAGACCTCTGACCTTGTCTAATAAAAGCTTTCGCTAGAGAAGGTAGCGACGCAAACCAGAAGTTTCTACGATGATTCTGTACCAAACCATCAAAAATCGAATGTTTGACCTCACTGTGACGTTGACCGTTGACCGATTTTGACCAAAATCTCATCAGCACTAGCCATCACCCACCTGAATCACGTGGTGTAATTTGACATTGGTAGCTTCTTCCGTTCTCGAGGTATCTCAACCAAACCATCAAAAATCGAATATTTGACCTCACTGTGACCTTGACCTTTGACCGATTTTGACCAAAATCTAATCATCACTTGCCATCACCCTCCTGAATCATGTGGTGTAATTTGACATTGGTAGCTTCTTCCGTTCTCGAGTTATCGTGCCTACAAACAAACAAACAAGCAGTCATCGACTGGTACTTAAGAAATCGTCAACTTGACCTCTGACCTTGTGTAAAAAAAGCTGTCTCTTGAGAAGGTAGCGATGCAAACTGGAAGTTTCTACGATGACTCTGCACCAAACCATCAAAAATCGAATGTTTTGGATGTTTGACCTCACAGTGACCTTGACCTTTTACTGATTTTGACCAAAACCTAAACAGTGCTCGCCACCACCCTCCTGAATCACCTGGTGTAATTTGACATTGGCAGCTTCTTCCGTTCTCGAGTTATCATTTTTGGGATGTTTGACATCACTGTGACCTTGACCGTTGACCAATTTTGACCAAAATCTAATGAGCACCAGCCATCACTCTCCTGAATCACGTGGTGTAATTTGACATTGGTAGCTTCTTCCGTTCTCGAGTTATCTGTACCAAACCATCAAAAATCGAATATGTGACCTCACTGTGACCTTGACCTTTGACGGATTTCGACCAAAATCTAATCAGCACTTGCCACCACACTCCTCAATCACGTGGTGTAATTTGACATTGGTAGATTCTTCCGTTCTCGAGTTATCATTTTTTGGATGTTTGACCTCACTGTGACCTTGACCTTTGACGGATTTCGACCAAAATCTAATCAGCGCTAGGCATCACCCTCCTGAATCACGTGGTGTAATTTGACATTGATAGCTTCTTCCATTCCCGAGTTATCGTGCCTACAAACAAACAAACTAACAAACAAACAAGCAGTCATAGACTGGTACTTACGAAATCGTCAACTTGATTTCTGACCTTGTCGAATAAAAGCTGTCTCTCGAGAAGGTCGCGACGCAAACTGGAAGTTTCTACGATGATTCTGTACCAAACCATCAAAAATCGAATGTTTTGGATGTTTGACCTCACCGTGACCTTGACCTTAGACGGATTTTGACCAAAATCTAATCAGTGCGAGCCACCACCCTCCTGAATCACGTGGTGTAATTTGACATTAGTTGCTTCTTCCATTCTCGAGTTGTAATTTTTTGGATGTTTGACCTCACTGTGACCTTGACCTTTGACCGATTTTGACCAAAATATAATCAGCACTAGCCATCACCCTCCTGAATCACTTGGTGTAATTTGACATTGGAAGCTTCTTCCGTTCTCAAGTTATCTGTACCAAACCATAAAAAATCTGATATTTGACCTCACTGTGACCTTGACCTTTGACGAATTTCGACCAAAATCGTATCTGCACTTGCCATAAGCCTCCGGAATCACATGGTTTAATTTGACATTGCTAGCTTCTTGCGTTCTTGAGTTATCGTGCCGACAAACAAACAAACAAACAAGCAGTCATAGACTGGTACTTACGAAATCGTCAACTTGACCTCTGACCTTGTCTAATAAAAGCTGTCTCTAGAGAAAGTAGCGACGCAAACCAGAAGTTTCTACGATGATTCTGTACCAAACCATCAAAAATCGAATGTTTGACCTCACTGTGACCTTGACCATTGACCAATTTTGACCGAAATCTAATCAGCACTAGCCATCACCCTCCTGAATCACGTGGTGTAATTTGACATTGGTGGCTTCTTCCGTTCTTGAGTTATCTGGACCAAACCATCAAAAATCGAATATTTGACCTCACTGTGACCTTGACCTTTGACCGATTTTGAACAAAATCTAATCAGCACTCGCCATCACCCTCCTGAATCACGTGGTGTAATTTGACATTGGTAGCTTCTTCCGTTCTTGAGTTATCGTGCCTAGAAACAAACAAACAAACAAGCAGTCATAGACTGGTACTTACGAAATCGTCAACTTGACCTCTGACCTTGTCGAATAAAAGCTGTCTCTTGAGAAGGTAGCGACGCAAACTAGAAGTTTCTACGATGATCTGCACCAAACCATCAAAAATCGATTGTTTTGGATGTTTGACCTCACAGTGACCTTGACCTTTGACCGATTTTGACGAAAATCTAATCACTGCTCGCCACCACCCTCCTGAATCACCTGGTGTAATTTGACATTGATAGCTTCTTGCGTTCTCGAGTTATCGTGCCTCCAAACAAACAAACAAACAAACAGAAACGGAAGTCATCAATATACTGACTAAATCTTTAGATTTCGTAAGTAACAAACAAACAAACAAGCAGTCATAGACTGGTCATTACGAAATCGTCAACTTGACCTCTGAAGTTGTCCAATAAAAGCTGTCTCTGGAGAAGGTAGCGACGTAAACCAGAAGTTTCTACGATGATTCTGTACCAAACCTTCAAAAATCGAATGTTTTGGATGTTTGACCTCACTGTGACCTTGACCTTTGACCGATTTTGACCAAAATCTAATCAGCGCTAGGCATCACCCTCCTGAATCACGTGGTGTAATTTGACATTTGTAGCTTCTTCCGTTCTCGAGTTATCTGTACCAAACCATCAAAAATCGAATATTTGACCTCACTGTGACCTTGACCTTTGACCGATTTTGACCAAAATCTAATCAACACGAGCCTTCACGCTCCTGAATCACGTGGTGTAATTTGACATTGATAGCTTCTTCCTTTCTCGAGTTATCGTGCCTACAAACAAACAAACTAACAAACAAACAAGCAGTCATCGACTGGTACTTACGAAATCATCAACTTGACTTCTGACCTTGTCTAATAAAAGCTGTCTCTCGAGAAGGTAGCGACGCAAAGTGGAAGTTTCTACGATGATTCTGTACCAAACCATCAAAAATTGAATGTTTTGGATGTTTGACCTCACCGTGACCTTGACCTTTGACCGATTTTGACCAAAATCTAATCAGTGCTGGCCACCCCCCACCTGAATCACCTGGTGTAATTTGACATTGGTTGCTTCTTCTATTCTCGAGTTGTCATTTTTTGGATGTTTGACCTCACTGTGACCTTGACCTTTGACCGATTTTGACCAAAATATAATCAGCACTTGCCATCACCCTCCAGAATCATGTGGTGTAATTTGACATTGGTTGCTTCTTCCGTTGTCGAGTTATCGTGCCTACAAACAAACAAACTAACAAACAAGCAAGCAGTCATAGACTGGTACTTCCGAAATCGTCAACTTGACTTCTGACCTTGTCTCATAAAAGCTGTCTCTCGAGAAGGTAGCGACGCAAACTGGAAGTTTCTACGATGATTCTTTACCAAACCATCAAAAATCGAATGTTTTGGATGTTTGACCTCACCGTGACCTTGACCTTCGACGGATTTTGACCAAAATCTAATCAGTGCTCGCCACCACCCTCCTGAACCACGTGGTTTAATTTGACATTGGTAGCTTCTTCCGTTCTCGAGTTATCTGTACCAAACCATCAAAAATCGGATATTTGACCTCACTGTGACCTTGACCTTTGACTGATTTCGACCAAAATCTAATCAGCACTTGCCATGACCCTCCGGAATCACGTGGTTTAATTTGACATTGGTAGCTTTTTCCGTTCTTGAGTTATCGTGCCTACAAACAAACAAACAAACAAGCATTCATAGAGTGGTACTTACGAAATCGTCAACTTGACCTCTGAAGTTGTCCAATAAAAGCTGTCGCTGGAGAAGGTAGCGACGCAAACCAGAGGTTTCTACAATGATTCTGTACCAAACCATCAAAAATCGAATGTTTGACCTCACTGTGACCTTGACCTTTGACCGATTTTGACCAAAATCTAATAATCACTTGCCATCGCCCTCCTGAATCACGTGGTGTAATTTGACATTGGTAGCTTCTTCCGTTCTCAAGTTATCGTGCCTACAAACAAACAAACAAACAAACAAGCAGTCATCGACTGGTACTTACGAAATCGTCAACTTGACCTCTGACCTTGTGTAAAAAAAGCTGTCTCTTGAGAAGGTAGCGACGCAAACTAGAAGTTTCTACGATGACTCTGCACCAAACCATCAAAAATTGAATGTTTTGGATGTTTGACCTCACAGTGACCTTGACCTTTGACCGATTTTGACCAAAACCTAATCAGTGCTCGCCACCACTCTCCTGAATCACCTGGTGTAATTTGACATTGGTAGCTTCTTCCGTTCTCGAGTTATCATTTTTGGGATGTTTGACATCACTGTGACCTTGACCGTTGACCAATTTTGACCAAAATCTAATCAGCACTAGCCATCACCCTCCTGAATCACCTGATGTAATTTGACATTGGTAGCTTCTTCCGTTCTCGAGTTATTGTGCCTCCAAACAAACAAACAAACAAACAAGCAGTCATAGACTGGTATTTACGAAATCGTCAACTTGACCTCTGACCTTGTCTAATAAAAGCTGTCTCTCGAGAAGGTAGCGACGCAAACCAGAAGTTTCTACGATGATTCTGTATCAAACCATCAAAAATCGTAACGTCGACTGAAGCAAAAATCTCCATTTCTCCACGCAATTCTACCTTAACGTCACTCAACGACGTCTGCTTGAGCGCAATGCATCATGGGACGACCCATGAAGCGTCAAGTGAAATATTTTTTATACAGTCTTAAAACGTCTCCAAAACATCCGATTTTTACCAGAATTTCGACAACCGAGTTTTAAGCGTCCAAAGCGATCGCAAAAACCGAAGACAAAATTATAATCGAAGTTAAAACAAACTCGTAACGACGAGCGAAGCAAAAATCTCCATTTCTCCACGCATTTTTTTAATATTATTTTATCAGTCACAAAACCGTAATATTCGGCCATCCACCACCAATCTTTTCATAATCCGACAGCTTAGCGAGTCAGGCATGCGACAATAACCTTTATTGGGATAAAAAATGATTTTAAACACCATCTTTATCAAAAACACCGTCAGCGCGCACACGCAAAACCATACGTGACTAAACGACGCGTCTGCTCGAGCGCCCTGCATCATGGGACGACCCGTGACGCGTCGAGGGAAATATTTTTTCTACAATCTTAAAACGTCTTCAAAACATCCGATTTTCACCAGAATTTCGACTACCGAGTTGTAAGCGTCCTAAGCGATCGCAAAAACCGAAGACAAAATTAAAATCGAAGTTAAAACGAACTCTTAACGTCGAGCGAAGCAAAAATACTCCATTTCTCCACGTGAATTTACGGAATTATGTTTGACCTCACTGTGACCTTGACCTTTGACCGATTTTTGACCAAAATCTAATCAACGCAAGCCATCACCCTCCTGAATCACGTGGTGTAATTTGACATTGGTAGCTTCTTCCGTTCTCGAGTTATCGTGCCTACAAACAAACACACAAACAAACAAACAGAAACGGAAGGGATCAATATACTTATGAAATCTTTAGATTTCGTAAGAAACAAACAGAAAGGGGCGAAAACAGTAACGTCCATCCATCTTCGATGGCGGAGGTTAAAAACAATAATAAACATCCTTGATAAGAATTACAAGACAAATATTCTATGGTTCTGTCCCTCTATTATTATTAGATTAATGATTATTTGAAGCTGACATTTGATATTCACTCTGATTTTACCATTTTTAAAACCATTTGAACTCCATCTTGGATTTTACGGAGGGCAACAAAACATAAATCAGCACATAGGCCTATTCGTTTCTAATAATCATGAACATATATTACAATGAATCCAAATATTAATTAACTGTATATTATTCTTAGTTTCAGGCTGTTATATGCAATTTTCTATGATTTTTCCGATTGTGGTGGCCATTTTAGATGCCATCTTGGAACTTAAGCATTGTAACAAAATTCAATCACAAGGTATTAGTTACTAATGACGAGAAATATATTATTCCAATGAATAATTTACAATTTTGTCACAGTTTTTGGCTGTTATATATAATTTTCTATGATTTTGCATATTTTGGTGGCCATTTTGGACGCCATCTTGAATATGGCCAGCGTGCTGGGAATTTTTTTTGTAAACATCTCAGATGTGTAATGGGACCATAAAAACAGTTGGTTTGGTAGAGTCCTGGGGGGGGGGTGCACGGATACCCCCTGTAGATACTTCACTTTGTGGCTTGTTTTCCTGATGCTGATCCTGCTCACCAGATTCTCTCAGAAAGGGAACCTCGTGTGTGGAGGAGGTCAATGGGCCGACCACGTCCCTCATGGTTGCAGCAGGTTGATCAGACTCTCAAGGAGATGAGGAGGGGCCAGGCATCTGCCTGGGGGATGGCCAGACGGAGGCCCCTGGAGTACAGGCGGAAAGTGGACGCAGTAACGCACTGCTCCAGCGTATGCTCCCATACCTGACCTGACCTGAATGTTCAACCCAGTGTCAGAAAGCTGGGTCTTCATGGAAGGTCATCGGTGTTGCCAATCGTCAATATCTTGGAAGGTCAATAATTTTATAAATTTCAAGTTATTTTCGTGAAAATTGTGAGTTATTTGAAAAAAGTGTCAGGGTGCTAAATTTGTGGACACAACTGTACATGGTCCATGTGTCACTGCACTGCATGAAGGGTAACTTTGTGTTTTTGTTTGATCCTGCATCTTGATATTGTGTTATACTGCCCCCTGTTGTTGCAAGCTGATATTTTCTCACTGCTTGTACCACAATAATACTATTTTCCACTTTATTGACATGATAAATATGGTTACTCACATTGCAATTTTCATTCCCTCACCTCCATAATTGTTTGGGTGTGCATGATTCCTCCACTTGTTATTCCCGTGCTTTCGAAGAAAAGCGGGAATATTGTAATCGTCTCCACCGTCCGTCCGTCCGAACGTCTGTTTGTCTTACCCTGTAACTCCTCCTACACCGTTTGAAATAGGAAGTTGAAACTTTGGGACATAATAGATATATGTATGGGGAAGTGCACAACACTTTCAGATTTTTGATATGACCCCGAGGGGCCAGGCCAGAGGGGTTGGGCTCATGGGGGTCGATTAAAAAAAATTGTCTTATAGCTTTTTAAATCAAACATATTCATGAGTTATACATTTAACAACATATTTTTTTAAACACATGATGATCAGAGGGTGCTTGGGGGGGTAGGGGTGCTTAGCGGATAGGGGTTGAAAATAGCTCCTCTTACACCATTTGAGATAGGAACTTGAAACTTTGGGACATAGTAGACATATATATGGGGAAGTGCACAACACTGTCGGATTTTTGATATGACCCCTAGGGGCCGGGCCAGAGGGGGTGGGGTCATGGGGACTGATTTTTTTAAGTGTATTTACTATTGTACATGGTAAATTCTTTTATAAAGAACTCACTTATGTGGCCCCCATGAGTGACAAACAGTCACAGATTTTACTGTATTTATCCAATTGATTATGAATAATTATAATTAATATTATACATAGTTCATTCCTATGATTAAATTGATGCACAGTTCTATATTGCTGGACAGTGTTAAATTAATGTTTCATGAAATGTTGACATGCTTGCAATGACTTCTGATTTAGTAAACATAGTAAGTCTTTGGTCATAAAGCACATCAAATAGAAAAGAATAGTCAATCCATTTTGCAAGATAAAATTTCACCTAGCGTTAATGGGACAAAGCAGTGCACGTGGGAATATGCGATGGTGTGCCATCGACAACGTAGTTCTAGTTTTCACAGTGAGGATGCTATGTACAAACTAAATTCCAATTGCTGGATATTTAATCACAACAAATTTAACATTGGGAACAAATTACATATTTTGGTTTGCTCACATTACATTAGTCACTCATGTCTTCAACATTGCTTTATAAAAACATTGGATAACTAAATATGCAAATAATATTTCTTGACATCCAACATTAGTGCCATGTGTATTAATGGAATCAACAAATCATTGGAGTCTGACCTATTAATTAATCAATAAGTCAAAGGCAATTCAACCAGTAATTTTTGTACAATGTTTGAGTCAAAACATCCCACTTCATTGGACCATTTCTCCAAAAATTCCAATGGAAAAAAAAAAAGAGTATTGCATATTCATGCCACATACGTGGATGTGTTTAAAGCAAAATAAGATTAGTGACTGGTTTCAATTTCAGACTTCATTATTTCGGGCCTTGTCCACTTTGTCATTGACTTACCCCTCTGTGCGCTTGGGACAAGATTCCGTACAAATGTGCACATATGTATGTATGTTCATGCGTATGTGCATGCATGTATGTCTGTGTGTGTGTTCACATACTGTATGTACGTATGTATGTATGTATGTATGTATGTACATGTGTACACATGTGAATGTATGTGACGAGATACGACATACATAATTTTTGATATAAATGAACATTCCGTGTGCATGAAAAAGTGCACAAGTGAAGATTATCTTTGCAAATTAAGATCAACATTTCTATAGATCTGGTTGAAGTGGTATTCCATGTATCCCTTCCCTCTTGATCAGGTACTTCTTGATGTTTGACATTTGTGCTTCTTCACGATCGACATTCCAAAAACCTCAAAAAAAAACTCTCTTGTTTGTCTTCTTTCACTACCCGAACAACAACCCACACCTACTCATAAGGTTGGTCAGTGGGAACCGTTGTGGCCCAAGTCTTTCAAGAACTGGTTGACCAATCATTTTGTTGACTGGCAGGAATTTGAAATTTGTTCAGGGTACCAGCGATAACTCACCAACTCTTTGTAAGAGACATGATAGGATCTTTAACGCCCAACAAATCCCCCAATGCTAGCCGATGGTCCGATAGCTTTGTCCTTCAGTGGGACGGCACACACATCAATACCTGGCCCTTCATGCAAAACACCACATTGGCCATTAATATTTGGATCAAGATTAAAATCCAAGTTAAACAACTCGGTGCAAGCACATCAAAGCAATCCCTCTGAGCTGAAACCTCGAATCTATGGTACAGAAAAAAATTAAGGTGGAAAATGTGACCGAGATACGACAGGGTTGATATTAATTTCCTTGAAGGAATATGATTTCTATTACTAGTACATTTCACGTCATGACATTTCATCTTACTCACATGACACGTTCATCGTCGGTAAGACCCTTCCTCTTCTTGTCACGTTTCCCGAACTTATTCCTGTGTTGAAAACGATTGAAAAGTCAATTTCTTGCACATTTGTTGAGGTAGATATTTCCAAACAAAGTTAAAACCAAAAAGTGAAGAAGGGGAAAATAAAATTATTTACTTTAGACGGTTACAAAAAGTGGATTTCTTTGGAGGGGTGGACAGTAACGACTGGTCCACGTTGATAGGCTGGTTTAGAACAACATCAAGTGAACCAGGAGACTCGTTCCAGTTTGCTTCCCTGAAAAAGAACAGTTCTCGTAAATCCGCATCTTCGTACACATGTGCTAAACTGGATATCATATACATTCTCCATTTCAAGAACTGACACTGCAATGCCCCCTCCAGGAAACATCACATAAAATAAAACAATATCAGGAAAAACGTACAAAAATAAATAAATAAATAAATAAATAAAAGGACATGGGAAAGGTCTTTCAAATCATCTCGCTTTGCCTCTCCAAGCATGATCGATATTTTCTACAAGCCGGGAGTTTGTCCAAATCTCGATAATCCCCAACGCAAAGAGAGTGAGCTCATCAAATATGATTGGTCGAGATGTTGTAATATTTTGCCCAATTACTGTGAAACTGGAGGTTTTTGGAAGTGTCAAAAGGCATTTTTGCATTCTCCAGTGTTCAAGTATGAATTGCAATTTAAACTACAGGGAAGTCAAATTGTCAAAATGGCATTTTGTTTTCTGCATTGTTGAAATATATAATTCAATTGAAATAAAAAGTTTTTCGGTTGCAGAAAGAAACATTTTTCCGGAAGTTTTGCGCTGTTAATGCAGCATATTTTTCACCACCTTGTGTAACATGATACATTAGTTATTTGTGCCTGGTGATTATGTCCTTTATGACGTCATTAAAAATAGTAAGTTTCCTGCTTGGAATGATTTTCGAATTTAATTTCACTGACAGACAGAACTAGAGGGGGAGCACTCGGTAGAGTGGAAAAACCTCCGCCGCCAATCGTGCTCGGTCACTCAAGTGAACCTGATATCCTTTTCATTCAATTTGACATCAACAGTGCTCAGAGTTATAGTTTGCAACTTTCCCTTTTACTTTTAACTTTTACATACTCAATTCATTCGTCAGAACTAGATTCCTTGAGACAGAAATTGATTTTATGTGGGTATATCCAGCTGAAGTTCCAAAATCAGCCGCAATTATAATTTTGGCATGTTTTTTGTTGGAAATCACTTATAACATGGAGAAAAGCAAAAAAAAAAATCGAAATTTTGTTGAAAAAAATTTGCAAAATTTATTTTTCTCTCACAATTTTTTTTTTGGGGGGGGGGTTGTAAATCACTTATAACATGTAGAAATGCAAAAAGAAGAAATCGAAATTTTGTTGAAAAGAAAGTTGCAAAAAATGTTTTTTCTCTAACAATTTTTTTGGGGGGCGGGGCGGGGTGGTTTTTGGTGGCCATTTTGGACGCCATCTTGAATATGGCCAGAGTGCCGGCAATTTTTTTTTGTTAACATCTCAGATGTGTCATGGGACCATAAAAACAGTTGGTTTGGTAGAGTCCTGGGGGGCAGGGGGAGGTGCACAGATACCCCCTGTAGATACTTCACTATGTGGCTTGTTTTCCTGATGCTGATCCTGCTCATCAGATTCTCTCAGAAAGGGAGCCTCGTGTGTGGAGGAGGTCAATGGGCCGACCACGTGCCTCATGGTTGCAGCAGGTTGATCAGAATCTCAAGGAGATGGGGAGGGGCCAGGCATCTGCCTGGGAGATGGCCAGACGGAGGCCCCTGGAGTACAGGCGGAAAGGGGACGCAGCAACGCACTGCTCCAGCGTATGCTCCCATACCTGACCTGACCTGAATGTTCAACCCAGTGTCAGAAAGCTGGGTCTCCATGGAAGGTCATCGGTGTTGCCAATCGTCAATATCTTGGAAGGTCAATAATTTTATAAATTTCAAGTTATTTTTGGAGAAAATTGTGAGTTATTTGAAAAAAGTGTAAGGGTGCTAATATTTGTGGCCACAACTGTACATGGTCCATGTGTCACTGCACTGCATGAAGGGTAACTTTGTGTTTTGTTTGATCCTGCATCTTGATAATGTGTTGTACTGCCCCCTGTTGTTGCAAGCTGATATTTTCTCACTGCTTGTACCACAATAATATTCTTGCGAATTCGCGCCCGCCAGCGTGCGATCGACCGTGTGTAGCCAAAAAAGGCCGCCTCGCCCACCGGAACGGACAATTCAGTCGTGACCCTCCGGGAACTACCGCCCGGAGCCAGTCACTGGTGGGGGTTTAACCTCACCACAACTCAGTCCGCATTCTACCCGCGCGAAATAGGGTCCGATCGCCGAATGGTCGATTTACCAAAGTACTCGCGCGAGTAGCGTACCGAGGAGTTGTACCACGCCACAGGTCGACTCCGGACACGAACCGCTTAAGCGGCTCGTTCCGTGCGACAGAGATAACCGAGCGGAGTTATCGTCGACCTCGACGGTTCAGATTATTTACCGGGCGTTTTTAACCCACTATCAATCCCTTACGTGATGCAAGATGGAGATTCAATAAAAGGAAGGAGACGAAGCAAAGCGGGAAACAGTTCAACAAGCAATGAACATTTATTACGGAAACACGGAAGGCACGTATATTACAGTCAAGACAAAATGCAACAAAAGCAAATGCAATACGACCGAATAAAAGGGGGCAATTATTTACAACACTTATACAGTTCTACTTGTCGGGACTCGGCGCCACATCACTCATTCCAAAAGGCAAAGGAGAGAAAGTCACCCTCACAGGCAAGGAGGCAGACAGGTCCGTGGACCAAATGTGCGTGGAACCTGGAGGAGCGGCCAGGTCCACGAGACTGAGAAGGTATTACCCGCGTCCTCGTGACGCGATGGCGGGCAAGCCGCAATGTCCGCGCCGCTGCGCCCCGACTCCGTGCCCTTGGCGTGGTCGGCGAGCCCTCTCCGGCATGCTCCGTGCAAGCAGTTTGGTTGGCACCACGTTTAGGGTGGGGGAGGAACGGATCCCCCCCGGCACTATCTCAGCGCGGATGGGGGGGGGGGAATTGCTGATGCTCAGGGAGAGGGGAATGGCTGGCTGGCTTGAACCACGCAACGAGACGAGCGACCCCCACACCGCAACCTCGATGCCGATCGCCGTATTCACTCGACTCAAACTCGAACTCTTCACTCACCCCGACCAGCCGCCTGCAACTGAACCGCGCGAGTCGCCTTGTATAGGCCGCATGAGAAGCCGATACGCAAATTTCAGGATCAAAACGTGATTGGAGGCAGGGCCACGCCACCCTCTGTTCAGCCATTGGTGTGGCAAAAAGGGGAGTGAGCCTTTTTTGATCCGAATTCCTCTCGTAAAGAATCCACATTCATCGCGCTTGGAGGCGGGGCCATACCAACCGATGCTCGCCCATTGGACGGAGAAAAAGGGGGCGTGAAGCCTTCCTGATCCGAATTTCTCTCGTAAAGAATCCACGTTCATCGCGCTTGGAGGCGGGACCATACCGCCCGATGCTCGCCCATTGGACGGAGAAAAAGGGGGTGTGAAGCCTTCCTTATCCGAATTTCTCCATGAGAGGAACGCATTCGTCCTCGCGGCTCGACGTGTTTGGCATCAATCGCCAAACGGGCCCTGGACAGCACGACGTTTGGTGTTGACTGGTGGTGTGGTTGATGGTTGTAGAAGGAGATAGGCGAAGGTGGTGGGGGGGTTTGCTGTGGTGGTTTGGTGGTTGGCGGGCTTTGTTTGGGAATGGCGGTGAAGCGATGTTTGCGGGATGGAGTTGTGAAGGTAAAGGTAGTGGCTGTTTGCGTTGTTGGTGGCTTAATGGTCGAAAATAACAATAGAGAAAGAAAAATGGCTAACTCAAAGCGTCGCAGCCCAGATGAATCACACATATTCCCTCTATACATCGGGTTTGGGCTAACTACACATGAACTTACCGATATATCTCACCTGAGGACTCTTTATGGTGTAATGCAAATTTCCACAACCGTAAGAATACTATTTTCCACTTTATTGACATGATAAACATGGCAACTCACATTACAATTTTCATTCCCTCACCTCTATAATTGCTTGGGTGTGTATGATTGCAGTGTGCAGTGTCAGAAAGCTGGGTCTTCGTGGAAGGTCATAAGTGTTGCCCATGGTCAATATCTTGGAAGGTCAATAATTTTATAAATTACAAGTTATTTTTAGAGAAAATTGTGAGTTATTTGAAAAAAGTGTCAGGGTGCTAATATTTGTGGCCACAACTGAACATGGTCCACGTGTCACTGCACTGCATGAAGGGTAACTTTGTGTTTTTGTTTGATCCTGCATCTTGATATTGTGTTATACCGCCCCCTGTTGTTGCAAGCTGATATTTTCTCACTGCTTGTACCACAATAATACTATTTTCCACTTTATTGACATGATAAACATGGTTACTCACATTGCAATTTTCATTCCCTCACCTCCATAATTGTTTGGGTGTACATGATTCCTCCACTTGTTATTCCCGTGCTTTCGAAGAAAAGCGGGAATATTGTGATTGTCTCCACTGTCCATCCGTCCGTATGTCCGTCTGTCTTACCCTGTAACTCCTCCTACACCGTTTGAAATAGGAACTTGAAACTTTGGGACATAATAGATATATGTATGGGGAAGTGCACAACACTTTCGGATTTTTGATATGACCCCGAGGGGCCGGGCCAGACGGGTTGGGGTCATGGGGGTCGATTAAAAAAAAATTGTCTTTTAGCTTTTTAAATCAAACATATTCATGAGTTATACATTTAACAACATATTTTTTTTAAACACATGATGATCAGAGGGTGCTTGGGGGGTAGGGGTGCTTAGCGGATAGGGGGTCAAAATAGCTCCTCCCACACCGTTTGAGATAGGAACTTGAAACTTTGGGACATAGTAGACATATGTATGGGGAAGTGCACAACACTGTCGGATTTTTGATATGACCCCTAGGGGCCGGGCCAGAGGGGGTGGGGTCATGGGGACTGATTTTTTTAAGTGTATTTACCATTGTACATGGTAAATTCTTTTATAAAGAACTTACTTATGTGGCCCCCATGAGTGACAAACAGTCACAGGTTTTAATGTATTTATCTAATTGATTATGAATAATTAAAATTAATATTATACACAGTTCATTCCTATGATTAAATTGATGCACAGTTCTATATTGCTGGACAGTGTTAAATTAATGTTTCATGAAATGTTGACATGCTTGCAATGACTTCTGATTGAGTAAACATAGTAAGTCTTTGGTCATAAAGCACATCAAATAGAAAAGAATAGTCAATCCATTTTGCAAGATAAAATTTCAGCTAGTGTTAATGGGACAAAGCAGTACGCGCGGGAATATGCGATGGTGTGCCATCGACAACGTAGTTCTAGTTTTCACAGTGAGGATGCTATGTACAAACTAAATTCCAATTGCTGGATATTTAATCACAACAAATTTAACATTGGGAACAAATTACATATTTTGGTTTGCTCACATTAGATTAGTCACTCATGTCTTAAACATTGCTTTATAAAAACATTCGATGACTAAATATGCAAATAATATTTCTTGACATCCAACATTAGTGCCATGTGTATTAATGGAATCAACAAATCATTGGTGTATGACCTATTAATTAATCAATAAGTCAAAGGCAATTCAACCAGTAATTTTTGTACAATGTTTGAGTCAAAACATCCCACTTCATTGGACCATTTCTCCAAAAATTCCAATGAAAAAAAAGAGTATTGCATATTCATGCCACAAACATGGATGTGTTTAAAGCAAAATAAGATTAGTGACTGGTTTCAATTTCAGACTTCATTATTTAGGGCCTTGTCCACTTTGTCATTGACTTACCCCTCTGTGCGCTTGGGACAAGATTCCGTACAAATGTGCACATATGTATGTATGTTCATGCGTATGTGCATGCATGTATGTCTGTGTGTGTGTTCACATACTGTATGTATGTATATATGTATGTATGTATGTATGTATGTACACATGTGAATGTATGTGACGAGATACGACATACATAATTTTTGATATAAATGAACATTCCGTGTGCATGAATAAGTGCACAAGTGAAGATTATCTTTGCAAATTAAGATCAACATTTCAATAGATCTGGATGAAGTGGTATTCCATGTATCCCTTCCCTCTTGATCAGGTACTTCTTGAGATTTGACATTTGTGCTTCTTCACGATCGACATTCCGAAAACCTCAAAAAAAAACTCTCTTCTTCGTCTTCTTTAACTACCCTAACAACAACCCACACCTACTCATAAGGGTCAGTGGGAACGGTTATGGCCCAAGTCTTTCAAGAACTGGTTGACCAATCATTTTGTTGACTGGTAGGAATTTGAAATTTGTTCAGGGTACTGGCGATAACTCACCAACTCTTTGTAAGAGACATGATAGGATCTTTAACGCCCAACAAATCCCCCAATGCTAGCCGATGGTCCGATAGCTTTGTCGTTCAGTGGGACGGCGCACACATCAATACCTGGCCCTCCATGCAAAACACCACATTGGCCATTAATATTTGGATCAAGATTGCAATCCAAGTTTAACAACTCGGTGCAAGCACATCAAAGCAATCCCCCTGAGCTGAAACCTCGAATCTATGGTACAGAAAAAAAATTAAGGTGGAAAATGTGACCGAGATACGACAGGGTTGATATTAATTTCCTTGAAGGAATACGATTTCTATTACTGGTACATTTCATGTCATGACATTTCATCTTACTCACATGACACGTTCATCGTCGGTAAGACCCTTCCTCTTCTTGTCACGTTTGCCGAACTTATTCCTGTGTTGAAAACGATTGAAAAGTCAATTTCTTGCACATTTGTTGAGGTAGATATTTCCAAACACAAGTTAAAACCAAAAAGTGACTAAGGGGAAAATAAAATTATTTACTTCAGACGGTTACAAAAAGTGGATTTCTTTGGAGGGGTGGACAGTAACGACTGGTCCACGTTGATAGGCTGGTTTAGAACAACATCAAGTGAACCAGGAGACTCGTTCCAGTTTGCTTCCCTGAAAAAGAACAGTTCTCGTAAATCCGCAACTTCGTACACATGTGCTAAACTGGATATCATATACATTCTCCATTTCAAGAACTGACACTGCAATGCCCCCTCCAGGAAACATCACATAAAATAAAACAATATTAGGAAAAACGTACGAAAAAAAAAAACACAAAAATAAAAGGACATGGGAAAGGTCTTTCAAATCATCTCGCTTTGCCTCTCCAAGCATGATCAATATTTTCTACAAGCGGGGAGTTTGTCCAAATCTCGATAATCCCCAACGCAAAGAAAGTGAGCTCATCAAATATGATTGGTCGAGATGTTGTAATATTTTGCCCAATTACTGTGAAACTGGAGGTTTTTGGAAGTGTCAAAAGGCATTTTTGCATTCTCCAGTGTTCAAGTATGAATTGCAATTGAAACTACAGGGAAGTCAAATTGTCAAAATGGCATTTTGTTTTCTGCAGTGTTAAAATATATAATTCAATTGAAATAAAAAGTTTTTCGGTTGCAGAAAGAAACATTTTTCCAGAAGTTTTCCGCTGTTAATGCAGCATCTTTTTCACCACCTTGTGTAACATGATACATTAGTTATTTGTGCCTGGTGATTATGTCCTTTATGACGTCATTAAAAATAGTAAGTTTCCTGCTTGGAATGATTTTCAAATTTTATTTCACCGACACAGACAGAACTAGAGGGGGAGCACTCGGTAGAGTGCAAAACCTCCGTGGCCAATACTGCTTGGTCACTCAAGTGAACCTGATATCTTATTCCTTCAATTTGACGTCAACAGTGCTCACAGAGTTATACTTTGCAACTTTCCCTTTTACTTTTAACTCTTACATACTCAATTCATTCGTCATAACTAGATTCCTTGAGACAGAAATTGATTTTACGTGGGTATATCCACCTGAAGTTCCAAAATCAGCCGCAATTATAATTTTGGCATGTTTTTTTGTTGGAAATCACTTATAACATGTAGAAAGGCAAAAAAAATTCGAAAATTTGTTGAAAAAAAATTGCAAACATTTTTTTTTTCTCTAACAATTTTTTTTTTTGGGGGGGGGGGGTTGGAAATCACTTAAAACATGTAGAAATGCAAAAAAAAAAAAATTCAAATATTTTTTTCAAATTGGCCGCCATAGCGGCCATATTGGATTTTGGGCCAAGTCCAAAATCTAATGGCATGATCCTTGGACCAGACCTCACCCCCCACCAAGTTTCATCGAAATCCATCGAGGAGCTTTTCTGTAATACTATTCACCAACAAACAAACAAACAAACAGAAAGGGGTGAAAACATTAACCTCCATCCATCTTCGATGGTGGAGGTTAAAAATGATTACCTTACTCCTCTGGGCAATTCCACGGTTACTTGCGTTACATTTTTGATGTATCGAGGCCCTTATTTGTATCATAATTTTCTTACTTAAGTGTTTGAATCATGAGTTTTTCCACAGTTGTTACATTATGCCCAGACAGGACTCAACACAGGATAATTTCAGAAACTTCTTTTGTGTGGGTTACTTGTGCAAAAAACAGTCGGTTACTCAGGGTTCCCTATTGAAGTTTCCCCTCGATCTGATCAGCCATTTCAAAGAAGATTTTTGAAGGTTTTTGTGAAGAAAAAAAAAAACACCAAAAAAAAACAATATGGCTGCCAAATCACGTGACCGATGATGTCATCACAATTATTTTTGTGGACCATTTTATCCCTGTCTGTTTGTCTGTTTGTGTTTTTGTTATTCTGTCTGTCTGTCTGTTTGTCTGTTTGTTACTTGCAAAATCAAAGATTTCTCAAGTATGTTGGTTCATCAATTTTGCTATTCTGTCTGACTGTTTGTCACCTACAGGTTAAAATTTTCAACCGATCTTCACAAAACTTCACCACATGGTAGACTTTGGCATAAGGAAGAAGGTTATTGTTTTTGAGGTCAAAAGGTCAACATAGGCCCAAGGTCAACAACCAAGGTGGAATTTCTAAAATCCTCAATTTTCATTCTATTGACTTGAAATTTGAAGAGGATTAATAATTCAGGACACTGAATTCAACCAGCCAATTATTTTTGAGGTCAACATGGAACAAAAGGTCAACATAGGCCAAAGGTCAACAACTAAGGTGGTATTTCTAAAATCCTCAATTTTCATCCGATTCACTTGAAATTTGAAGAGGATTTTCACATCTAGTAAGTGAATTCAACCACCAATTATTGTTAAGGTCCACATAGGTCAAAAGGTAAACATTGGCTGAATTTCTGAAATTGTCAATTTTCATCCGATTAATTTGAAATTTGAAGAGGATTTATATTTCACGTCACTGAATTCAACCAGCCAATTATTTTTGAGGTCAACATGGACCAAAAGGTCAACATTGGCCAAAGTCAACAACCACCATCAAGGTGATGGTGGTTGAGCGATGGCAGTAGTTGTGCAGTGGTGAGCATAGTACTGAACTTTCTCCGGGGTGATTTGTGGTAGTGGTGGTCATTCGTTGTGGTGTCGATGGTGAGTGTAGGTGAGCACAAGTTGGAGTCCGATGGTGTGGATGAATTATGAAGGAAGGTTTTGTGGTGGTCGGAGGAATGTTGTGGCGTTGTGGTTTGAGTCTGGTGAAGGTTTAAGGTTTTGGCTTTTGGCTTTTGTTATGGCACGTGATTTGATTGTGAAAGGGTGCGCATGTACTCATGAGCTGCTTGCGTGAAGGAGAGGCTCGTGGATGCAACAAAGTAAATAAAACAAAGGGTGGGAATGAAGACCTCTCGAAAAGCCACACAATGCATATGACCCATAAACCCACGACACAAGAGGGAAGAGCTATCTAAAATGACCACATGAAATAACTGTCTCGGGACTGCTATATGTTGCGGGCCATTGCCACGGGGGAGCGCCGACTTCGCAGAACCGCAACAATAAGATAACAAATTGCAGTAACATGAATGGTAGATTTGTCAGTGTATGACTCAACAACAGTCAACAGTTTCTTGTTCTAAGTCACTTGAAGTAGCATTTGGACCAGCTTTGTGAACAATGTGTTGTGGCTGTGAGGGAGATGATGTCAACCTGTGCTTACAAAATGGTCGCCAAGTTCAGACCCATTCACCTTGGTTGAGGGTCGAATGTCCACTTTTGTGACGTCAGTATTCTTTTTTATCCGTTGCTGCTCTTCTTGAATAGCACTTGCTAATCTTGTGTTAGCTGTTGATGTCTGGATTAGTTTCAGAGCTTTTAGCAGACATCGAAGTTTGCGGCCTATCATCATTTCAGCTGGGGTTACGTTGTATCAAAGCATGTGGTGTTGAGCGGTAAATCTGTAGAATGCTTCGAAGTCCATCTACAAATGTTCTTCTCTCTGTCAATTGAGTGGTGAGGCCTTCCTTGATCACATTGTGCAACCTTTATACTCCACCATTACATTGCGGGATATGGCGGGTTGTGTGACGATGCTCTCTCCAAACCTCGGCGCCAAAATGTTGTATCCCAACGGATAAACCACACGAACACACGGAACCAGAGTGACCACGACTCGAGAATGGCAGCCAACACGGCGTAATGTCAACACCGTTGAGACACGTCACGTGACCTGCGATCCGCTTGTGTATCGCGTGACGACGCAAAAAACATATTTTCCCTCTTCCCCAAAGGTGAACCATGACAGTCTCTGTCATAAAGGTCTCAGTGGCAACCTCAGCAACCAAGAAACCAAAATGTGATCAACGATGGCTCTGAATTAAATAAAGTCTTGGAACCTATTCAAGTTGCCATCAAATCAAATTGAACTTGATATTATTCAGTTTGTTACAAAGTCAGATAAGTATCATGGAGGACGTCCATTGCGTCTCTGACGTTGAGGTGCTTGTCTGGTCAGGTGTGGATGAGGAGTAAGAGTATCAGGCAGGTTAACAATGTCAAAGCTCACATCTGAATTCAAATGAGGTTGACCATCCTGGTGGGACCTAACACATCGTCGGGAATTCCAATGAGAACCATCGAGAACAAAAGTATTTGGAACGGCTTTGCGAACAATGCGTTGTGACTGTGATAGAGGTGATGACAGTTTGTGCTTACAAAAGGGTTGCTGAGTTTGGACCCATTCCCCTTGGGTCAGTGTAGAGTGTCTACATCGACAACATCAGTAGTATGGTGTACCCTTTCACCTGTCTCCGCTCTTCTTGAATAGCTCTTGCTTATCCTTTGTTAGGTCTTGATGTCTGGATTGGTTGCAGAGCTTCCAGAAGAGAGTGAATTTTGCAGCTTATCATTCTTATCATTGTGCTGTGCTCCAAGAATATTTCAAACTCATACGAGACGAGTTGCGGGAAGTTGTCGGAGATTATAACTTCGGCCAGTCACCATGTAGCAAAGAGCTCACTGAGAATTTTTAATGAGAGTCGTTAAAGTCACGATTGGGATTGCAGCAATTTCTGGCCACTTGGAATGTAGGTCATGTACTTCAACGAGAGCCTGGTGTTGGCTTAATAGTGATGGTGGCTGGCTTAAAATCTTAGGGTGTTGAGTTTGACCTCCTGTGCCACCACTGAAATAACACCAGGTGGGTTGACTCAGATTGTCATCCTTCTGAAGTCAGCAAAATGAGTACTTTCTTTCTGATAACAGAGGCACTGCATCAGCAGCACAGCCATGCTTCCAGAAAAAAAGGATGCAACCAGCAGCCACAAGCTGCATATGAAGCAAAAACTACAAGGAGGAATCTTTGGTTGCAGGGAGCAGCATTTATTTCACCAAAGATGTCGACTTGACTCTGGCTGCACAGTTTCTCTGGCCAAGGTATGGGTTAGAGTGGTGGTTCCATTGGTTTTGAAGATTTCTCCCTTTTGATACTGGACATGCTTCACAGTCCTCGATGTGCTCTTTAATACCTGGCCACCATACCGAATCTCGACATCATTGTTTTGTCTGAACGATGCCTGGATGACGGCATGTCGTCATGTGACGTGTCTTGCCGGTATTCTGTATGGCAACCAACATGGCGGAATATCGAGTCGTCCAAATTCTGGTCCCGTGGATTCGTGTGGCTTATCCGTCAGGATTGAACAAGCAGCATTTACCACATGGAGAATGTAAAAAAAAATACCACCATTTACCCCACGGAGAATGTAATAAAATACCACCATTTACCACATGGAGAATGTAAAAAAAATACCACCATTTACCCCACAGAGAATGTAATAAAATACCACCATTTACCACATGGAGAATGTAAAACAAATGTGGCCAAGAGCCGCGTCAGAAAGCTTTTGTCTTCACAAGAAGAACAACAAGAACAAGAACAAGAACAAGAACAAGAACAACAACAACAACAACATCAACAACGCGGAGCTCTCTTCGAGCCAGCGTTCGCAAGCGACGCGGATAAAATACCACCATTTACCACACGGAGAATGTGAAAAACAAACAACAATTTACCACACGGAGAATATAAAAACATAGCACCATTTACCACACGGAGAATGTAAAAACATACCACCATTTACCACACGGAGAATGTAAAAACATAGCACCATTTACCACACGGAGAATGTAAAAACATACCACCATTTACCACACGGAGAATGTAAAAACAAACAACAATTTACCACACGGAGAATGTAAAAACATACCACCATTTACCACACGGAGAATGTAAAAACATACCACCATTTACCACACGGAGAATGTAAAAACATACCACCATTTACCACACGGAGAATGTAAAAACATACCACCATTTACTACACGGAGAATGTAAAAACATACCACCATTTACCACACAGAGAATATAAAAACATACCACCATTTACTACACGGAGAATATAAAAACATACCACCATTTACTACACGGAGAATGTAAAAACATACCACCATTTACTACACGGAGAATGTAAAAACATACCACCATTTACCACACGGAGAATGTAAAAACATACCACCATTTACCACACGGAGAATGTAAAAACATACCACCATTTACTACACGGAGAATGTAAAAACATACCACCATTTACTACACGGAGAATATAAAAACATACCACCATTTACTACACGGAGAATATAAAAACATACCACCATTTACTACACGGAGAATGTAAAAACATACCACCATTTACCACACGGAGAATGTAAAAACATACCACCATTTACTACACGGAGAATGTAAAAACATACCACCATTTACCACACGGAGAATATAAAAACATACCACCATTTACCACACGGAGAATGTAAAAACATACCACCATTTACTACACGGAGAATGTAAAAACATACCACCATTTACCACACGGAGAATGTAAAAACATACCACCATTTACCACACGGAGAATGTAAAAACATACCACCATTTACTACACGGAGAATGTAAAAACATACCACCATTTACTACACGGAGAATATAAAAACATACCACCATTTACTACACGGAGAATATAAAAACATACCACCATTTACTACACGGAGAATGTAAAAACATACCACCATTTACCACACGGAGAATGTAAAAACATACCACCATTTACTACACGGAGAATGTAAAAACATACCACCATTTACCACACGGAGAATATAAAAACATACCACCATTTACCACACGGAGAATGTAAAAACATACCACCATTTACTACACGAAGAATGTAAAAACATACCACCATTTACCACACGGAGAATGTAAAAACATACCACCATTTACCACACGGAGAATGTAAAAACATACCACCATTTACCACACGGAGAATATAAAAACATACCACCATTTACTACACCGAGAATATAAAAACATACCACCATTTACCACACGGAGAATATAAAAACATACCACCATTTACTACACCGAGAATATAAAAACATTCCACCATTTACCACATGGAGAATGTAAAAACATACCACCATTTACCACACGGAGAATATAAAAACATACCACCATTTACTACACCGAGAATATAAAAACATTCCACCATTTACCACACGGAGAATGTAAAAACATACCACCATTTACCACACGGAGAATGTAAAAACAAACAACAATTTACCACACGGAGAATATAAAAACATACCACCATTTACCACACGGAGAATGTAAAAACATACCACCATTTACCACACGGAGAATGTAAAAACATTCCACCATTTACCACACGGAGAATGAAAAAAACATACCACCATTTACCACACAGAGAATGTAAAAACATACCACCATTTACTACACAGAGAATGTAAAAACATACCACCATTTACCACACGGAGAATGTAAAAACATACCACCATTTACCACACGGAGAATATAAAAACATACCACCATTTACCACACGGAGAATATAAAAACATACCACCATTTACCACACGGAGAATATAAAAACATAGCACCATTTACCACACGGAGAATGTAAAAACATACCACCATTTACTACACCGAGAATATAAAAACATACCACCATTTACCACACGGAGAATATAAAAACATACCACCATTTACTACACCGAGAATGTAAAAACATACCACCATTTACCACACGGAGAATGTAAAAACATAACACCATTTACCACACGGAGAATGTAAAAACATACCACCATTTACCACACGGAGAATATAAAAACATACCACCATTTACTACACCGAGAATATAAAAACATTCCACCATTTACCACACGGAGAATGTAAAAACATACCACCATTTACTACACGGAGAATGTAAAAACATACCACCATTTACCACACGGAGAATATAAAAACATACCACCATTTACTACACCGAGAATATAAAAACATTCCACCATTTACCACACGGAGAATGTAAAAACATACCACCATTTACCACACGGAGAATGTAAAAACAAACAACAATTTACCACACGGAGAATATAAAAACATACCACCATTTACCACACGGAGAATGTAAAAACATACCACCATTTACCACACGGAGAATGTAAAAACATTCCACCATTTACCACACAGAGAATGTAAAAACATACCACCATTTACCACACGGAGAATGCAGAATTTGACAGAAGACAAAACACACCAGTAAGTGAGGAAGAAGAGTAAAATTGCTAATTGAGTTTTTCTCGACAGAAAAAGGTAAAATCACTTGATGTTGTGAAAAACCGAGTGTGAGAAACCTTCGTTGGGTTTTCTTCCGAAACACAGACATCTTGGAAAGACAATAAGGTTTGAAGTAAAATGTCGAGTGTAAAACCAGCAGCCGCTGAAAGCACGTCCAGCACGGAGAGAGATCCTCCTCGAACAGATCACTTCACCAAATCACGAACCCAACCCGATTGTGACGTTTCAGTGTTACCACGTGACACACTGTCGTCACGTGAATCTCCTTGGTAATTCAACAACAAGGAGTTTCACCCGATCGGAACCATCGTTTCCAAGTCTTCGTCGTTGTTTATTAATTTTGAATTAAATAAATCGTTATTTATTATGGGGAAGAGTTGATGTGCTCGGTGTGTTCAGTAACCAAGTTTCTTGTGGAGCGATCGCCAAGTGGCGGCTTAAGCACTCAAGCAGGCAGTCCGTTCGAAACCGTCGATAAGGAACGGCTGGCTTGGCAAGCGCTAGCTCGTTGCTTGGTAACGGAACACACTCCTGGAGAATGTGCATAACGACGCTGCTGCTCATCACATTGTCATGGAGCACAACACAGATTAACTTTTGTGAATCTTTCAATCCCGTGAAGCTCTAAATCAGTGTTTACTTTCGAGCTAGGCCGCCCAAACCATGGTGTGTGCCACCACCCCACACACCCCCTAAACTTGGTAACTGAACACACCAGGGATTGATTGAGCGGTGGGTTGGGGCAGTTAAAGGGATTTGAACCAAATTACACTTTAATCACAATAATCGTAATCGTCTATTTTTAAATCCTTTCTTAATTCATACATTAATTATTTTAATACGATGTGTAATTTCCATTTCACCTCATTCACCTCCTCAAACACCCCCCCCGCCCCTTTCCCCACCAATCTGCATGGAACACGTCCCTGTGACGTCACCACACTTTAGATCCGCCATGTTGGATTACCAGGAAGTGGTAAACAAAGGGAAACGAACTTCACCTGGTTTTCTCATCGTTTGTGGTTTTGTTAAAACGGTGAATTTCCGCGCTCTGTTTTGTTGAGTCGGTCGTACCAATAGATAGGATTGTTGATCCCATTATAGACTGCTTACAGTTCGTCTGACAAGGAAACACGAGAGAGGAACGAATACCCAGTTAGACGGAGTTCACGAGGAATCCCACTGGTAAATTGACTTGGTGATTAAACAATAAAAAAAAGTTCTTAAATATCACGTGCAGTTCAATTTTCAACAACAAGACACTTTTTCGTTCCACTCACGTGACTCACCAACATATTCCTGTTGTTTTTTTTTTTATAATTCCATTGTTTTCACTTTTCACACAAAGAGACATTTTGTATCAGTTTACGTTTTACACTTAATTTAATACTTTGTGTTTATTTTTTTTTATAAACTTTAACAGTCCGTTAAGTGAAAACAAAGGAAAGATTAGTTTCGAAGTTTCTGGAAACCAGGGATGCACTCGGTATATATACTGGTCCTGGTCCCCTGGTCATTGCCCAGGTCCCGCCTCCTCATGGGCCGTGGACACGTGACGGGTCTGACACGTGACGTCGCGAACCCTGAAGGTTCGAAGATCCTGACGTGAGGTGTGTGGTGAAATTAAAGAAGAAGAAGAAGACAAATCCGCACTTCGTGACGTGTGACTTGCTTGTGGAGCTGAAGCTGGAAAACTACTTGGACTAAAGGCCTGGTCCCTCGGGTCCTGTCGTTGACTGGCGTTGTCGTCCACTGAGGCTTAAACGGTGAGAGTTGAGAGGGTACCGATCTCTGTGTGTTTGCTGGTTAATTATTATTATACTTCGCTGTAGTCGATTGTTGATGTACCTTTTTGTTTGTGTTTGTAGAGATGCCTTCAATCAAGCAAATTAAAGCCTAATTCACCGAAGGTCTCTCTCTCTATCTCTA
The DNA here is from genome assembly GCF_056783735.1 of Eptatretus burgeri. NCBI lineage: Eukaryota > Metazoa > Chordata > Myxini > Myxiniformes > Myxinidae > Eptatretus > Eptatretus burgeri. The sequence goes on from NC_140966.1 coordinate 63,285,973, forward strand.
TCTCTCTCTCTCTCTCTCTCGTATTTTGGGAGCGGACATTTTGGAGAAAATACGTGATTTTAGGAAATCTCTGACCCACACCTTGCATTTCAACTCAGAGCGATTTTGCCACTGAAGAAATTTGCCACCCATTGGACTTATTCCGAAAAGGGGGCGGATGGATTGTGTCTCGTCCGTCCGCAGCAATATCTCGGACATGTATGGACCGATTTTGTACAAACTTGGTACAAAGACAACACATGATGGTTCACACGTACACATAATTTTGTTTCGCGATTCAATCAAAGATGGCCGACTGGCGGCTGTTTCAGTTCGAAAATCCCGACGTGGAACACATCCTAATTACTATTTCTCGGACGAGCATCCACCGGTCATGTTAAAACTTGGCACACAGATAAAGAATGATGGCTGACATATGCATGTTATTTGTTTGAGGCATCAGATCCAAGATGGTCGACTGGTTCACTGGCAGCCATGTTGTAACTTAAACGTGTCCCCAACCATTTTTCGGGCATGCATTTACTGGTCTTGTTCAAACTTGTGAGATGTATCAGTAGTTTATGATAATACATGCATACATGGTTGCACCGGGGTGTGGTTAAGCATAGTCATGTGACCCGTCCATGTTCCGATGCTGTGCTGTGCTGTGTTGTGTTGTGCCTGTGTCCGAATTAAATCTGTTCCCACTTCAGAGCCTTCGTCCCTGTCTATCGAGTACATTACAGTGGCGACGAGGATGTCTTCGTGCATCGGCATATTGCGAGAATACGCAGTGGGGATGATTGGGAAGACCATACCGATCGTCTGAAGCAGGACTTCGTGGCAAACAAAATGGCCACCAATGAGGATGCTGAAAGGCGGCGAGCTGTTTTACTGACCGTATGCGGCACCCCGACGTACAGCCTCATCAAAGATCTTCTTGCCCCAGACAAACCTTCTGACAAGTCGTATGAAGAACTCATCAATCTCGTAAAAAGACATTATCACCCGAAACCGGAAATATTGTCTCGAGATATAAATTTTATACCCACCATCGTCAAGATGGTCAGTCAGCATCTGAGTTCATGGCTCATTTACAATGACTCGCCGAACATTGTGAATTTATAGATAAACTCAGAGATGTTACGTGATTTCTTTATAATAGGCATCAATGACGACTCAAACACACCACGAACAGGAAACACACCATGCAGCCTCCCGTGAGAGAATCACCAAAAGAACAAACTCCCTATATGGCACGCCATTTTCAAACGGCATCTCACCTTGCTCACCATTCGCTTACCAAATAACTCACCACTTCGACCACCAACACCTCCTGCACTCGGGAAAAAATATTCCCGCACCTCATTATACCTCGGTATCGATACAATTCGCCACTAAACAGAGGCATGTGACATAACCCACGCTGCGCTTGAGCCGTGTGGTGCGGGGACGGGCAGCAGATGTTAAACGCGCCAGCTGCGTCTCGCCGGGAGTGTCCTGGGTGAACATGCTGGATTGATGCGGCCATCGTCCTGTCACCGGAAGGCGGCAAGGCGGGCGGTGGGGGGGCGGTGGGGTCGCGGGAGTTTGGTACGGAGCCGTGTACCAAACTGTCATGCCAGATGTGCAAATGAGACCGCTTCCGTGAACGCCCCTGCTTCCAGGAGCTGTGTCACGCCAGATGTGCAAATGAGACTGCTTCCGGCCCCAGGAGCCTGACAGGGCGTGGCGAGGGCTGCTGTGGCCAAATAGAGAAGCAGGATTCGGGTCACAGCACGTCGCTTTGGGTCGTCACCCCACCCTTTGCCCAGGGCTTATAAAAGGTGGATCACAGAGCTATCACATTCGCCCTCTTCTTCAATGTTCCGAGTTGCCTCTGCCCGTTGCTGGCTCTTCGTTGCCTCTGCCCGTTGCTGGCTCTTCACTCGTGGTTGGTGTGTGACTGAGACGTGCTTTTTCCGGAGGACCAGTGCAGAGCGCACATTGCCACGAGCCCCAGCAAAGTGACTAAGCCGGAGATAACGCGCCAACTCTCGAGGTGGAATCGCTCAAGTGGAGCGTCCGACGGAGGTACATGCTTCACTCACAGACCTATGCAAGACTCTGTTAAAGGATCTGTCACCTCATGCATATATCTCTCTATCTCTCTCTCTCTCTCTATCTATATCTCTCTCTCTATCTATATCTCTCTCTCTCTCTCTCTCTCTCTCTCTCTCTCTCTCTCTCTCTCTCTCTCTCTCTCTCTCTCTCTCTATCTCTCTCTATCTCTCTCTATCTCTCTCTCTTTCTCTCTCTATCTCTCTCTCTCTCTCTCTATCTCTCTCTATCTCTCTCTATCTCTCTCTATCTCTCTCTATCTCTCTCTATCTCTCTCTCTCTCTCTCTCTCTCTCTCTCTCTCTCTCTCTCTCTCTCTCTCTCTCTCGTCCGCTTTGGACGCACAAAAGAGTATCCATTACTGACTTGCAATCACAGTTTCCTCTGGAATGACATTTCACCCCCCATATTATGCCTTGTGTTGGCTTAATGGTTTTGGTGGCAGGCTTTGGATCCGAGGGTTCTGACTTCAAATCTCGCTCAGCTTTTGAATCAATACCAGGTGGGGTTAACTCGTCCTGACATCCTTCCGAGGTCGGCAAAATGAGTGCCAGCATGCTGGTATACTGTGTTGGAGTGACGACCCGTCCATGATTGTGCCCAATGGCCAAGGAGACTGCATAAGCAGCACCAACGCTCTGCAAAGAGTGTGGTCCCAATTTCCTCCCCCATATTGAACTACACCACACCTTCCACTCCCACACCTTCAAAACCAGTATTTCTCCTTCCTACCTCCCCCAAAGCGTACTGGGTTGCGTTGGTCAGCCGACCGCGCCAGGTATTGCGAAGCCGTTTATCCTCATCTGCTCTCTTTCTTTCTGGCTATCTAATCTTCCGTGTGTGTGTGTGTGTGTGTGTGTGTGTGTGTGTGTGTGTGTGTGTGTGTGTGTGTGTGTGTGTGTGTGTGTGTGTGTGTGTGTGTGTGTGTGTGTGTGTGTGTGTGTGTGTGTGTGTGTGTGTGTGTGAGAGATGGCGCCTGTCGTAGCAGAAGTTAAGATTGTTGAAGTGATAACAGGATAAGTCTGCTCCATGTCTGCTTTTGTAAATTGCTTGCCTTTTGTCACACCCCACAAATTCATTGCTATCCTTGCTGTATATACCAATAAAATATGTTTTGCTGTTGCTGTAAATCTGTTTTTCGAGCCGGTACGTCCTTGGGCAGTTACGCTTGGCTGCATCTGATCCGGTGAGGCGATCTAGTTTCAACAATGCGTACCGAGGGCGTCCCCGGGTAATTAAATTACGTGACCATTAGGTAAACGGTAATCATTATTCGGAGGACCCTAAGTTAGATGGTTGAGTTATTGGCGCTCACGGTCGATTAGCGATTCGCCGCGTCACGGAGTCATCCGTGTGCGACGGCCTGTGATTCCAAAGAGTCTGGTGGGAACCCGAGGTACCTTCCTCCACCACCCCTCCCCCTCCACTCGTGGTCTTCTCACCCCTGACCCCACGTCAGCAACAATATATATATATATTACACACACATACATGTATGTTTATCGATCTATATATTACTAAAACTCTCATCTTGTATATATGTATGTATGTTTGTATGTTCCCGAAATACAGCCAAAACGGTACAGGATAGCGCAAAAAATTTAGGGCCACCTTACTCAGCATTCGTCTCCGGTGTGCAGTATCAAGTTTTGTTAAAATCTGGCAAAGAAAAAATTATTAAAAAATCAATTCCTGATTCAGTCAAGCACTCTTCGGGAGAATTTGATCAATGCAAACAACCTCAGTGGTATAGTTAGCTGGAGCTATTTTTATTATCATTATTTTTTTTTGAATGATTTTTTTTTTTTAATCAACTGCTGTCACAATGGGAACCCAACGGGTTCACGTGTCGTCTAGACTCTTGTTTATATGTATGTACATATATATACATATATACATATACATATATATATATATATATATACATATATATATATATATATATATATATATATATATATATATATATATAGTTACGAATCTACGCCCACCCGGCGTGCGAACGACCGCTTTTAACCGAATCGCGGCCGTACGCCCACCGGACGAACAATTCTGTCGTGACTTCCCGGAACAACGCCGAGAACCAGTCACAGGTGTGCCTTCAACGCACACCACGGCCCAGTCCGTATTCTACCCACGCGCGACAGGGTCAATCGCCGAATATCGATATACCGAAGTATTCGTGCAGGTAACCTACCGAGGGACCGTACCTCGGCGAAAGCCTGTTTGGACAGGAACCGCTTAAGCGGTTCGTTCCGTTCTGGGATAACCGAGCGGGTATTATCGCCAGACCTCGCTGGACCCGATTCTATTATCGGTATTCAAAAACCAACTAGTATTCCGAAAAACAATATGGCACTTCAATGGGGTAAAATGACATGACAAACGGGTTACATTTAAACAAGCACATTTATTATACAAGCACATATGCAGTCAGGAATGCAAAACACTAACATGCACGTATACAGAACAAAAGCAAAGCAAAAGGTGCTACGACTGTCTAGAAGCAATTATGTAGTCACTAATACGGTTTTACTTGCGGGACTCTGCGCCACAACATTCATTCAAAGAAAAATCAAGAAAAGACCCCCTCATAGACAAGGGAGTCAGACTGGGCCCGTGGGCCTTTATAACGTGGGGATTTGGTGACTGAAAGGGCCCCACGAGACCGTTGCAGGTTACCTGTACCCTCGTGGTGCCTTGATTGGACGATCCGCGACGTCCCGTCCCCATGGCAGCTAGCGTAGCCGCGGTTGAACTCGGGCCTTCCGCGTGGCAGGCGAGCTCTCTCCGGCTCTCTCCACACGAACGCGCGGTTTGCGCGACACAGCATGGAAGGCTGCGCCTCCAACTCGCGTCTCCGTCGCAACGCCTGAACTCTCCACCGACTGCAAGCTCCAAGCTCCCGACTCCGACACGAGCCCAGACCTCCACACAGCTCCTTGGCTTCTTCAGCCTCTCTGAATCCCGACAGACACTCTCCACCAACTCAGACCGACTTCCTCCAGACCCCCTCCAGACTGGTTGAAATGGCGCTCTGCGCGGCCTTTTGTAGGGCTGGTGAGACGAGATTCGACCTCCGCCCTCTGACCCTTCTCTGAGAGCGGACGTTGCAGGAATCACCGACGCTCTTGATCCGAATTGCGGGCAAAGCTTGCACGGAGCAGACGTTGTGGAAATCACCGACCCTTTACCTCTGACCTCTGACCCTGTGCGGAGAGTGGATATTGCAGGAATCACGACGCTGCACGGTGAGAGAACCCTTGCCTCTGCCTGCAGCGATGCCGTTTGATCGGATCTCGCTGCTGCTGGTGCAAAGATGGCGTCATTTCGGAAACGAAGGTGAGGCGATGTTTGTGGTGTGGAGATGTTGACGGTTGTTGGCGAAGTGGTGAGGATGGCATGGTTTGTTGAGAGGCAGGTGTGGTTGTGGTGGTGAAAAGGCGGTTGGTCTGAAGCGGTTGTTGAGAGCGATGTTGGTGGTGGTGGTTGTTGTGAAGCGGTTGATGAGAGCGATGTTGGTGGTGGAGGTGGTTGTTGTGAAGCGGTTGTTGAGAGAGATGTTGGTGGTGGAGGTGGTTGGTCCAAAATAACGATAGTAAAGAATAACGGCTAACTCAAAGATCACAGCCGATCAACGACACACACACACACACACACACACACACACACACACACACACACACACACACACACACCTGGTTGGTCTCTTTTTCACCTCTTGATGAACCTGACCTACATGATCAACCAGGAGAAAGCAGGCATATATATATATATATATATATATTTATATATATATATATATATATATATATATATATATATATATATATGCCACATGGATAATTCCCATTAAACAACGGTGGGGAAATCTAACTGAAGACAGATTTATCGGCATAACTGACTAAGGACCTCTTTGGTGTTCTGCGAATTTCCACAGCCGTAACGATATATATATATATATATATATATATATATATATATATATATATATATATATATATATATATATATATATATATGCCTGCTTTCTCCTGGTTGATCATGTTGGTCGGGTTCAAGAAGTGAAACAGAGACCAACCAGGTGTGTGTGTGTGGTGTGTGTCGTTGATCGGTATCTACATATGCAGGTTTCAGAATGTGAAATGGAGTCCTCCCAGGGAAGGCTCAAAGCATCCACCTCCATTTCAGTCAGGGGTCACGATTCATGGACCAAGCTGTGAAGTTTTCTGTTCTCAAAGTTTTGAGCCGAGGGCTCTCTTCAGGATCGTCGCTGAGCCCCAGACAGCTTCCGACTGTCGTTTTGTTATAATATGCCCAGGGATGGTTTTTAGCTCACCTCTAAAGTAGTTCCGGGGAGCTTATAGGATGGCGCGTCGTCTGCCCGTCCATCCACAAATACTTGCAAATTCTTCTCAGAAACTACACATACGATTTAAATGAAATTTAACCACAACCTTCATCACCTATGATGGCATAAAAAAAACAGAGGTCTGAAGGGGTCTACAGAGTGAGTTCATGGGGGGAGGAGAGAGTGGATTGCTTCCCCAAAGAGGTATTTGTTTTCTCCTCAAATGATACACACAATTCCGATGAAATTCACGACAACCTTCATCACCCATGACGTACTAAAGCTTGTTTATGACATTAGAAAAATCTGGCGAGGAAATGCAACCAGCCCATTATTTTTCAGGTCAACATGGACCAAAAGGTCAACATAGGCCAAAAGTCAACAACTAAGGTGGTATTTCTAAAATCCTCAATTTTCATCCGATTGACTTGAAATTTGAAGAGGATATATATATATATATATATATATATATATATATATATATATATATATATATATATATATATATATATATATATATATTTCAGGTCACTAAATTCAACCACTAATTGTTTTGGAGGTCCACATTAGCCAAAAGGTTAACATCGGCCAAATTTCAAAAATTGTCAATTTTCACCCGATTCACTTGGAATTTGAAGAGTTGTTGCATATTTGGTCATTGAATTCAACAACCAATTGTTTTTGAGGTCAAATTTGTTTAATCGATTTTGCAAGTGTCGTGCTTTGCACGATGTCTTCTCCTTGTTTGTTTGTTTATTTGTCTGTTTATCTACACAGAACTTTTGTTTTTCTCTTCACCTGCTTATCAGATTGAGACAAAATTTTCACCATTGGTGCAACTACTCATGTGGAATGTTTTAATGATAATTATGATGACATCGGTCACGTGTTGTGGCAGCCATGTTGGAAAAAATGGAAAAACTTTGGACCTCTGTATCTCTGAAATCACACAATTTAAAAATTAAAACTTGGCACACAGCGAGAATGAGTCAGGTCAGGTATGGGAGCATGTGCTGGGAATGAGGGTGATTTTTTTTTACAACGTCATCGGTGTCTTCATTACAACGTCATAATTGCATAAGTAGAACACTACATCCGATCAGTATGAAATTTTTTGAAGGTCATCTTGTGATAAAATTGTCCACAAAAAATTTTTGATGACATCATCGGACAAGTGATTAAGCAGCCATTATGTTTTGTTTTTATTAATTTCAAAAATCCTCTCTGAAATGGCTGAACCAGTCATCCCTGCCAGCATATCGAGGGTTGAGAGACATAATGTTGTAACTGCATTTTTGGCGAAATTGAATAAAATGGCTCTCATGTCTTTCAACACCATTATTTCGCGGGTTGAGAGACATAATCGCGGGATGAGAGACATAATGTTGTACGTGCATTTTTGGCGAAATTGAATAAAATGGCTCTCATGTCTTTCAACACCATTATTTAGCAATTTGCAGGAAATGGAAATTTTCAGTAACAACATTATGTCTCTCAACCCATGATATTATGTAAAGTGGCAGTTCTAATTATGTGTCATTAATTACGAAACACACCAGTGCACAAATGCCACACAAAACTACACAACACACCACACAAAACAAGTACTGGTGAGGGTCTGAAATCTCTGATTGCTCTTTTTCCCGATTCAGTCAAGTATTATTCGGGAGAATTTGATCAATGCAAACAACCTCAGCAGTATAGTTAGCTGGAGCTATCTTTTTTGTTGTTCTTTAAAAACGATTTTTTTTGGTCAACTGTTGTCACAACGGGAACCTAACGGGTTCACGGGTTGTCTAGTATATATGTATATATATATATATATATATATATATATATATATATATATATATATATATATATATATATATATATATATATATATACACACGTATGTGGGAGTTGCTGTTGTTGCCTGCTTTCTCCGGGTTCATCAAGAGGTGAAACAGAGACCTACCAGGAGAAAAATCTCTTATTGCTCTTTTTCTTGAAAATTGTTTTTTGTGCCTTTTTCATTCTGCTTTCAATTTTGCAACTTTTATTTGTTCTTTGTGGTTTGTTGTATTTTTGTGTTAGAATGGTGTGTTTTTATGACTTGCACTTAGAGCAATGGCTGTTGTGTCCCTGGACCACCACATTTACCCCCTTGGTGCAGTGTGCTGTTGTCTGCACACCCTACCGGTAGATGGTGCTTGATGGCAGTCCGACAATGTGTGTGATCTCTTGATTTGATCAATACTGTGTTCAGAGGCTCTCAGTGTCTCAATTTTCTTGTTTTCCAAACAAACACACTTGATATACAGACTGCCAGTGCACTACATTACCAAAAGTATTGGGACGGTGTAAGGACATGTAAATGAGAACCATTCCTTTCATGCCGTGAGGCGCATAGGGCTGCCGAGGCAGTTTCATTGGCTAAAGAGTACAATCCTTTACAAGTCGCCACCCCGATGCAGGTTACCCGAATAGCGTCTTACCCCAGAAAGCTGGTGCTGAATTTGCTGACCTCGCAAGGATGATAGGCTGAGTCAACCCACCTGGTGCATTTTTCAATGGAAAGACATGGGTGCAAACTGAAGACGCTAATATCTGAAGCCAGGCATCTGAACCGTGAAGCCATCACCAAGCTTAGTATGGAGTGTTGATCTCAAATTACAACATTTTATTCCTTTTGGATGTAATATATTGTTACGGATCTGGAAACCACATGCATTCAAACATGCAGATGTCCCAAGAGTCAGTTATTCCGTTAAGTACATGTGAGACAGGTCCCTTCCTTTTGTCTAGTGGGAGAATCAAAGGTGTGCATTGCGATGTCCTTTTGGGTAGGTTATTACATCTCACGGCCATCCAACAAACTAACGACCCTCCAATGGTCATCCAACAAACCATCGAACGATCATGCAACAGACCATCCAACAAACAAACCAGCAACCAACCACGGCACCTTTCAGCACTTGCAACCCTCACCTCGCTGGCCACAGCATACGGGGCAAAAAAAGCGTCCAGTCCGCAGTTCCTGTTCGGCTTCTCCAAGCGCTCCAATTCTTTCTTGTCGAGTCCACACGCGTGGAGTGGGCGGGCATCGCCGGTGTCTGGCCGAGGCCCCGCCCATAAAAGGGCGGACCCATGGGAGCCCGGTCCAATCAGGGTGGACGGTGACATCTGTTTCACCGAGCCCACGCCCAGTTCGGGGAGGTCCATAAAAAGACGACACCATCCTCAGTGCAGGAGGAGTTCTGTGGAGAGGAGTCTCAAGAGTGAGTTTTTTTGGACGAGTTGAGTTAGTTTGGTGTGTGTCATGCGGTTTGAGTTGGAGTTCTGCATTTGGCTGGCATTCGTTGGAGTTTTCTTGGGTCCCGTCCGCGACCCTGATCTCCGCCCTGGGACTCCGACTGCTCCACGCGGGTTCCTTCATGGGCACGAGCCCCACGCGTGTGACTGTGGACCGAGCCACACGACCATTAGCAGGTGCCGCACCACGGAGCACCCCTCCCTTCAACGTGCAGGTACCCAAGCGAACTGTGACCCCCAGCTCGTCTCTCCCTCTCTGGCTTCGGGGGTCTTTTAATAAATCATCTGAGTGTGCGTCGCAGTGTGTGGGCCCATCTTGTAAGTAGAAACTGTAAAGTGTTTTTGAACATTGTAAATTCACACCAGTATATTCCACAATAAGTCTTGCTCTGTGTCTTCTTCATTGAAAATAAATTACTGTAGAAATGTTCCCAGTTCGTTTCCATCCTTTCTCTCATTGATCCAGCATGGTTCGGATCTGAGTTTAGCCGGGTCTTTATTCCCGTTAATCTGCTCATCCCAGCCGGCACGGCTTTGGCAGTTCCGCTCGACTGCACCCGAACCGGAGTTGGTAGTCGGTAGTTGGAACTCTACCGCAGTCGGTAGAGTGACCCGGTTCGAGCAAGACGTGCCGAAGGCGTGGTTCCCCGGTAGACGACACCGCGTAGTTAATTAGGTAAATTGGTTCCAGACAAAAAGACCCTATGCTGCACGGTGGAGGTATTGGCGTTCCACGGTCGGTTCAGCGACCCGCCGGCTCGCGGAATTATCCAGAGCGACAGCCGACAATTCCGGGGAGTCTGGTGGGAGACGACGTAACTTTCCCCACCTTGTGGTCGTTCTCGCCACCGATCCCCAGCCCTCAACAATGTTAATGGGGTGTAATTCTCTTCAGGGCTTTCCAACACATGTTGGTGAAACGATAACAGGTGTGAAATTGCATGATTCCTCCTGTGCCGTTCAGTGTTCATGGTTCTCAGGTCAGGTCAGGTATGGGAGCATGTGCCAGAACAGCACGTCGCTGCGTCCACTTTCCGCCGGTACTCCAGGGGCCTCCGTCTGGCCATCCCCCAGGCAGACCTCAACCAGGAGGCACGTGGTCGTCCCATTGGCCTCCTCCATTAAACGAGGCTCCCTCGCTGAGAGAATCTGGTGAGCAGGATCAGCGTCAGGAAAATGAGTCGTGTCCACACAGCCAACGCTAGCATCAGTGAGAATAGACCCCAAGATTGTCTCTCACCCTACTGGTTCAAAAGGTATGCGATGTTTTAAAATGCTATTTTATGTTCGGCAGCCATCTCAAAATCGGCCGTTTTGGAAATAAAAATTAGGACGGAGTGTTTGGCAACCAATCTCATTGGATCCAGCAGGTCAAAATCCTTTAGAAAAAAAGAATGCTGACCACAATACTAACTAGAGGGGGAGCACTCGGTAGAGTGCAAACCCTCCGCCGCCAATACTGCGAGGTCACTCAAGTGAACCTGATATCCTATTCATTCAATTTGACGTCAACAGTGCTCACAGAGTTATAGTTTGCAACTTTTCCTTTTACTTTTAACTTTTACATACTCAATTCATTCGTCATAACTAGATTCCTTGAGACAGAAATTGATTTTACGTGGGTATATCCACCTGAAGTTCTAAAATCAGCCGCAATTATAATTTTGGCATGTTTTTTTTTATTGGAAATCACTTATAACATGTAGAAATGCAACAAAAAAAAAAATCGAAATTTTGTTGAGAAAAAAACTTGCAAAATTTTCTTTTTTTTTTTCTCGAACAATTTTTTTTTGGGGGGGGGGGTTGGAAATCACTTAAAACATGTAGAAATGTAAAAACAAAAATTCAAATATTTTTTCAAAATGGCCACCATTGCGGCCATATTGGACTTTGGACCAAGTCCAAAATCTAATGGCATGATCCTTGGACCATACCAAATCCCCCCACCAAGTTTCGTCGAAATCCGTCGAGGAGTTTTTCCGTAATGCTGTTCACAAACAAACAAACAAGCAGTCATAGACTGGTACTTACGAAATCGTCAACTTGACCTCTGACCTTGTCTAATAAAAGCTGTCTCTTGAGAAGGTAGCGACGCAAACCAGAAGTTTCTACGATGATTCTGTACCAAACCATCAAAAAATCGAATGTTTTGGATGTTTGACCTCACTGTGACCTTGACCTTGGACCGATTTTTACCAAAATCTAATCAGCGCGAGCCACCACCCTCCTGAATCACGTGGTGTAATTTGACATTGGAAGCTTCTTCCGTTCTCGAGTTATCATTTTTTGGATGTTTGACCTCACTGTGACCTTGACCTTTGACCGATTTTGACCAAAATCTAATCAGCACTAGCCATCAGCCTCCTGAATCACGTGGTGTAATTTGACATTGGTAGCTTCTGTTCTCGAGTTATCGTGCCTACAAACAAACAAATAAACCAATGTCACCCGCAGGGTGACCCGTATCTTGCCAAAAGGTGACGTGTGACTTCTTTAAGATCACACTGAGGTGAACAGAGCTGCTATCCACCAGGAGCGACTCCTTGAGGAATATCTGCCTACGAGAGATTCCAATGAGAATCGTTCTACAGAGTAACCATGAAAAATATGCTTTTGCCTCATGACGTCACCAAATGACGTCATAATGTCTCAAGCTTGACAAATCTAGAAAGCACTCATCGAGGTGTTCAATTTGAGTTACTACACAATATGGTTCCTAAAACTTGAAAATTTGACCTTGGGGTCAAATATGTTTGACCTAAGGCGCTAACCATGAAGGTCAAGGCCAATCGCCAACCAAAAATTAATCAGCTGAGCACCAGACCATGAGCTATATTCCCATGAAGGTTGAAGACGATCCGATCAAAATTTCTCAAAAAATAAGGGTTTCATCGACTCCCCTGATTTGCGACAAAGTGACCTTGACCTTTGACCTTGACCTTCAAAATTTTGTGCACTGAAAGGGACCTCGATAGGCCTCTGATATGCGAAGGTACAAAAATTTCCAATGATAACTGTGCTCTGCAGAATTTTTTATACATGATTACAGACAAACAAACAAACAAAAAAAAAAAAAAAAAAACTATACAAGCTGACTAACATATCTTGCAAAAACTTCGTTTTGGCAAGATAACAAACAAACAAACAGAAACGGAAGGCTTCAATATACTTACGAAATCTTTAGATTTTAGAAATCTTTAGAAATCTTTAGATTTCGTAAGTAACAAACAAACAGACAGGGGTGAAAACAGTAACCTCCGTCCATCTTCGATGGCGGAGGTTAAATATCAGTGGAGGATCTGGAATAATTTCCTTTTCTCTCTGCATGCGCATAATAAACTGCATAACACACAAATTTGTCACGTCATGGGGTCCCGCTAACGCAGACCCTCTGCACCGGACATCTAAGAACTTCGTGAATGGCCAAACGATACTGCAAGCAGACAGCACTTGCTGCTCTACCCATGCTCAATTAAAGGGAACATCTATTCCGATTGAATATTGAATACCAGCAACCACCCACAAAACATCTGCAGTAGTTTTCATATCCATTTATAAAATAGGGTTACCAGCTCATCCCAAAAAAATTACTTTTAAAGATACAAAGTTTTCATAACCATTTGAAATAGTGTCCTTTTTAGCAAGCAGATTTCCTATAAAGATGTTACGTCTTTGTGAGATTTAGCTACCCTTTGTAGAAAAGGGTATTACCAACACCACGACGTGGACGTATCTCACTTGGTGTCAAAAAAGGTGGCCCTGAAAAGGACCGTTGGGTTTATATCGACTGTGAAAATGGTCATTGTGTTTTAACCTTATCCGAAGTTACGATGCGAAAGTAAAGATAATTATTGATTGTATAACCATACACGAAGCGTTGCACAGATGTGGACCGAAAAACGGAAATTTTATGTGATTCTGGACTTGTGTGTGTATGTGTGTGTGTGTGTGTGTGTGTGTGGGGGGGGGGTAGATGGGGGCGTAAGGGAGGGTCGTATGTGGGGGGAGGTGGAGGCAGAGGGGCGGGTTGTATGTGGGGGGGAGGTGGAGGGGAGGGTCGTATGTGGGGGGGGGTAGGGGAGGGTCGTATGTGGGGTGTAGGGGAGGGTCGTATGTGGGGGGAGGGGAGGGGGGCGGAGGGGAGGGTCATAATTTATTTACAACAAAACATCCTTAAATACAGTGTTCTAATTTGCTTTTCACCAAATACTTTCCCAGAATGCAAAATTCTTACCCTTGAGAAAGCAACATCAGGTTGATCATGTGTCGGAACAGGCTTGTAAATATAAATGATTGCCCAGAAAAAAGTAAGCTATTGCTTAAGGTTTGGGGTGTTTTTTGTGAGTTGCTATATTTACCTTCAGTTGAGGACAGTGTGTTGTATTTCGGTCTGTCTGTTTGTAATTTGTGAAATTGAAGATTCGCAAGGGTATTGGTTGGTCTGGTCGGTTATTAATTGTGAAAATCCAAGATTTTTCAAGTACATTGGTTGGTCCTGTGTGTTATTCTGTGTGTCTTTCAGTCTGTATGTCTGTGTATGTCAATCGCTGACAGGTCACATTTTTACTCCGATCTTCAGGAAATTTCACCACCTGGTAGGGGTAGTGACGAGCTGGAGGGCTTTTGTTTTTGAGATCAAGAGGTCAAAGGCAAGGTCACATCAAAAGTCAGTTGGATCCAAGGTCATAAAGATCCCTAAGACTCTTTAAGACCACTAAGACCCTTAAGACGTTTTAAGATGCAACACCTAAATACCCTGAAGACCCCTTAGACTTTTTAAGACCCCTAAGACCATTAAGACCCTTTATGGCACCCAAGACCTTAAGATTCCTCAGACCCTTTGTAAATCTCAGACCCCTTTAGGACCCTAAGATCCTGTAGACCCGAAATACCCCGTTTGACCTTCTGTCTGAGGGCATTCTGCAATAACACTTGAGGTTCACCAGTCACAATCAAAAGGCCCCCATTGGTAAACGACCTCAGTACCAAGCAAAGAGGGTGCAAAATATCATTAATTAAATAATTCCCTTCTCTTTCTTTTCAAGTTCTGCTCATCATGGTTAGTTGGATCGGGAAAAGCCCCATGTGGCAAAGAGAAAATGGTGTCCACAACAACAATCTTACCCCATTATAATCAAATAGGATATTTTTGTGATTATTTCTTATCAAACCTCAGGAATTTTTTAAGTTATCAGATTGAAACTTACACAGGTTATTTGTACCTATGTTGAGTATGTGTGTTTAAAATCTGGTCAAAATTAGTCAGCGGTCAGGGCCAATGCCATCCAAAACATGTAAAAGACCGATTAGATGGCAATTATAAAATGTATCAACCAAATTTGTTGTCGCAAGTATCGTGCTATGTCCAACATCTTTATCGTTTGTTTGTTTGCACAGAATGAGTGTAGGTATATTCATTACATTTCACCCTGAAATACCTTTAGACCTCTTGAGACCTTTAAGACCCTTTCAAACCCCAAGACCCTCAAATCCCTTTTGACCCCAAAAACTCTTTAGACCATGAAGACCCTTTAAAACCACTAATATCCTTTAAGACACTTTATAACCCTAAGACCATGTAAGACACCTTAGACCCCTTCGACCATTGATAACTATAAGACCGCTAAGACTCTTAATGCCCCCTAAGACCTCTGACTCCTTTTTCAACATTTTAAGACCCTTTAGACTGCTTTAGACTCTCCCGACAGTTTGTCGTAGATATCTAAAATGACACCATTTAGACCCATTCGACCTTTTAACCCTTTAGATACTTGAGACCATTTCGACCCTTTAGATCCATTTAGATATTTTCAGACCTTTACAACTTTCAACATTCAGATCTTTGGCCTTTATACCTGTAGAACTAGACCATTTAGACTGTTCATTTGCATTCAATGATCTTTCATGAAGTACATCCCTCCATTTATTTGCCACACAAAATACACCATACAAAACAAACCACACAAAATAAGTCCTGGCGAGGGTCTGCAATCCCCGATTGCTCTTTCTCGTGACTTGTAATTGGTTGCTTGTTTCTGTGATGAGTTATATTTAAAATAATTTGCTGTTATATGTAGCACTTCAATACATCCTTGCAATATTTGTCTCTGATAAACATTATTTCTCTTTGTCGAAGGTTATTTTTTAAAAACAGTGAAAAAAACCCATAAAAAATGCCTTCATATAATCAAGAAGTCTTCATATTAATTAAACAATTACATACTGAAAAACACTTTGGTTGCAGAAAAATTACATCATTGTTTCCAAACAAATCATGGACTTTATCTGGTATGGAAAGAATTACATGTAAATTGATAGAACTGGGTGTATTTCTTAGAACCAAAGGTAGTGGAAGGAGATGAGAAGTTTGCACTGATGAAAATATCACAGTGGTGAAAAAGGAAATGGTTCCAAGTCAGGAAAGAAATCCTGGAATGCATATGACACCAAATTCAATTGCAGCAGAAACAGGGATTTCAAGAAGTTCCACACAAAAAAATTGTGAAAGAAGATTTGAATTGACAGTTTACAAATGGTTTCCAGTCCAGACTTTGAGTGAAGTCAACAAGGTGAAATGAATGGAAACATATCAAGCTCTTAAACGATTTCCCAATGTCAACAGGATTTGGTTTAGTGATGAAAAATCATTTACAATTCGATCAACTGTCAACGCTCAAAATAATCATGTGTACTCTGCAGCAAGAACCAAGAGAGAAATAACACCAGAAAGGCTTTTAACTCAACGGTATAATTTCTCTGAAAAAGCGATGATTTCCTGCTATATCTCAAAAATGGGCAAAAGTGATGTTATTTATGTTGAAATCAGTTTTAAAATGAATGCTCTTTGTTATTGCATCATGTCTTTGACAGACATGTAGCAAAAATTCGTGAAATTTATGGAGATTGATTTCACATTCCAGCAAGATGGTGCAACTAGTAATACTGCTGGTCTCACAGTTGAATATTAAAATAGAGAAGTTCCTGACGACATTAAAAATAGTGATCTGTCTGCTAACAGCCTAGACTTGTTTCCTCTTGATTATGTAATTTGGAATGAGCCAAGAAAAGAATTTATAAGAATACTAAATTTAACACTGATCAATTAAAGGCAAAAATTGTGGAAGAATGGAATTCAATATCACAGAATTTCATTAACCGGACAATTGATGGTTGGCACCATCGTTTGGAGCTTTGTATCCAACAAGGTGAATACATTGAGTATTTGAAGTCATAATATGGACAATATACAGGAATATTTATTAACTTGTATTATTGGTTCACGAAAAAATATTTTTGGTTCACGAAAAAATATGTGACCACTATATTCGTTATTGTGTGTCTGGCTGTATGTCTGTCGGTCTGTCTGTCCCGAGCATAGCTCCGTGGGTTTTGATCCGATCCTGATGAAATTTTGGTGGGAGGTTTATATCATGATCTAGTTGTGTTTTCCTGAAAATCGGCGTGGCTCCGCCCATACATGTGTTTTTAGGGGGTAGCCGATTTCAATTTGCATCTTCTCCTTGGGGGTTTGTCGAATCTGGCAGGGTTTCGGTATTTGGTTCGCCCAATGGCACCTGCATAGCCCCACGGAGCTCGATTTTTCATTTTCGTCCCAAGGTCAAGGTCACAAGGTCACGAACTTAGAAAATTGCTATTTTGACATCAAAAAAATTTCTTCTCCGAGGGGTTTGTCGAATTTGGCAGGGGTTTCGGTATTTGGTTAGCCCAATGGCACCTGCATAGCCCTACGGAGCTCGATTTTTTTCATTTTAGTCACAAGGTCAAGACCACAAGGTCACGAACTTAGAAAATTGCGAATTGTGTTTTAGGGGGTAGCCGATTTCAATTTGCATCTTCTCCTTGGGGGTTTGTCGAATCTGGCAGGGTTTCGGTATTTGGTTAGCCCAATGGCACCTGCATAGCCCCACGGAGCTCGATTTTTCATTTTCGTCCCAAGGTCAAGGTCACAAGGTCACGAACTTAGAAAATTGCGATTTTGACATAAAAATCCATCTTCTCCGAGGGGGTTGTCGAATCTGGCAGGGAACTTAGAAAATTGCGAATTGTGATTTAGGGGGTAGCCGATTTCAATTTGCATCTTCTCCTTGGGGGTTTGTCAAATCTGGCAGGGTTTCGGTATTTGGTTAGCCCAATGGCACCTGCATAGCCCCACGGAGCTCGATTTTTTTTTTTTCATTTTCGTCCCAAGGTCAAGGTCACAAGGTCACGAACTTAGAAAATTGCTATTTTGACATCAAAAAATTTCTTCTCCGAGGGGTTTGTCGAATTTGGCAGGGGTTTCGGTATTTGGTTAGCCCAATGGCACCTGCATAGCCCTACGGAGCTCAATTTTTTCATTTTAGTCACAAGGTCAAGACCACAAGGTCACGAACTTAGAAAATTGCGAATTGTGTTTTAGGGGATAGCCGATTTCAATTTGCATCTTCTCCTTGGGGGTTTGTCGAATCTGGCAGGGTTTCGGTATTTGGTTAGCCCAATGGCACCTGCATAGCCCCACGGAGCTCAATTTTTCATTTTCGTCCCAAGGTCAAGGTCACAAGGTCACGAACTTAGAAAATCGCGATTTTGACATAAAAATCCATCTTCTCCGAGGGGGTTGTCGAATCTGGCAGGGAACTTAGAAAATTGCGAATTGTGTTTTAGGGGGTAGCCGATTTCAATTTGTATCTTCTCCTTGGGGGTTTGTCAAATCTGGCAGGGTTTCGGTATTTGGTTAGCCCAATGGCAACTGCATAGCCCCACGGAGCTCGATTTTTCATTTTCGTCCCAAGGTCAAGGTCACAAGGTTACGAACTTAGAAAATTGCGATTTTGACATAAAAATCCATCTTCTCCGAGGGGGTTGTCGAATCTGGCAGGGGTTTCGGTATTTGGTTAGCCCAATGGCACCTGCATAGCCCCACGGAGCTCGATTTTTTTCATTTTAGTCACAAGGTCATGAACTTAGAAAATTTCGAATTTTGACATAAAAATCAGACGACCGCCAAAACTTTCAGAGCTGGGATGACAATATTTTTTTATGCATAATCTTGAGGTCATTCCCCACCTAAAGTCTTGAAACCATTTTTTTCTATGTCGAACACCTTGCCCGTGGCGCCCCCTTCAAGTTTGTTTTTACGCTGATTTCATCAGTATGGATAATCCGAGGAGTGTGAAATGCCATATAGCCTATATGACGTTATATTGTTCCTGGAATGTTCCAGAGGAAGTTTTGCACCAAAGGTCATAATCCTTGAGCTTTGACCTTTAAAGTTCACAAAGGTCAAATTTTCAAAGTTGTGGGAATCAAACTGGGTTTTCGACCTTCTTCGACGAACTAACTCCATAAAGCTATAACACGTATCCTATTTCCTTATTTTAATGTCCACAACATTGTTTTGGGACCTTTAAAGGTTATGCAAAGGTCAAATTTTTTTAGTTGTTGAACGAAACCGGGTTTTTGACATTTTGCAGCTAATAATCTGTCACTCGTACCACATCATGTTGATCATTTTTATAACTTGGTCAAACATTATCACATTGTCTCATCCTTGACTTCTGAAACAATCTACACCGTCAAATACCGCTCGTGAATCATCGTCGTCTTCAGACTTGTTTATTTTGGATTCCTTTCACCAAAACTTACATAAGCATGTTAAAAGCAATAGCTTACTTTTTTCTGGGCAACCATGTGTATGCAAATTTGGTCAAGAGTCTGGCCTTGTGATTTGTTTCTGGTCATGCAATTGGAAAGTCTAACAGGGAACTGCTTTCGCTTGAGTTAGCATGGTGGGTTAACATCTGATGGGATCAATGTTATTCCCAATTTTGCTCAAAAACAGTGCCCAATTTTCCAGACCCTTGTTGAGGAGTACCCCGTGTACCCCATCATGGAGTGTACCCCATCATCATATACACATTCCTTCCATGAAACTTCAATGTAGAAGGAGGCCATGAGGCCCATCAAAACCTTGGCTGGTAGTGCCAAATTATAGTTGTTTGTCAATGCTCCAGCCTCCTTTTAAATGCTGAGGATCATGGAAGGAAGCAACACGTGCCATTTTTTAAATGTTTTGTATGACAGCCTCAGAGACTCAGTTATACCAGAGTAGATGTTCCAACCATTCCACCACCAAGTCCGTTAAATTGCTCCAACAACATTGCATTAATCAAGCATGAAAAGTGTCACAAAATAAACAAGTAAAAAAGACACAAAATGTCATCGCCCCCGATGTTTTAGTAATTTTGCTGTACAGAATTAAAGGGCAAGCCCATATTTATGTACAATGAAAATGGCTGCCAGTCTCTCAGTCAGCCATCTTTGATTGCATCGCAAAACAAAATGATGTGCAAAAGAAAACTTCATTTGTTGTCTTTGTGCCAAGGACGAATAAAATCGATCCATACATGTCCAAGATATGGTTGCGGATGCACACACACGAAAATCGAGACCAAATCCATAAGCTCACATTTTAGACTCAGTACAACGGGGGCTAACAATGATGACAAGAAGACAATGGGATACAAGATGTAAGATTCAGTGAAAAACAAGTTCGAATTGCGAACATACCCCGTGGGAGTTCAATCATACAACTCTCAGGTGAGCGATAGCATGGACGACAGATAGTTTTGAAATTTGGTGAGATTTTAATCGCATCAGAAAAAGAAAGCAGAACATCTCGCAAGAGAGGCTGATTTCATATCATCATTTGCGACTTAATTTGCGTTGGGCATTGCCCAGCACATTTAATTTTTTTTTAATACCAATTTTAAGAAAATGGGCCGAAAGGGCCGTTTCTCGGCCCAAAGGGCCAGAATCATACTTTTTGCTCAGTTAATGCCTGCGCCCATGTGTCTAGTATATGGGTGTCAATTTTCATCGAATTCTGTTCACGAATAATGGATAAATAGACGTTCAAATGAACTGTACACAAGAAAAGAGAAAACGCGAGCGGCGCTTACACCCTGTGGGGTGGAAAACCCCATGGGGTAATGAGGGTGGTACGGCATTCACAATGACAGATGAAGCTGGATACTTACCTTTACGTTTCTTAAAGTATTGCCAAATGTGAGGAAGAAAATTCCCCAAAATTGTATTTTTATGTTGTTTCTTTTCCTGGAAAGAAGGAAGAAAAATTGAAAGAATACTGGTTCAATATCATATAAAACAACTCTTGAAAAGCAAAGTTTGTTCAGCAGAATGAGTAAACGTGCAACACCTTTCAAAGAAGTATGAAAACATGGAAATCACATCAACATTGAAGTAAAACCAAAGTTATATGTTGCATGTAAATGAAAAAACATTGGATGTGTGAAAAATAATGATGGAGAGGCAAAGATAATTCAGGCAGGTGGCTGACTTGCAACAGTCGAAAGATTTCAAGTGGAACAGAGAGCAAAGTATCTTTTCCAAGCCATTTTGCAATTTCTTCTTGAAAACATCTCCCAATTTTCAATTTTAAAATTCATCAATAAGACCTGCAATAATCACAAATCTTGGAAAACCGAAAGCACATGTGACAAGTGTTTCCTCCAATCCAACATTTCTTCCAATGAGAATTATCAGGTACTTTGTTGTATTAATGTGATTATAATTTGCATGACATGATTTATAAGTATGTTGGTGATGATAAATCAATTTCTTCTTGAAAAATACTTTTTAAAGTCATTTCCGTGGATGTTATGTACATGGAGGAGATTAATTTCATGCCATGTGAAATGTCACGTGTAAACCAATGGTTTCTTTAGCTTCTCCACAATTTCCACTGTCATATGATAGAGTTTGGAAATCCTGTTCTTCTGTTTCCTATTGTTTTGTCATTTTACTCAAATTTTGTTTTTTTACATGTATTTTTATTTATTTACTTTTTTTGCATTTTTATATATTTTTTCTTTTTTTCTTTTTACTCACATTCACTCACATGCTACTCCTTACCTCTGCTCATTTTCATTCTTTTCTTTGTGTCGTTTTCCTTTTTTGTCTTCATTATCATTCTTTAATGTGGGACTTTTCCCTAGACTCAGAAAATATCAAATAAAAAAACCAAGAATACAGGACAGCTGGCAGAAATTAATTGAGATGTATTCTATACCTGGTACATCACCCACCTCTGTCCATAATTTTATCTTCTCGTTTCGTTGATGTTTAGGTTTCCCGTTGTCCTAAAAAGAAAGAGCACAAAATGATAAACCATCTTAAAATGATGGTTTGGAACAAAGTGGATATTTAAGAAAATACAGAGGATTCCTTGTGCCAAAAGTAATCCCAAAGAGTTATCAGCAATAAACAATATTTGATTGTTTTGTGTTATATTTTGCATTGTATCTGGCTGACAATGACTCACTCCAGATGAGATCTCAGCATCTCCCAACATAGAGGAGGAGGAGATTGGGATCAATGCAGAGTCTGTGCAGAGCATGCAGAGATGATGTCTGTTTGTTCTGTGCAGAGATGAAGACTGTGCAGAGCGTTGGTGCTGCTGAAGCAGCTTCCTTGGCTATTGGGCACAATCCTGGATGGGTTGCCATTCCAACACAGTATACCAGCATGCTGGCACCCATTTTGCTGACCTTGGAAGGATGACAGGCCGAGTTAACCCCACCAACATAGACCCTGTGCAAAAAACTTAATACAATCATTTTATGATTTCCCAAACAGGGAGACAAACATCTAAAACAATCAATATGTATCCTTTAATTACACTTGCATTTCAACAAATCAAAATGAAGATTCACAAATCAAATGCAACTTGAGCATTAAATATAAATCTGACCAATTGAGATGAGTATCAGATTTCCAGTTTAATTGTCACCAAAAACACCACAATACTTCGGTATTTCATCCGATCCTTATAAGCCTACCAAAATATGCCTGGGCATAACTTTTGTCAAGGCTGTGTGTTTTTTATTATTTCCTGATTAAATTTGTGCAGCTTGAGCCGACCAACGTTTTTAAACAACCAAATGGAACAGCAATGATATTGTCACAGTGACACTGCTGCAAAGAAGACCAAACTATCGGAGTGGCAAAGAATGCAGCCTCGTATGGGAAAGAATATGTTGCAAACATTCTCAACAAATCATGGCTATTATGAAAAGATCATTGCAATCATCCTTTCTTGATGGCTGTGAATGCTCAAATCACAGCATGAAAATTTGGTGTGTGTGTGTGTGTGTGTGTGTGTGTGTGTGTGTGTGTGTGTGTGTGTGTGTGTGTGTGTGTGTGTGTGTGTGTGTGTGTGTGTGTGTGTGTGTGTGTGTGTGTGTGTGTGTGTGTGTGTGTGTGTGTGTGTGTGTGTGTGTGTGTGTGTGTGTGTGTGTGTACTGTATGCATGTCTATGGCAAAATGAAGACATGTTTACAAATCTTTTTCCAAATTAATTAAGAATGAAAAGCTGAAATGTCTTGCGTCAATAAGTATTCAACCCCTTTGCTACGACACTCTAAATTGAGCTCAGGTTCATCCAATTTCCTTTGATAATTAATCCTTGAGATGTCTGTACAACTTGATTGGAGTCCACTTGTGGCCAATTCAATTGATTGGACATGATTTAGAAAGAAAAACACCTTTCCGTATAAGGTCCCACAGTTGACAGTGCATGCCAGAACAGAAACTCAACCACGAAGTCCAAAGAACTATCCATATAACTCCAAGATAGAATTATGAGGAGGCATAATCTGAGGAAGGGGGTAAAGTAATTTCTGGAGTGTTGAAAGCTCCCAAGAGCACAGTGAGCTCCATCATTCGGAAATGGAAAGAATATGGAACTACCGAGACTCTTCCTAGAGCTGGCTATCCGACCAAACTGAGCAACTCTGCAAGAAGGACCTTGGTCAGAGTGGTGACAAAGAACCCAATGACCACTCTGACAGAACTAGAGTCCCTTGGCTGAGATGGGAGAACCTGCTGGAAGGACAACAATCTCTGAAACACTTCACAAGTCCAGACTTTATGGGAGAGTGGCTGGATGGAAGCCACTCCTGAGAAAAAGGCATATGACAATACTCCTGAAGTTTGCAAAAAGGCACGTGAAAGACTGAGAGCATGAAGCAAAACATTCTGTGGTCTGATGAGACGAAAATTTAACTCTTTAACCTGTCGATGCAATTTCTCCAAAATTAGCATAATGGGTTTGAGGGTGATAAAAACAATAATAAAATGTTGTTAATTAAAACTTGGTCTGAAAATAAATGGATTAAATCCTCAAATATGGTGTGATTCCATGTGCTTGAACATGTATCTATTTTAATTTTAATGAACATAATCATATCTTTCCTTTGCATTGAAAGATGATCCACCTGTCTCGTTAAGATATGATGAGCAGGCCAATCTTTCAAATAAGCTTAATTCAGCATGAAATAATTGCCTATTATTTAAATATATTTTACTGACAAAGGTATTTTATGAAATGATAGATATAAGGCACCAGAAAGCTGGACAGGGAGTATGATTTCAATACAACCAGAATGTGGGTCCAAGGAAATGTCCAGATGTATTCACTAAGCTCTAATTGCTTCAAGATAGTATATTTCCCCAATCTGTTGGAAACAGACTGGTTTTTAACCGACATACTATAGAAATCTATCAAAATACCTAAAATGGTTTCAGTTTGACGTCATTCTATCATTCTGTGCCGGGAGAGAATCCACACATCTGGGTTTGAAATATATGCGACAATCCTTCAACCAAATCAAGCTGGCAGCTGCACGAAGGCTGAAGATGAGCTCCACCTGGGAATATCAAGACCTGACAAACTGTGGCGCCAGCATTTGGAAATGTATCACTGGATTATATATAAAGGACTTAACTTTATCATGTATTTCAGAGATCTGGAGCAAGTGTGTGTTCAGATCCTCCACATGCGCATATGTATTTGTTTATTTGTATTTGTTCATGTTGTTTGTTAAATAAATGACTCAAATGTACAGGATGACTCACAAATTTCTTCGACAAGCCTGAATGAAAAGCACTATATCTGGCGGAAACCGAGCACAGCTCATCACCCATATAACATCATTCCTCCCGTGAAGCATGGTAGAGGTAGCATCATACTATGGGGATGCTTTTCAGCGACAGTGACTTGGAGATTTGGTAGGTTGGAGGGAACAATGAATGGAGCCAAGTAAAGGCATATCCTTGAGGAGAAACTGCTTCAGAGTGCAAAAGACCTCAGACTGTGGCAAAGATTTACGTTCCAACATGACAATGACTCCACGCGTACAGCCAAAGCAACACTGGAAAGGCTTCAGAACAAGAATGTGAAAGTCCACTCTTCCGCCACTGGTATAAGCAGTACGACCTCAGTTGCAGGTCGCTGGTAGATATGGGGTTTGCCGTCCTTCATGGTGTGGATTTGCACTTTTTGAACCCGACCGTCTGTGTTGGGCAGTGTCTCAATCACATGTCCATAGGGCCAGTCGTTTCTGTGCGCATCCACCTTCAGCAGAACGATGTCATTAACAGAAAGGTTGCATTTCTTGACTTTCCACTGCGTACGAGGCTGGAAGGTCGGGAGATATACTTTGCGTCATCGTGACCAGATGGTAGGTCTTCGCCAAATGATGTGCACATCACCACTGAGAGCCGAAGATCTCTGCAAAACGACCAAAATGGGTTGGTGATGAACGAAGAGGCATTGCCTTGAACTTTAACTTCGAGAAACGTGTGAAACGTTGTATTCCCAATGAACGTTCATGCTTGGTAGCTAATATGGTTATGGAACGAAACTTCCGACCGTTCACCAATTCTACAGCAGGCAAAATAGGTTTAATGGGCGATTCAGAATCCCAGAGAAATCTGAGCTCAGGATGCCAAAATGACTCCATCAGGTCATTGGTTAATAGTGGGTTAATATCCATCTGCTGGGTTAATAGTTTGCCACGTAGTTCCACTGAGAAGGGGATGTACTCTTTTAGATGCTTTGCTCGATGTCGATCATGCTGCGATGCGTAACTGTCTGAAACGTACAGATACCTGGAGGAGACTATTATTGAGGTCTGGACCAGGAAGTAGTACCTTATTTAGCAAGACATCAAGATCGGTAGCACTGCCATCGAACACCACACCAATATTTCCATGTTTCCATGGATAAAATAAATGAACAGATGGTTGGTACTACAGAATTTTAAAAATACATGAAAACAAACATGACATAATGAAGATAACACCGAAGCTTTTCTTCTGTACTTTTCAAGGTGATACACAGCAAAGACACCAGAAACAATGATCACTGTGCTTTTATAAGCATGTCCAAGTAAAAGCAACACCGATTGGGTCTGCATCTGTGACGTCAATCAGATTCAGAACTCCCATTGGTTGATTCCATCACCGCAATCTTGGCTCCGATTGGCTGGAGTTACCCGAGATCACGTACCATTTGAGTCATTACCTCCAACCCTTGTCGAGAAATCCCTGTAATCTTTCTGTGTTGAAATAGATGAAGAGAATGTACAAATTCCGTTTGTCGACACAATGTCGGGTCCATGGAATGGATGAAGGTTGCTTCCAACATACATGCATAAATAAATGCATTGTAGTTCGACCTTGGCTTAAAATCTTGAACATATCTGCATTGTACTGGTCTGCACTATCTGGATTGGCCTCCAGGTGCCGTGCAATGGCAGAGGAAGAAGAATATGTGATGGTCGACGGTCTTTGAACGTTCTTGCATGCTCATACCGGTTGCGTCCTCGTTCCCAAGTTCTTTCCTAGGATCACCAGGGGGACATGCCGTTTGATGTGATCAGCCAATTTTTGGGTTGTGCATCCCATGTACCGAGCCTCACGTCGGCACTTAAACTCATTTATAACTTTGCTAACTTGTAAGGTGGGAAGCACATCCTTGTTGACTGACGTAAGCAGACGGCGAGAGGGAAAGATTACCAGCCAGATACGTGTGAGAATGCCCAGCCAGATACGTGTGAGAAACCATATGTTTAATTTGTTCTTCGAACTTTCGTGATGAATGTCCTTTCCATGGCATCCTGATATATACTGGACACTTCTCAGGACCGATATTGTGTTCCTTTCTTGTGTTGAGAAACTTGTGTACGTATCTCTTAATGATCCACTCTGGATAACCATTGTCACCAAGTATCTTCATGATTTTGTTTATTTCAACAGGGAGTTTACGAAGAGAGCAAATCCTCTGAGCTCTGTTTACAAGGGTGTTAAGGCAATTTTGTATCTCGTGGAGCTATAGGAGGCCCAGTGGGTGTACTGTCCAGTGAAGGTAGGCTTCCGGTATATGGACGTAATGAAACCACATGTGGTTCTTTCAACCGATACATCCAAGAATGGTAAGATGTTTGCAGATTCTAGCCCCATGGTGAACTTCAGCGCTGGGTGGAGCATATTGAGCTTTGTCAAGAATGTATCACATGCCATCTGAGACTAAAACAGTGCAAAAATGTCATCAACATACCGATTATATCGGATGGGAGCATTTGAACCTTGCAGACCAATAAGTTTTTGCATTTCGTGATAACCCATAAAGATATTCGCAAGAGTTGGGCCTAATGGAGAACCCAAGGCCACTCCATCAGTTTGAACATACATGATGTTGTTGAAACTAAATTCAACTTGCCTCGTTGCTGTGTTCATCAATTCCACAAAAACTTATTCTGAGATCTGCAGATGTTCCAGATCACCGTGATATCATAGATGTGCACATGTATCAATAGTCTCTGTCAGTGGGACATTTGTGAACAGGCTTTGTGTATCAAACGAGGCCATTACGTTGTCCGCACTTATCGATGTTGTTGCACGTATTGTTTCTGTGAATGTAAACGAATCTTTTATCACGAATTGCGAAAGTGAATCTCATACTGGTTGCAGTACCTCTCCCAACCACTTGGCCAGCTCATGTTCTGCCGACCCAATCATGGACAATATCGGTCGAAATGGGACGTTTTCCTTTTGGATCTTGGGCAGCCCATACATTATTGGACGCTGAGCTCCAACAGGTTTAATTCTGTCGCACTGCTCCTCAGATAGTTCCCCGCACTTGTGGAACTGCAATAGTCCTTTGATGATCTGACCTTCCAAACGTGACGTACGGTCATGCTCAGCTGCACTTCCCAATCGTTGAAATTTTGTTTCCACAAGAATATCCATCATTTGTCCAATACGGAAGTGTTTGCCCTGGCGCATGGTTTTGACTTTGGCATTCCCAATAACGATATCAAGAGGGAAGAAATCTTCACTGAGTTTGTACTCTTTTATGCTCAACTATCAAGGCATCAACCTGCAACAAATGAGGCAGACTAAGCATTGAGGGCCATATTATCT
Source organism: Eptatretus burgeri (assembly GCF_056783735.1). Classification (NCBI taxonomy): domain Eukaryota; kingdom Metazoa; phylum Chordata; class Myxini; order Myxiniformes; family Myxinidae; genus Eptatretus; species Eptatretus burgeri. The sequence goes on from NC_140966.1 coordinate 63,313,984, forward strand.
GACCTGGCACACGCATACTGTGGACTTCCCAATGACGTCACAGATTTTCAGATGCAGAGGGAGTGTATCACGGCAATACGAGCATTGAGGAGGAATGACGACATTCACATCTGTAAACCACATAAAGGCACTGGAGTTGTAATCTTGAACAAGATCGATTACATCAACAAAATGATTCAGAATCTGATTGACGTCACGGATGCAGAACCAATCGGTGTCGCTTTCACTTGGAGATGCTTATAAAAGCATGTGTGATCATTGTTTCTGGTTTCTTTGCTGTGTATCACCTTGAAAAGTGCAGAACGAAAAGCTTCGGTGTTATCTTCATTATGTCGTGTTTGTTTTCATGGACAGAATAAAGCAAAATGAGAAAGATACCAATCATGGTAGGTTTGCCTCTGTTCCTGCTTCAAGAGGCTCAGCATGTCCATTGAAAGAGTTTAGCCATGAAGTCCACATTCTGTTGTTTAAGGGCTGGTTTCTTATGCAGAAGCTTGCAAAGGGACTTAAGCAGTTGATTGCGAGGGTTTTATTGTCTGGAAATTTTACATCGTCGTGGAAGGGTAACAAAGGCACCCAATTGCCATTCCTGACAAATCCGTCATCCATGATCATGAGAAAAAGGTTGTCTTTCATGGAGCAACCTGGATTATCATCTTTCCTTGTTTGCTTAAAGGCGTCACTGCCAACCCCATCGTCGTAGGCTCTGTGGTCGTGGAAAAGGCACTGTTCATCTTCAAATATATGTATACATACATATATTTGTGTGTGCATATAAATTTGTGGATATATCTATATATAAATATACTAGCAGGGATACCCGTGATCCGCACGGGAATCCTGTGGATGAAGGTGGATCTGAAGGAGAATATGTCAGAGTTAATTGTGAAATTGTAGAGGCTGCCACCATTATTTTTTTTTTCTTCACCACTATAATATTATATTTTCCCCGCCATGTTTTATCTGCAGAAGACTCGAGTTCAAAAATGTTAAGATTTATTGCCGCATCAGATAAAAAACCGTAATGCCTCAACAATGTGAGGCTGGTTTCATGTCATCATTTGTGACTTAATTTATACGTCGGGCATAACCCAGCCTGGCCCAGCGTATTTGATTTATTTATGTCTGTTATCCTGATAACGTCAAAATTATAACCGTTCTTGAAGTAAGAATTGGGAGACATGTATTATGAAACGGCATACCTCTGAACGCCTCTGTCGCTGTTGCCGTGCGCGTGCAGTTCGAGAATTTAAATTTGTTCGCTTTCGCAGTGGCATAATGTTTCGGGTTTCTAAGCTGTTATAACAGGAGAATGTGTATGTTTAAAAAGTCAACGAATACGAACATTTTGTATTTCAAAAAACCCTAGCGTTTTTAACCATGAAGCCTTTTGTTACGATTAATACGCCGGGGCACTATTCGAAAGCCTTTTTTTTTGAAATGGAAAAAAAAAATTTTAATATATATTTTTTCATTTTTATGGAAAGCCACTTAGCGCATCCTGGAGCTGAATGTGAGGTCTATATGTGTGGAAGCCTTTTGTTATGATTAATACGACGGCGCACTATTCGAAAGCCTTTTTTTATTTTTTATGGAATCATTTTTTTTTAATATATAATTTTTTCATTTTTATGGAAAGCCACTAAGCACATCCTGGAGCTGAATTTTAGGTCTATATGTGTGTAAAGTTTCATCAAGATCGGTTCACTGGTCTCGGAGCTTATTGGTTACAAACAAAGAGACAAACAGACAGAAGGACTGCCATTTATATAGTAGATATGTCTAATTATGTATGTATATATATATATATATATATATATATATATATATATATATATATATATATATATATATCTATATTTGTTATGGTGGTGGAAATTCACAGAACACCATTCAGGTTCCCCAGAGATCAGTTATTTCGATAAGTACGTGTTTTAGGTTAGATTCCCCCACCGATGTATAACGGGTCTTGTTCATGTGCCGGGCTGTGAGTCTTTGAGGTAGCCGTTATTCTTTTCTGTCTTTTATTTTCAACAACATCTCAACAACGCTATCAACTCCACAACACCGCCATCTTCTCGACAGCGCCATCAACATCGCGACACCATCATGCCCTCCTCAGCAACAGCGGCAAAATGCCGTTGTCGCAGACACACCGCGCCGCATTGGAAGCCACATTCCACCGTCCGTGTGCAATCAGCCGCAAAGCGGCTGATTTGCATATTCGGATCAAGATGAGCTTTGCCTCGGAAAGGACTGGCCAATCAGAACGTCCGAGTGCAAAGAGCCGTGAAACGGCTGATTTGCATATTCGGATCAAAATGGGCTCTGCCTCGGAATAAGCCAGCCAATCCGAAATGGGGTTTCCACCAGGGGTAAAAGGGCAGAGGTGAAAGTAGGCGGAGCCAGCCTCAGGTGAAGATTCGAAGGGCGAGCACCCCCACCCGATAAAAAGGGCGGAGTCGCGTCCCACGAGCCAGTTGGAGTTGAGTTGGTGTGGAGCGATATGGGAGGGATCGAGGCGCAACGGCAGAAGGACGGAGTTTGGAGTCGCTGAAGAGAAAGGCGCATCGAAGCTGTGTCGCGGTCTGGGCAGACAGCCCTGAGAGCTTCGAGCAGCGCTGAGGAGTGAGCGGGTCCTCAAAGAGCATCAACTCTAAGAGAGCAAGGCCCGTTCGCTCCTCTGAAGCGTCGTCGGCCAAGCCCGATTGACCAGGCCGCGGGGAAGGCCAAGCGGCCAAAGAGAGCCGCTGGCCAAGCTGCTTAAGCCGCTCAAGCGACTGGCGCGTTTTGTGACGCCCCAGGTGGAACAGAGACAGGGGTCGCCGACCCGAAGACCGTCGAGTCGCCACCAAGGGGCGGCCAGGTAACCAGCCCGGTCTCTTGGAGTCTTTTGGTCATCCCGGCTCTGAGTACCATTAAAGGCTCACGAGCCCTATACTATTTCTTTTCCTTGGGTCTTGTATAGAAGTCTGTGGCACCTTGTCTCATTAAGTAGAATTGCTGGTTAAGTGCACGATTGCGTGTACATTATCGCATAGACCTCGGCTGTAGGCTTTTTGCTCATGTCTTGTCCCCATCCCCCCCCCCCCCCCATTTATTATGTGCTTACTGTGAATAAATGCCCCATTGTTTAAATGTCAATCTGCTCGTTTGCGTCATTTTCATTACATTGACTGCCACTACGCGTTTGGGGAATTAACTGGCTATTAAAGCCGATAAAAGTGATAATCTGGTCCGATGGGACTTGGAGATTTAAAACCGCTCGGCAACACACACACACACACAGGACGAGCACGCCTAACGTCTCGTTCCGTACAAGTGCCCATCGAGGTAGAAACTCTCGGTATTTCTGTCCGCGCAAATAGTTAGGTATATCGACAATTCGACGATTCACCCTGTAGCGCGTGGACAGAATAATTGACAAGTTTATGGTGCGTTAAAAGGTCCGGGGTTGTCCGGAAAGCTACGAATGGATTCCGGCCTTCAGTGGGCGCGCGAATGCGATTGGACTGAAGCGGTCGTGCGAATGCCGACGGAAATCTATAACAATAACTATATATATATATATATATATATATATATATATATATATATATATATATATATATATATATATATATATATATATATATATATAGATATATATGTATATATGTATATATGTATATATGTATATATATATATGTGTATATATATATATATATATATATATATATATATATGTATATATATATATATATATATATATGTATATATATATATATATATATATATATATATATATATATATATATATATATATATATATATATAGTATCTGCATATTGCTGCGGGCCAGGGGTGGGGTGAGAGGAGAGGACCACTGGGGGGGGGGGGTCACAACCTCGGCTCCCACCAGACTCCCCGGAATTATAGGCAGCCGCACACAGATAATTCTGTCACGCGGCGGGTCGCTAACCGACTGTGAACGCCAATAACTCAACCGCATGACCTGGGGTCCTCCCGTCGATGGGTTAACCGGGTTACCTAATTAATCATGCGATTTAATTATCGGGGAACACGCCCTCAGTACACCTTGTCCGAACCGGATCACTTTACCGGATCGGATGCAGCCGATTGACACTGCCAAGGATGTACTGGCTGAAAGAAACAGATTGTTGGGAATAAAGCCCCGGCTAAGCTGGGATTCGGACCATGCTGGACCAATGAAAGAAAAGACGAAAATGAGCTGGGAACATTTCTAATAATAATTTATTTAAAAGCAGGCGAGGAAAGTTATGTGGTGCAGTGAATAGTTTTATTGGTGTGGGTAATGCAGGGATAGAAAGAAGCATGAGGTGCGACAATAAACAAGCAACTTACGAAAGCAGACACAGAGCAGATTTAACCCGAAATAATAATAATCATCTTCTGCAATCTTAACTGACGAGGACAGGCGCCAGGACACACACACACCCGATGAAGAAGAGTTAATGAAGAGAAAAAGGAGGAGAGCAGATGAGGCTAACGGTCTCTGAATACCTTGCACGATTGCTCGATTGCGCCACTAATATATTTTGGGGGGATGCCCCGCTGGGCGATACCTCCCTGACAGCTGGCATGCCGTTTCTTGCTTCGTGGCACTTCGTGCAGCTCGCGTCGGTCCAGGGAGTGAGATGCGACCGTCGGGCGTGAAAGAAGGGACTTGGATCGAGAAGGTGGAGTCGAGAGCGAGTGGGTGGAGTGGTAGATGGGACCAGGTGGGTGGGTGAGTGGAGTCAGCCAAGTGTGGGCGGAGAAGTGGAGGCAGAGTCGCAGGCGATGACGACAGAAGGGCGGGTTGAGAAGGCGGAGTTATCGATCTCAAGCCGGGCAGAACGAGCCGACAGGAATGAAGAAAGGACAATGGACAGGAACGATGCTCGAACGACCCAGGAACAACCAGCAGGAACGACGTCGACTCTTGAACCACATACCAGGAACGACGAGCAGGAATGATGGTTTCAGGTTACAGCACCAACAGGCTCATCGCTGGACTTGGTTTGCCAACGCTGTTGATGTGGCAAAGCAGATTGACCATGTGCTCGTTGATGGTCGCTGGAGGATAATCCAGAACTGCGGAGAACTCAGTTCCTCAAAACTGACCACAGGCTTGTGGTAGAAACTCTGAATTTCCAGCTTTAATCAGGGAGAGTGGTACCATCCCAGCTGAGGCTTGGTGTTGGCAAGCTCAAGGATAAGAGGGTAAGAGGGTAGCTGAGGAGTTTGCGAACAGGCTGAGTGGAGATTTGGGGGGGGGGTGCTTTAGGGAATCCTGAAGAGTTGTGGAGTGCCCGTCCTTGGTGTTGCTGGTGGATATCTTAAAACTCATTTGGAAGAAGAAGAATTTTGTCTCTCAAGGGACACTGGAGTCCACTGACCAGAGTCGCAAGGCCAGGCTGAATGGCAGAGCTGAGTTGTTCAGGGAGCTGAGGCGTAAAACGGCATATGTGCTCAGGGTGGACAAGAAGGCCGATGTGCGAGGAATCTGTGAAAGGGTAGAGCATCATCTGTGGTCAAGTGATTCTCTCCTGCTTACAGGGGAATTTGTGAATTGCGTTCCTCCAAGCCCATCCCTCGGTGTGCTGCAGTTAGAGCGGAGGGTGGTGGGCTCTTGACAGAGGAGTCCAAAGTGAAGGCCCGCTGGGCCTGTGACTTTGAAAGGCTTGCCAGGCTGATCCTCCAGCTGTCGAGTTAGATGTCTGTGGTGTTACTATCCCTGTTGCTGTCACTCCAATCATCGGCGATCCACCGTCTTTTGTGGAAAAACAGGCTGTGGTGAACCAGTTGAAATGGGGTAAAGCTCCTGGGATCTGTGGCATCCATGCTGAACTTCTCAAGGCTGGTGGAAATGCTGTACTCGTGTCATTGCATGCAGTTATGTGGTCTGCCTGGAACACAGGCATCACCCAAACTGACTGGAAGAAAGGCCTTGTTGTCCCTCTCTGGAAAGGAAAGGGGAATCGCCAGGACTGCAACAACTACCGAGGAGTGACACTGCTCTCAGTGCCGGGCAACGTCTTTTCTCGGATTATTCTTGATGGGGTTCGCCACCATCTGTTTGAGCACCAGCGTCCAGAGCAGTCAGGCTTTACACTAAAGAGGTCAACAATTAACCGTATCCTTGCTCTTCGAGTCCTCACCGAATGCAGACAAGTTTCAGAAGGGTTTGCTTGCAACTGATGTTGATCTCGGTAAAGCGTTCGAATCAGTGAATCGGGATGTCCTCTGGAGGATTCTTGGTCTTCGTGGGGTGCCATCAAAACTGATCAATCTGATGTCTAAACTATACTCTGGTACTGAGAGTGTTGCGAGATGTGGTGATACCATCTCTGACATATTTCCAATTGCTACTGGAGTTTGTCAGGGGTCTGTACTGGCCCCCACACTTTTCAGCGCTTGTACGGACTGCATTCTCGGGAGGATGTCGGAGAGATCAAGCTGCGGTGCATCGTTTGGGAATGCCAAGACCTCTGACCCTAATTTCGCAGATGATGCAGTCATCTTTGCGGAGATACGATATATCCTTTGTGGGGCCCTTGAGGTGCTGAGCAAAGAGTCAGAGCTGCTGGGATTAAGGGTTTCCTGGGTCAAAATTAAGATCCAGGCTTTCAATGACATCTTGGATGCTGCTATCTTATCTGTACCTGTTTGTCGTGAGGATGTTGAGGTCACGGAGAGATTCACTTACCTTGGCAGTGATATTCATGTCTCTGCTAGCTGTCCGAGGTCAAAGCCAGAGGTCAAACGTCCTGATGAGTTATGGATTCATTGGATCATGGGGTGTGGTGCTGCCAGTACCTGTGCAGGAGGAGGAACGTCCGAGTCTTCAGGTCCTTGGTGCTTCCAGTCTTGCTCTATGGATGTGAGACTCTGACCAGGGATCTGAGACAGTGACTTAATTCCTTTGGTACCAGGTCTCTTCCTGGAATCTTTGGCTCACCAAACTGTTCGCTGGTCAGACTTTGTGTCCAATGAGCTGTTGCTGACAGAGACTTAAATGTGATTTGTTTCCTCCATAGTCCGTGAGCGTCAGCTGCGGCTGCATGGACATATGGTTTATTTTCCTCACACTGATCATGCTCACCAGATTCTCTCAGCGAAGGAGCCTTGTGAGTGGAGGAGGCCAAGGGGCCAACGACGTGCCTCATGATTGCATCAGCTTGATCAACATCTCAAGGAGATGGGGATGGGCCAGGCATCTGCCTGGGGGATCACCAGACAGAAGCCCATAGAGTACCTGCGGAAAGTGGAGGCAGCGACGCGATGTTCTGGTGCATGCTCCATGCCTTACCTGACATGCGAAATTGTTGTCACATGCACAGAGTGACCAGTCTTTGCCATAAAGGCATGTCGATCTTTCAAAGTTACCATTGGCCTCTTGTTGGTTTCTCTGATCAGTCTCCTCCTTGCTTGGTCATCCAGTTTGGAGGGATGGCCAGATCGAGGCAGTGTCTTGGTGGTACCATACACTTTCCACTTCTTAATAATTCTCTTGATTGTGCTTCAAGGGAAATTCAAGGCCTTTGAAATATTTTATACCCATCCCCTGATCTGTGCCTTTCCGCAACTTTATCCCAGAGGTCTTTTGGAAGCTCCTTGGTGCTCATGGTTGAGAAACATACAGTGACAGCTCATTTTATTCTGAAACTAGAATGGCACTCATTAGAGCGCATACCCCCAACCCCGCAATGAACATACCCCCAACCCCGCAATGCCTGATCCACGAGAACATATCGGGCCCAATACATTTTTGAAAATTAATGCACAATCTCATTTTTGGCCCCATCTCTCAATGATGAAGAATCACTTTTAAAATTTAATAATTATCGGATCCAGATCCGCATTTGGATCTTCAACAAAGGAAATTCCTCCTTTTCACACAACCAACCTGTCCACCAAGTTTCATCCAAATTTGCACACAACTTTTTGAGATATTGTGTTCTTTATCGTTTTTGGCCCTATCTCTCAATGGTGAAGAATCATTTAAAAAAATTCAAGTAACCGGATCCAGATGTTCACCAAAATTTAAAGAGGTCATTTTTCTCACATACCCAACCTGTTCACCAAATTTAATCTGGATGCATCCACAACTTTTTGAGATATCCTGCACACAGACAACCAAACAGACAGACCGGGGTGAAAACATAACCTCCTTCCACTTTCAGTGGCAGAGGTAATGATGGATAAGAACGAATTGGATATTTAAGAAAATAATTTGGATGATAAAATTTGTTTCCTTTCTCCAATTCCCTGTACAATAGGATCTGCCGACTAATTACCATTCCTGTCAGTAATCCCAAAGAGATATCAGCTCCAAACAATATCTGATTGTTTTGTGTTATATTTTGCATTGCATTGGCTGATGATGAGCATCTCCCAATGCAGACTCTGTGCCAAACTTAATACAATCGTTTTTAATGATTTCTCAAACAGGGAGACAGAAACATCTAAAACCATCAATATGTATCCTTTGATTACACTTGCATTTCACCAAGCCGAAATGAAGATTCACAAATCAAGTGCAACTCTAACGTTAAATGCAAATATGATCCATTGAGATTGGAAACAGATTTCCAGATCTATTGTCACAGAAAATACCACGACACTTCGATATTTCATCCGATCATTATAAGCCGACCAAAATATGATTGGACCTTTTCATGTCTTTTGGCTCAGCTGTGTGTTTTAGATTACTTCCTGATTAAATTTGTGTAGCTTGAGCCGAATGACATTTTTAAACAACAACTACGGTGGTAATGAATGATGATGACAAGAAGACAATGGCATCTAAAATATGTGAGATTGAATCAAAAAATGAGGGTGTTTCGACATTCATGAAAACAGATGAGGATGGATCCTTACCTTACTTAACTTTTCTTGAAGTATTGACAAATGTGATGGAAGAAATTGACAACTCTTTTCTCTCTCCGTTGATTCTTTTCCTGGAAAATAGTGAAAATAATTGTGAGAAAACTGGCTTCAATGTCATATAAAACAACTCTTTAAACACCAAGTTTGTTCAGCAGAATGAGTAAACATGCAACACCTTCCAAAGGGGAATGAAAACATAGAAACCACATAAACATTGAAGCAAAACCAAAGTTACATGTCACACATAAATGAAAAACATTGAAGGTGTGAATAATCATGGTAGAGAGGAAAATACAATTCAGGCAGGTGGCTCACTTGGAATAGTCAAAATATTTCAATTGAAACAGAGAGCAAAGTATCTTTTTCAAGCCCATTTGCAACCACTTATCAAAAACGTCGTCCAATTTAAAGTTTAAAAAAATTCATCAAGAGAACTTTCAATTATCACAAATTTTGGACAAATTCAAAGCACACATGACAGGCTCGTGTATACAGTGACTGTAGAAAGTCTACATCCCCTTTCAAATTTTTCACCTTTTGTTGCCTTATAGCCTGCAATTAAATTGCATTAAATCAGACTTTTCCATCTTTATTTACACATGGTAACCCACAACTTCCAAGTGAAAAACAAATTCCAGAAATTTCAGAAAGTTCATTAAACATATAAAACTAGAATAGCTTGGTTGGATAAGTGTCCACATCCTGAGTTAATACTTGGTGGAAGCACCTTTGACAGCAATTCCAGCTGTGAGTCTCTTGGGAAAGGTCTCTTCCAACTTTGCACACCTTGATTGGGCAATATTTGGCCATTCCACTGCACAAAACTGTTCAAGCTCATTCTAATTCTGGCTATTTATTCTCTTTCATCTCTTTTACTTTCTATTCCTCTCTTTTATCTGTGTTTCTAATGAGAAATGGATTCTTGCAGAATTTTTTCTGTAAGGCTCACTTGGCTGCGCCTGAATGGGATTGAGGGTTGTGGAGTAGTGGCTGAAACCCGAATCCTATCCAGGTTCCTCCTGATGACTCCATCTTTGTTCTTTACTTCTTCGAGTTCCTTCTTGGTCTTCCGTTTCATCAAGTTGCGTGGGGAGCGTTGATGAACAACAATTTTCAAGTCGTGCCACAGATTTTCGATTGGCTTTAGGTCGGGACTCTCACTGGGCCACTCAAGGACATTTATCGATTTGTTACTTAGCCACTCTGGTGTAGCTTTGTCTGTGTGCTTCAGGTCGTTGTCACACCGAAAGGTGAACTTCCGTCCCAATTTCCACTTTATTGCAGAGGGCAGCAGGTTTTCCTCTTGGATTTTTCTGTATTTTGCTCCATCCATTTTCCTTTCGATCCTGACAAGTGCCCCAGTCCCTGCTGATGAGAAAAATGCCCATAACACGATGCTGCCACCACCATGCTTCACAGTTAGGATGGTGTTCTTTGGGTGATGTGCTGTGTTGGGTTAGCACCAAATGTAATGTTTTGCATTGAGGTGAAAAAGTTCCATCTTGGTTTCATCAGACCACAAAACGTTTTACCACATGGCTTCAGCATCTCCAGAGTGTTTTTTTTTTGCATCCCTCATACATTACTCAAGGTGGACGTTTTTGAGTAATGGCTTCCTTCTTGCCACCGTATCGCACAGGCCAGACTTGTGGAGTGCTTGGGATATTGCTGTCACATGCACACAGTAAACAGTCTTTGACATAAAAGCGTGTAGCACTTTTTCGAAGTTGCCAATGGCCTCTTGGTGACCTATCTCATAAGTTTCCTCCTTGCTTGGTCACCCAGTTTGACGGGACGGCCTGATCGAGGCAGGGGTTTGGTGGTTCCATATGCCTTCCACTTCTTAATGATTGTCTTGACTGTGCTCCAATGGATATTAAAGGCCTTTGAAATATTTTATACCCATTCCCTGATCTGTGCCTTTCCACAACTTTATCCCAGAGGTCTTTTGAATGCTCCTATTTTTTTTACAGCACGTGCGCTGTATGCAATTGCACCGAGTTTGAAATGTCCCTGCCGGCGTCTACCACGTCTCTGGTGTCCCCCGTCCCACCCCCCCCCCCACGTGCCTCAAGACAGCCAATGACGGCCGTCCGGTTGATGCAGTGCATAACCTCGACGGAAATGGCGACAATTGCCGGAAATACCCAAGTATTTCAATGGAAATTTGTGAAACTAATGTGTTATATATGTGAAAACCATTTAATTTATTGCTTGACGGAAAAAAACAAAGAAACACGCCCCTCATGTACGAACGAACGAAAGACGTCATTTCCGCCCACCATCACATTTCGTGCCGATCGCCGAATGCTGAAAGCGAAGTTCTTCTTATGCTATCATTCTTTTGCGGTCCCCTGCCATGCTGTATCGAACGATTTCATTCCTTCTGTTATATATAAAGGTGCTTATCACAATAATAACAAGATTTTTGCATTTCAAATATAAGAACGCTTTTTAATTGTTTTTTTAACTGAAAAAGCATAAATTGCATATTTTAACATTAGTGTACTCATTTGCTTCACCACATGCGCTGTATTGAAGGATTTCACTTGTTTCTTTTTTTTTTGTCTGCATTGTCAAGACTCGTATGAGAGCGAATACACAAAGCATCACAAGGGGGCATGAGACAAGAGGGGCGGGAGAGGGAAGGACAAAACAGTGGGGAACAGAGACATTAGGAGATCCGTGGAAGGGAGAGGGATGGGGTGGGGAACACGGGGTATACAAGATGTACATTACAGGGACTTTCAGGTAGGAAAGCAGGGAATTTGAAGGAGGTGCGTTTGGGGTAGATTAATGGGGGGAGAAAATATTGTGGTTTTGGATTGCAGAAGAGAAGAGAAAGTGGTGAACGGCTGTTTTGAAGGCCTGGAGGGAAGAATGGGATTTAAGAGAGTGCGGAGTTTATTCCAAAGGCAGGAAAAAATAGTGAAGGTGAGCAGTGATTCATGATAATGGTAGTTTTACCAGAAAAGGGTTGCTGGCGGACCTTGAGTACCCTGCGGAAATATGGAGGGGACATATCACAGACAGAGCAAGGGGGTCAAGACCGGAGAGGAGACGGTAGAAGACAGAAAGACCACTGACCTGCCTGCGGTGAGAGATTGAGAGGCCCAAAGACTCAGCCTCACCGCAGGAGATACCAAGGATCCTAAATGCCTTGGTTTCCACAGCGTGAAGCCGAGACAGGTGAGAGGCAGGAGCACCAGCCCAGAGGGGAGAGCAGTACTCCGTTAGGCTGTGGACGAAAGCTTTGTATGTGATCAGGAGCTCAGGTGGGCCGAAGAAGGACTTTGTATGACGGAGGATCCCCAGTCGGCGACTGGCTTTGGAGGCCAGGTTGGAAATGTGGCTTTCCCAGGAAAGATTATGGCAGATATTGAGACCCAGAAGCTTGAATGAAAGGACTTCTTCCAGCGGATTGTTGAGAAAGTAGATGGGGCGGGGGGTGGATTTCCAAACGGTCCTTTTGGAGAGATAGAGTGAGATTTGTCAGGAATAAAAGACATGTTCCACGTGATGGGCCCAGATTGTGATTTTACCCAGTTTGTAGAGAGCAAAGAAGCTGCTACTTGCTGGTGTGAGGGAAGACAGATGGTATGGCAGAGGGTGGAGTCATCAGCAAAGAGGTAAAGAGGATTTTTCAAGGAGTCGGAGAGATCAATGATGAAAAACAGAAAAAGAACAGGGCCCAGAACGCTGTCTTGAGGAACTCCAGCCTGGACAGGAAGAGGGGATGAGAAAACTTCATTTAGGGCCACACGTTGGCTGCGACAGCAGGGAAAATCTGCGAGCCATAAGTGGAGATGGCCTTGGATACCGTAAGAAGAGAGTTTGGTGAGCAGGGCAGGGTGCCAGACTGTGTCAAAAGCACGCAATATGTCGAGGGATGTGGCTCTGATTTCATGTCTGGCATTGAGTACCTCCATCTATTGTTGGGAGAGCAGCAGCATATCCAGGGGAGAGTGACCTGTCTGAAACCAAAATGATGATTGGAAATCAAGCCATTGGAGAAGAGGAAGGATTTAATGTCTGAAGTGATGATGGATTCCGGGAGAAGGCTGATTGGTCTGTAGTTGCAGGGATCTGTTTGTGCACCTTTTTATGCAGGGTGGTAATGTTCGCTGATTTCCAAGCAGATGGCAGATGACCTTTAGCAAATGAGAGGGTGAATAGAGCAGAGGAGCAGGCTTTGAGGACACGTGGGCTGATGCCGTCTGGACCGGTTGCAGAATCTGAGTCGAGGTTTGACAGCAAGCTCTCCACCTTGTCAGGAGAAAAGGACACAAATTCCAGGGACAGTTGGGTGTGACTGGGTAAGGTGGGGACAGAAAGCAATGGGTTTCGGACACAATATTTTGATGCAAACACCGAGTTTAGGCATTCAGCCTTTTCATGTGTGGTATCAGCAGTGCGGCCATTAGACATAAGGGAGGGGATGGAGGGGGAACATACACCAGAAACAGATTTGATGTCACCAGGACTTGGAGGAGAGAGAGAGAGGTTTGAGAGTTCAGACTTGAGATTGGAAAGATGTTGTTTTCTGGCTCTCCTGAAGGAAGACACAACTTGTTCCAAGCTTTATGGACGGAACTGAGATTACCCTCAGTTGGTTTTGCTTTCCATGAGGCAAAGGGAAGTTGTTTCAGGACAACTGCCTCACAACAATCTTCAGTGAACCATGGGCGGGAGGAAGGGTAGGACAACTAAAGACGAGAGGGGATAAATCTGCGCATAAGAGAGAGCAAGTTTCTTTGAAAAAATCCCCAGGATGAGTTGATGTTGGAGAAAGTAGTGATGGGAGACCAGTCTCGAAGTATGATGGCTGCTTGGAGACCCTGCTAGTCAGCCTGAGTGAAATGTCAGACTCGACAGCGCTGAGGTGGTTCTCTGATAACAGCCAGAGAGATGTCCACTTTGACAAGCACATGATCAGAAGAACCGATTGGAGCGAAGGAAGAACAGCAGATATTTTCAGGGAAATTTGTCAAGATTAGATCCCGAAGAGATGGAAGGTTTGAGCAAAGGCCCCGGATATTTGAGGTCCACACTGTTAATGAAGAAGGAGGGGAGAAGGCTTTGGGTGCAGGGGATGGGAGGGGAGGGGGAGGGTAGGACAAGGGAGGAGGGGGGGGTAAGGAGAGTTGTTGAAAGTGTGGGGGATTGCATAAGAGATAGGGGAGGGGCGGATGAGGAGGAGAAAAGGCTCTGTGGTGCTGGATTGAGGCCAAGTGGAGAGTAATAAGAGAGGGGACAGAAGGTAGCTGAGGATTTGAGGAGGTGGAGTTATGAGATGGAGGTGAGAGGGCATTGGAAAGAGGCAGCTTTGTGGATGTGAGGGGGGCAAGTTTGAGAATGGTGAGTGAGGGGGGTGAATGGTGGGAGAAGGGTGAGTGGAGAGAGTTGAGAGAGAAAGGTGAGGGGGGAGTTTTTGAGAAAGGTGAGAGGGAAGCTTGGAGGGAGAAGAGTGTGATGGTTGCTTTGAGAGGGAGGGGTGAGAGGGGTGAATTGGAACTGAAGTTGGAAAAAAAAGAATGGTTGATGGAAAGCGAACATGCAAAGCAAACTGGGTTTTTTATTTTTAGTTCAGAAATGCGACTGAAGACATTTCTTGAGGGATGCAATGAAGGCGAATTCAAAGAATGGAGAGAAGAAACGTTGTAACAGTTGGGCGTTTTAGACAGTTTTTAGACCTCCCCTTCCATCCCCCTTTTAAACAGTTGGACACACATATGAAAGAGGAAGATGAAGCATGACATGAGATTGTTTATATTATTATTATTATTTTTGAGAGAGTTTTCATCAGATTCGGTGAAGGAAAGGTTGAAGAAAAAAAAAATCGTGAGGTGAATGGTGAATTTGGATCGGTAAACGGAGAGGGTGGAAACAGATCACGTGGTTACGGGAGGTGTATGGTCAAAAGTGAATATCTATTTTTATTCATCTTTAATAAGTATTGCGTAAGATTCGGAGAAGGAAAGGTTGAAGTGAAATCGTGGAGGTGTATGGTGAATTTGGATCGATGAAAAGTATCAGGAAGTGGGTGGAGAGATACGTGGTTACAGGAGGAGTACAGTTAAGAAAGATACAAGGAAAAAAAATTTTTGATGGATTTTTGAAGATTAGGTTAGATTCGGGAGTGGAAGGTTGTTGGAAGAAATCCTGAAGGTAATGGTGTGAGTGGGTCAGCTCAAATAGAAGAAAGATGGTGATCCATGGTGAACATGGTGAAGAAAGAAAGCTCCTTGGTGCTCATGGTTGCGTCTTTCCTGTGAAATGCAATACCGAGCAGAGGAAACCTTCAGGAACAGCTGATTTTGTTCTGGAATAATCAGAATGATTACAATTTAACACAGGTGGAGGGCAATTTACTTGGTGTATGATTGTGAAGGTGAGTGGTTACACCTGAGCTAATTTACAATTGCTATTATAAGGGGGTGGACACTTATCCAAACAAGATGTTGTATTTTTGTAATTTAAATTCATTTTCTGAAATCTGTCGAATTTGTTTTTCATTTGGAAGTTGTGGGTTACGATGTGTAAACAAAGGTGGAAAAAGTCTGATTGAATGCAATATAATTCCAGGCGATAAGGCAACAAAAAGTGAAAATTTTGAAAAGGGGTGTAGACTTTCTGTTGGCACTGTATATTTCCTCTGATTGTAATCATTTGCTTTATAAAAGTATTGTATAACCTCACAAGGCTGAGGCAATTTATTCCTGGAATGTGAAACACCCTGCAACCCATGCCTGCAGAAAATGGATTTCTCAGAACGCCGGACACGTTTTCCATCCCATCATTATATAACTTTTTTTTTTCTAAAGGACGACTGGACGTGGTCCTTTTTTTAAAGGACCAGGCTTATCTGGGCCCTGGTCAAATG
Source organism: Eptatretus burgeri (assembly GCF_056783735.1). Lineage (NCBI taxonomy): Eukaryota > Metazoa > Chordata > Myxini > Myxiniformes > Myxinidae > Eptatretus > Eptatretus burgeri. Next base: position 63,329,762 of record NC_140966.1, read on the forward strand.
CTGAAACCCAAATTTGGTTGCATTCTGTCTGGTGGGTTTGGAGAAGAAGATTGTGAAAGGAATTAATGCGATTTTCCCAAGTGTTCACGAAGTCGGCCATTATGAAACACTTCTGGTGAGGTGATCCACACAACTTTCACAATATGAAATAACATCCCCACTCTGGCCTAATGTTGTCACCCAAATTTGGTGGCATTCTGACTGGTGGGTCTGGAGAAGAAGATTTTTGAAGAAATTTACTAAGTCGGTCATTTTGACTGACAAAGTCATGAGACCGGAACGAGCTTTGCAATTCCTGTTACCAATCAGGAGAGGAACATTGCTGCCAAATTTCAGTTGGATCCGCCTTGTGGTTTGGCCGGGAAGTCAAAAAAGGAGACGGATGGACGGACGGACGGTGCAGGATGACAATACCTTATCTGAAATCTAAATTCCAGATAAGCTGAAAACAACAAGTGAGACCTTCAGCTGACATTCCACAACATGGTTATGGTTGGTTTTGGATGTCCATTATCTGTTATGATTTGCATGACATGAGCGATGGGTGATGTTAATTCCATATAATCTCTCAGCATCCTTTTCAACGATATTTCTGTGGATGTTACGTACCTGGAGGAGATTCATTTCCTATCATGTGCAATGTCACATGTCAACCAATGGTTGTAACTCAACAAATTTTGACTTGTACCTGCTTTAATCCTGCAACTTTTACAATACTCTTCTTTCAAAAGTTCAAGTGTTGGGTTTTGGTGATTCATCTATTATGTGATCACTTTCAACCTACCTTCGTGGAATGTAGCATCTTCACGATTTTGTTGGATTTTTCTGTCGTGTCAGTTTTCATTACTGCTTCATTTCAGCTTCTCTGCAAACTCCATTGTTTTTTTGTGTTGTTGAGAAATCTCCTTCTATTTCCTAGAAATTAACATTTTTACTCACATCTTAATCACTTTTTTGCTCCTGCTCTTTGCCTCTCTGCTTCTTGACATCCTCCTTCACCTTGTTTCGTTTTCCTTCTCAATCTTCATCATCATCATCATCATCAAGGGAGTTGGAACTTTTTCCTTGAATAGGAAAATTTTAAATTAGAAAACCTAGTCACGATAAAACACATAATAAACCAATATGCATGAAAATGTATGATGTAAATCACATATCACTGAAAAAGTAAATTAATAAGCACTATTGTTGTGATGTCACTGCTACCCGGAGTGTCCCGGAAAGAGATGGCACTTCCCCCAAGCTCAGTGGCTGTGTTTGTCTCATATAACAGTCTTGTCTTGTGTCGCCTATGTTTGTCTGTGGGTATATTCGTGTGTGTGTCCGTGTGTGTGTGTGTGTGTGTGTGTGTGTGTGTGTGTGTGTGTGTGTGTGTGTGTGTGTGTGTGTGTGTGTGTGTGTGTGTGTGTGTGTGTGTGTGTGTGTGTGTGTGAGCTCCACGACTCGCCTTAAATCATGCATGAAACAAAATCAACTCGAGAAATCTATCTGCTGAGGGAAAACATGCTGAATTACCACAGCTTTTCACATATTGTGAACCAATGCTTGTCTGCTGTGTCAATCTCAAATCCTCCTCCAATACAAATACAGTACGCTTTAAAGTGATATAAACATCACAGGAAGTTATTTTATACATTCACGAGAGGACAAACCACCAGGGTAAGGGAGCCACCAGGGGGGGTCATGTTGTCATAATTATGATGATTAATACCAGAGCAGAATACCCACTCCACAGGCGATCTTGCTCCAAGTGTGCAACACGTTGTTCTGATACATCCCTTTATGTGGGTGGTGTATGGGCAACAGACAGACCTCTGCCTCAATCGTTTTGTATATGTTTTATATGTTTTGGAGAAGATTTTTATCCGTTTCAGGGCAATCCAATATGGCTGCCAAAACATGTGACCTATGCCATCATATGTATGAATCATTTGTTCCTCTTGGATAGGTTGTCACATGTGTAAAGTTTTGCCTCAATCTGTTCATCAATTTCAGAGGAGAAGATTTTTGAAGGAGTTTTTTTTTTTAACAACAATATGGTTGCCAAATCACGTGACCAATTACATCATCAAAATAATTTTATGGACCATTTTATCCTGAGATGACCCTCAAAAATTTTCAAACTGATCGGATGTACTGTTCTACATGCAATTATGACGTCATAGCAAAAGCACATATGACGTCATAAAAATCATACTCATTCCCCATGAGGAGTGCTTGCTATGTGCCAAGTTGCAACTTTTTTCATCCGTGTGGTTTCCGAGATACACAGGTCCAAAGTTTTTTCCGTTTTTCCAACATGAAATTCTGTCTGGTGGGTTTGGAGAAGACGTGACCTATGCCACACCACGTGACCTATGACATCATAATTATCATTAAAACATTCTGCATGAGTAGTTGCACCAATGGTGGAAATAAATTTCGTCTCGATCCAACAAGCAGTTGCAGAGAAAAACACGAAAGTTCTGCGCGGACAAACAAACAAACAGACAAACAAACAAATGGATGCAAATGCAATTCCCTCTCCTTCGGCAAGGATAATTATGATGACAAGAACACAATGGGATATAAAATATGTGGGATTGAGTGAAAAAATGAGGGTGTTTCGACATTCATGAAAACAGACGAGAATGGATCCTTACCTTTATGTTTCTTAAAGTATTGACAAATGGAGTGAAGGAAATTGCCACATCTTTTCCTTTGATGTTTTTTCTTTTCCTGGAATGATGTAAAAAAAACAATGCAAGAAAAATGGCGTCAAACCCTTTAAAACAGCTCTTAAAACACTAAGTTTATTCAGCCGATTGAGTGACAGTCCAACAGCTTCCAAGGAGGAATGAAAACAAAGAAACCACATAGACTTTGAAGTAAAACCAGTGATATGTTACATGAAAATGAAAAACATTGGCTGTGTGAATAATCATGGTGGAGAGGCAAAGATAATTCAGGCAGGATGCTGACTTGGGATAGTCAAGAGATTTCAATAGAAACAGAGAGAAAATAATCTTTCTCAAGCAATTTTGCAACCACTTCTCGAAAACATCAACCAATTTTAAGTTTTAAAATACATGATCAAAACCTTTAATAACTGGAAGGGCACTCAATGGAGCGCATACATATCACACATGGAAGGGTGCATGTGTATGTGTGTGACTGTAATGGAGGGTGTGTGACTGGAAGGGGGCTACACCACGTACATCACCCACCTTTTTGTCAGTAATTTCTACATTCTCCTCCTTTGGTTGATGTTTAAGTTTCTCATTGTCCAAAAAAGAAACACCGATCACAAAAGATTAAACCGTTTTAAAACGAGAAGGGCACTGGGAAGAGCGCTTACTTCCGCGACGCAATGCCTGATCCACAAGAATATATCGGGCTCAATACATTTTTGACATGTCAGGCCATATATCGTTTTTGGCCCCATATCTCATCGGTGAAGAATCACTTTAGAAATTAAATAATTCTCGTATCGAGATCCAGATTCGGATCTTCACCAAAATCAAATCATTTCTTCCTTGTCGTACACCCAACCTGTTCACCAAATTTCATCCGAATCCATCGACAACTTTTTAAAATGTCATGTTATACATCGTTTTTGGCCCCATTTCTCAATGTGAGGAATCACTGAAATAGTTTTTTTTATTTTCGTGTCTGGATCCAGATCCGGATATTCACCCCAATCAAACTAAATTGTCATTGTCACAAACCTTGTCACAAATTTCAGCTGGATCCGCCTCGCGATTTGGCCGGGAAGTCAAAAAAAGGAGATGGACGGACGGTGCATGATGACAATACCTTATCTGAAATCTAAATTCCAGATAAGCTGAAAACAAGTGAGACCTTCAGCCGACATTCCACAACATGGTCATGGATGGTTTTGGATGTCCATTATCTGTTATAATTTGTATGACATGAGCTATGGGTGATGTTAATTCCATATAATCTCTCAACATCACTTTCAAGGATATTTCTGTGGATGTTACGTACCTGGAGGAGATTCATTTGCTATCATGTGCAATGTCACATGTCAACCAATGGTTGTATTCAACAAATTTTGACTTGTACCTGCTTTAATCCTGCAACTTTTACAATACTCTTCTTTCAAAAGTTCAAGTATTGGGATTTGGTGATTCATCTATTGTGTGATCACTTTCAACCTCCCTTCGTGGAATATAGCATCTTCACGATTTTGTTAGATTTTTCTCTCGTGTCAGTTTTCATAAATGCTTCATTTCAGCTTCTCTGCAAACTTCATTGTTTTTTTTATGTTGTTAAGAAATCTCCTTCTCTTTCCTCGAAATTAACATTTTTACTCACATCTTCATCACTTTTTTGCTCCTGCTCTTTGCCTCTCTGCTTCTTGACATCCTCCTTCACCTTGTCTCGTTTTCCTTCTCCACCTTCATCATCATCAAGGGAGTTGGGACTTTTTCCTTGAATAGGAAAATTTCAAATTAGAAAACCAAGTCATGATAAAACAGATAATAAACCAATATGCATGAAAATGGATGATGTAAATCACATATCACTGAAAAAGTAAATTAATAAGCACCATTGTTGTTGTTGTCGCTGCTACCCGGAGTGTCCCGGAAAGAGATGGCACTTCCCCCAAGCTCAGTGGCTGTGTTTGTCTCGTATAACAGTCTTGTCTTGTGTCGCCTATGTTTGTTTGTATATCCATCTGCATGTCTGTGTGTATATTCGTGTGTGTCCATGTGTGTTGGGGTGTGTGTGGTGTGTGTGATGTGTGTTGTGTGTTGCGTGTTGAGTGTGTGAGCTCCACTACTAGCCTTAAATCATGTATGAAACAAAATAAACTTGAGAAATCTATCTGCTGAGGTAAAACATGCTGAACTTGAGGGGGAGCACTCGGGAGAGTGCAAAACCTCTGCCGCCAATACTGCTGGGTCACTCAAGTGAACCTTATATCTTATTCATTAAATATGATGTCAACAGTGCTGACAGAGTTATAGTTCTTTTCTGCAACATTTTTTTTTTGGGGGGGGGGGGGGTTGGAATTCACTGAAAACATGTAGAAATGCAAAAAAAATCCTTTTTTTGGGGGGGGAGTAACAATTTTTTTGGAGGGGGTTGGAAATCACTGAAAACATGTAGAAATGCAAAAAAATAATTTTCTCTAACAATTTTTTTTTGGGGGGGGGGGGGAGTTGGAAATTACTTAAAACATGTAGAAATGTAAAAAAAAAATTTTCTCTACCAATTTTTTTTTGGGGGGGGGACCAAGTCCAAAATTTAATAGCATGATCCTTGGACCATACCTAACCCCCCTACCAAGTTTTGTCGAAATCCGTCAAGGAGTTTTTCCGTAATACTGTTCACAAACAAACAAACAGAAAGGGGTGAAAACAGTCACATCCATCCATCTTCGAAGATGGCAGAGGTTAATTACCACAGCTTTTCACATATCGTGATCCAGTGCTTGTCTGCTGTGTCAATCTCAAATCCTCCCTCAATACAAATACAGTACACTTTAAAGTGATACAAACATCACAGGAAGTTATTTTATACATTCATGAGAGGACAAACCACCGGGGTAAGGGAGCCACCAGGGGGGTCATGTTATCATAATTATGATGATTTATACCATAGCAGAATACCCACTCCACAGGCGATCTTGCTCCAAGTGTGCAACATGTTGTTCTGATACATCCCTTTATGTGGGTGGTGTATGGGCAACAGACCTCTGCCTCAATCGTTTTGTATATGTTTTATATGTTTTGGAGAAGATTTTTATATGTTTCAGGGCAATCCAATATGGCTGCCAAAACATGTGACCTATGCAATCATATGTATGAATCATTTGTTCCTCTTGGATAGGTTGTCACATTTGTAAAGTTTTGCCTCAATCTGTTCATCCATTTCAGAGGAGATTTTTGAAGGTTTTTTTTTTTTTTAACAACAATATGGCTGCCAAAACATATGACCTATGCCATCATATGTGTGAATCATTTGTTCCTCTTGGATAGGTTGTCACATTTGTAAAGTTTTGCCTCAATCTGTTCAACCATTTCAGAGGAGATTTTTGAAGGTTTTTTTTTTAACAACAATATGGTTGCCAAATCACGTGACCAATTGCATCATCAAAATAATTTTATGGACCATTTTATCCCGAGATGACCCTCAAAAATTTTCAAACTGATCGCATGTACTGTTCTACATGCAATTATGACGTCATAGCAAAAGCAGATATGACGTCATAAAAATCACACTCATTCCCCATGAGGAGTGCTTGCTCTGTGCCAAGTTTCAGTTTTTTTCATTCGTGTGGTTTCTGAGATACACAGGTCCAAAGTTTTTCCGTTTTTCCAACATGGCTGCCACACCACGTGACCTATGACATCATAATTATCATTAAAACATTCTGCATGAGTAGTTGCACCAACGGTGGAAATAAATTTCGTCTCGATCCAACAAGCGGTTGCGGAGAAAAACACGAAAGTTCTGCGTGGACAAACAAGCAAAGAGACAAAGAAACAAATGGATGCAAATGCAATTCCCTCTCCTTCGGCAAGGGTAATTATGATGACAAGAACACAATGGGATATAAAATATGTGGGATTGAGTGAAAAAATGAGGGTGTTTCGACATTCATGAAAACAGACGAGAATGGATCCTTACCTTTATGTTTCTTAAAGTATTGACAAATGGAGTGAAGGAAATTGCCACATCTTTTCTTTTGATGTTTTTTCTTTTCCTGGAATGATGTAAAAAAACAATGCAAGAAAAATGGCATCAAACCCTTTAAAACAGCTCTTAAAACACTAAGTTTATTCAGCAGACTGAGAGACAGTCCAACAGCTTCCAAGGAGGAATGAAAACAAAGAAACCACATAGACGTTGAAGTAAAACCAGTGATATGTTATATGAAAATGAAAAACATTGGCTGTGTGAATAATCATGGTGGAGAGGCAAAGATACTTCAGGCAGGAAGCTGACTTGGGATCGTCAAGAGATTTCAACTGAAACAGAGAGAAAATAATCTCTCAAGCAATTTTGCAACCACTTCTCAAAAACATCAACCAATTTTAAGTTTTGAAATACATGATCAAAACCTTTACTAACTGGAAGGGCACTCAATGGAGCGCATGCATACCACACATGGAAGGGAGCATGTGTATGTGTGTGACTGTAATGGAGGGTGTGTGACTGCAAGGGGGCGACACCACGTACATCACCCACCTTTTTGTCCGTAATTTCTATGTTCTCCTCCTTTGGTTGATGTTTAAGTTTCCCATTGTCCTAAAAAGAAACACAGATTACAAAGGATTAGACCGTTTTAAAACTAGAAGGGCACTCGGAAGAGCGCTTACTTCCGCGACGCAATGCCTGATCCACAAAAATATATCGGGCTCAATACATTTTTGATATGTCATGCCATATATCGTGTTTAGCCCCATCTCTCATTGGTGAAGAATCACTTTATAAATTAAATAATTCTTGTATCGAGATCCAGATTCGGATCTTCACCAAAATCAAATCATTTCTTCCTTGTCGTACACCCAACCTGTCCACCAAATTTCATCCGAATCTGTCCACAACTTTTTTAAATGTCATGTTATACATCGTTTTTGGCCCCATTTCTCAATGTGAGGAATCACTGAAATAGTTTTTTTTTAATGATCGTGTCTGGATCCAGATCCGGATCTTCACCACAATGCAACCAATTCGTCCTTGTCACAAACCCAACCAGTCCGCCAAGTTTTGGCCGAATTGGTCCACAACTTTTTGAGATATCAGGCTATATATCGTTTTCGGTCCTATCTCTCAATGTAAAGTTTATCATGTAAATATCAATGTATCTCAATGCAAAGAAGCATCACTGATAAAAGTTCTAGTACTTGGACCTGGATCTGGATCTTCAGCACAACCTATTAATTTTGTCCTTGTCACACACACAACCTGTCTTCCAAATTGACCAAAAAAAAACACAAAAAAAAACAAGGAAATGACACCCAGAGAGTGACGAATCCTCAGTCTCAAAATACGCTCGTTGAACGGTGTTACATCGATTACCATAGGAGTTAGCTTGTTCGACACTGCTACAGCAACTCCCTGGGAATAGTAACCATCAGAGTGACCACAGCAGTCGTAGGTGAAGCCATCCACTATGATCTCATCACTATGCAGTCGTCAAACCCCAGAAAGTGCTGCAATACTGACGTTTAAATGCTGGGGCTCAGATGACAGCAGAGACAAGTGATCATCCTCTCAGAGTGAGGACATTCCAGGAACCCACCGGAAGGGACTGCCTCAGTTTAACCCGAGGAGACTGCCGTCTGATGGAGGACACCTCAGCAACACCCCCAACACACATTGCAACCCCACACAGCAGGGTTGCCCCATGGTTTCCCTCCGATTATCAAATAATGGGGGTCCCGAAAGCTTTGCCCCTCTATCCTGTCATCCGGTGAACTGCTCTTCAATGGGCAGCTGCACAGGAGGTACTCCAAAGGAGCGGGTTCTTCTTAGTTTGATTCGTGTATGTTGTGGAATGAAGTATTTTATGGTGGTCAGAGGGCAAATCCTGCCAACAACCTCCGAGAAATGGGTAACCCAACTGCACTAGGATGTCAGTGGACAAATTTGGGCAGCAGATACAGTTGACTGTTAGATCACGAGGAGCTCCTCTGCTCTTTGTCAGGTTTTGGTTTTAATCCTGCTGGGTGTCCATATCCATACACCATCTTCACCAGGAAACTTGGTGGGGAAGTCAGTTTAGTCGCCGACAACCCGACCAGGAAACAGGTTAGTACAGGTTTACATGGTACCTGTAGAAAGTGACAGATCTGATTTGGTCTGACAATAAATACAAATGTTTTGATTTCAACTTCAATATGTGTGCTTTGGAATGTTTTGATTACACCATCTAAAAGTCAACCTTGAGAAGAAAAATTATTTTGTCATTTCATTTGAAGAGACAATCACAAAGAAATGTCTGAATAATCTATAAATCAGGATTAATGCCAGCCATCCATCATCCGACCAATTTGAGTTCCTTCTGTATCTCCCAAAACTCAATTTAACATATTTTTATGGGGATGGTGCTGTGATGATCATGTGTCGTAACTGATGGAAAATTATATCTGTTCATGTGAAACGAGTTCCTGTGCGAGAATTTTTTCCTCATATTTTTAGCTCAGCAACAAATTATCAGAATGTGGGTGCCAAAGAGGAAATGAAAACTATATCCACACAATGATGACAATGTGTAGGAACAAATCATGAAATCGAGAAAATAAATATTCTAAAACAAAAGCATTTTCATATTAAGAAATAACCTTGTGGTTTGTTTCGCTCCAAAAGGCTGAGGCTTCATTTTGGTGACATTTCATTTCATTTTCTGGAACGCCACTTCTGTGGAGACAGAAAAAAAAAACAACATCACACACACACACACACACACACACACACACACACACACACACACACACACACACACACACACACACACACACACACACACACACACACACACACACACACACACACACACGAAAATATGCTTTTCACACGATGCTTTTCTAAACTGTGAACAGTATTTTTATTATTGATTTATTTCTGAATATTTTTGTGATTTCTGTACACAAAAAATCTTTGCTCATGGAAGAGTGAAGAGACAAAGGCTAAATGCCAGCAAACTGAAAGTGGGGCAGTGTGGCCACAGCTGGATACAAGAAGTAGCAGGGAACGAATGAACCGGAAGGAGAGGGAGAAAGAAGGGAGGAAAAAAGAGTAACCTGCAAATAAGAGGGTTGCATTAGGCTCGGAGGATTCCTCTTCTTCTTTTGTGTGCAGCGCATGGGGATAGCATTACTGGCTGAGGGTGCAGCTGTGCCGCTGATGCAATGCCCTAAGTTTTGCCATGGTGATAGCTCATCTACTCTTCAAGAGAGACACCGTGGGATCCAACATTCAGCACAACTCATGCGGCAGACGGGATGCCCAGTTTCACATCCATTCGAGGTACGGCACACATATTTATGAATCGCCCTGCCTATCAAACGAGATGACAGTTTATTGCAAGGTCGGGATTCAAACCCAAGCTAGACAGCTTAGAAGCAAGTGTGTGTACCTCTTCACCATCCACCTAGCCAGAGGTGGGATTAATGGTCGACTAGATCGTTGGTCCGGATGGGGGATGATATGAGATGGTAGTGCACTGCATTTTGAAACCATGGAAGGAAGAGAGTGATTGAAATGTCCACAGAAGTTATTTCCAGAAATTGGTAAAAAGAGGATCAAAAGAGTGGAGGTATGAAGAAAGCCTAGATTTTGGAGTTTGACCAAGAGGGTTTACTGGAAGAACGGGTGCATCCGAATGAGCTGGATGGGTGGGTGCGGGGGGTGGGGGTCAGAGTTGTGGATGAAGATGTGCCAAGGAAAGATTGTACGACAGAAGATAGCCAGTCAATATCTGGCTTTACAGGCCAACTTAAATATGTGGTTTGCCAAAGAAAATCATGGGTGAGACCCAGAAATTTGAGTGACTGAAATTCTTCAAGAACATTGTGAAGAAAGTAGATGGAAGGGTTTGCCAGACGGTCCTTTTGGAGAACGAGAGTGAGACTGAAATTTGTCTGCGTTGATAGGAATATTCCAAGTGTTTGATCTGTTTGTGATTCTATCAGGAATTTAAGAGATGGAAGAGCCACCTGTCTGCCTATCTGAAGGATGAAGGAGGCTGTGGAAGTGGGTGGAGTCAAAATTATCTTAAACACAATCATATCATTGACACATGTTCAATGATGGAGAAGATTGTTAAGCTCACTTTAGCAAAACTGAAAAAACAAAACTCAATGCAGAAAAATGTACATTTCTAGCACAACAAATATAATTATCGAATTTTGTTCGTATGTGGAAATGCAAGTGCTCAAACATACCGGAGATAAAACAACATGTAAGCCTTGTCCTTTAATACTGATTTTATTGTTGTGCGTGTGACGACAGCATCATCCTTTTTGTACCAGTGGCCATCACTTCCCTGGAACAAAATAAGAAGTTAATTTATGAATATCAAGAAGGAAAGTCAGAAACAGCAAGTCAGGAAGCAGACACAAACATCCATTTTACGAAACAATGTGCACACGAACGCCTTGCTCTCCCTTGTATTTGAATTTAGTTGGACAGTTTCGCATTGCAGGAAATGAAGTTGTCAGGTTTCTATTGTCAGGTAAGGCCAGATCAGATCTATGATTTGCTACAGGTGTTGTGTAAACCTGTTCTAACCTATTTCATGGTCGGGTTGTTGGCAACTAAACCGTCTCCCCCACCAGGTTTCCTTGTGAGGAGAGTGTATGATAATGGACACCCAGCAGGATTAAAAACAAAACCTGTCAAAGGGTGGAGGAGCTCCTTGGAAACCAACAGCCATCCATATCTGGTGCCCAACTGTTTCTGCGGACATCCTCCTGCAATTGGGTTACTTTTTTGACGAGGTTGGTGGCAGGATTTTCACTCCGGCCACCGTAAAACCCTACATTCCGCAAAACAAAAGAAAACCGAAAAGAAAATTGAAAACTCATTCCTCAACCTCAACCTCAACCTCAACATTCCTCAACCGTGGGAGTACCTCAAGTGCAGCTGCCCCCCACCAGGCAGCTCACCGGGTGACGGGATTTGGGCAAATCCTATGGGACCCTCACTCTTTAATGACAGGAGGAAAACCACAGGGTAACCTTCCCGGGTTAGATTGCGGTAGTGTGTGTTGGGATGGTGCTGAGGTGTCATCCAGCAGACGGCGGACTCCTTGGGTTAACCTGTAGTGGTCCCCTTGGGTGGGTGCCTGGAATGTCCTACCCGTGGCAGGTCCAGACCCCATTAAATCGGAACCAAGAATCCCATGTTTCCATTCATCGGTACGTACTATTGGTCAGGTCACTCTGATGGTTACCATGCCCAAGGAGTTGCTGTATATGTGTCCAATAAGCTGATTCCAATGGTAATTAAGGTAACATCAGTCAACGAGCGTATGAGACGGAGGATGCTTCACTCTTTGGGTGTCATTTCTCTGGTCTGTATTTGCTCCAATTGAGGCACCATGAATGACTGTGAACGCTCGAGTCTGTGGTCGATCAGTTGCCCAGGCGAGATACTCTTCCAATCTTGGGGGATTTCAATGCAGCGACTGGAACTGATAGGGATGGTTGTGAGACATGTGTTGGTCCCCATAGTTTGGACCCGTAAACCAGAATAGCACTAAGTTCCTTGACCTTGAAAGAAGTCATAGACTTTGGGTGGCTGGTTCATTGTTTGAGCACCCACAGAGTCATCGCTGGACTTGGTATTCCAATGCTTGTGGTGTGGCAAAGAAGATTGACCATGTGCTCGTTGATGGTCGCTTGAGAATGATCCAGACCTGCAGGGTCCACCGGAGTGCTCAGTTCCTGAAAACCGACCACAGGCTTGTGGCAGCAACTCTGAAATTACAGCTTAAATTCAGGAGAATGGTACCATCGCAGCCTAGACTGGATGTTGACAAGCTCAAGGATAAGAGGGCAGCTGAGGAGTTTGCCCACAGGCTGAGTGGGGATTTGGGAGGTCTGAGTGCTTTGGGGAATCCTAAAGATTGGAGTGTCCCTTCAAGACCACCATCCTTGATGTTGCAAGTGGATGTCTAGGATCTCCCGTTGGGGAGAAGCATTTTGTCTCTAAAAGGACACTGGCTTCGCAAAGTCAGGCTTAATGGCAGAGCTGAGATGTTCAGGGAGTTAAGGTGTAAAACATGCACGGGGGGGGGGGGGGGATGACATGGAGGCTAATGTGGGAGGAATCTGTGAGGGGATAGAGCATCACCTGTGGTCAAGTGATTCTCATCCTGGTTACAAGGGAATTCACGCATTGCGTTCCACCAAGCCCATCCCTCAGTGCACCACAGTTAGAGCGGAGGGAGGAGGGCTCTTGGCAGAGGAGTCCGAAGTGAACGCTGGGTCGGTTACTTTGAGTGGCTGTTCCAGGCTGATCCACCAGCCTTTTTTTGTATACCTTGTCGAGGCTCGTATGAGAGCTAACACATAACGCACATCGAAGGGGGGCATGAGACAAGAGGGGAGGGAGTGGGAAGGACAAAACAGTGGGGAACAGAGACATTAGGGGATCTGTGGAAGGGAGAGGGATGTGATGGGGAACATGGGGGAATAGAAGATGGACATTACAGGGACTTTCAGGAAGAAAAGCAGGAAATTTGAAGGAGGTGGGCTTGGGTGGATTATCGGGGGTAGAAAAGGTTGAGGATTTGGATGGGGGATGATAAGAGGTGGTGGTGAACAGCTGTTTTGAAGGCCTGGAGGGAAGAATGGGAATGAACAGAGTGAGGGAGTTTTTTCCAAAGGCGGGAAAAAGAGGAATGAAAGAGTGAAGGTGAGCAGAGATTCGTGATTTTGGTAGTTTTACCAGAAGGGGGATGTTGGCGGACCTTGAGCGCCCTGCGGAAATGTGGTGTGGACAAATCGCAGAGAGAGCAGGGGGGGGGGGTGAGGCTGGAGAGGAGACGGTAGAACACAGAAAGACCACCGACCAACCTGCGGTGATTGAGTGAGTGGCCCAAAGACTCAGCCTCATTGCGGGAGATGCCAATGATCCGAAATGCCTTGGTTTCTACAGCATGAAGCCGTGAAAGGTGAGAGGCAGGAGCACCAGCCCAGAGGGGAGAGCAGTACTCCATCAGGCTGCGGACAAAAGCTTTGTAAGTGGTCAGGAGCTCAGGTGGGCCGAGGAAGGACTTTGCACAATGGAGGATTCCCAGTCGGTGACTGGCTTTGGAGGCGAGGTTTGAAATGTGGCTTTCCCAGGAAAGATTATGGCAGATAGTGAGACCCAGAAGCTTGAAAGAAAGGACTTCCTCCAGAGGATTGTGGATGGGGGGGTTTTCTAAACGGTCCTTTCGAAGAGACATAGTGAGAGTGTGAGATTTATCCGGATTGAAAGACATGTTCCACGTGTTGGACCAGTTTGTGATTTTATCCAGATCAGCAGTGAGCTAAGAAGCTGCTGCTTGCCGGTCTGAGGGATGACCGATGGTACGGCAGAGGGTGGAGTCATCAGCAAAGAGATATAGAGGATTTTCCAGAGAGTCGGAGAGATCATTGATGAAAACCACAAAAAGAACGCTACTTTGAGGAACTCCAGACTGGAGAGGAAGGGGGGATGAAAGAACTCCATTTCGGGCAACACGATGACTGCGACAGGAGAGGAAGTCTGCGAGCCATGAGTGGAGATGGCCTTGAATACCATGGGAAGAGAGTTTGGTGAGTAGGGCAGGGTGCCAGACTGTGTCAAAAGCACGTGATATGTCCAGGGATACGGCTCGGATTTCCTGTCTGGCATTGAGGGCTTCCATCCATTGTTGGGAGAGCAGAAGCAGCATATCCAGGGTAGAGTGACCTGGTCTGAAACCAAATTGAAGATCAGAAATCAAGCCATTGGAGAAGAGGAAGGATTTGATGTCTGAAGCGATTATGGATTCCATAACCATGCTGATGATTGGGAGAAGGCTGATTGGTCTGTTGTGGCAGGGATCTGTTTTTGCACCTTTTTGTGCAAAGCAGTGATGTTTGCTGATTTCCAAGCAGATGGCAGAGGGCCTTGAGCAAATGAGAGGGTGAATAGAAGAGAGAAAGGGTGAGCAAGAGCAGAAGAGCAGGCTTTGAGGACACGTGGGCTGATGCCGTCTGGACCGGTTACAGAATCTGAGTCGAGGTTTGATAGCAAGCTCTCCACCTTGTCAGGAGAAAAGGACACAGAGTCCAGGGACAGTTGGGTGTGACTGGGTAATGTGGGTAGAGAAAGTGATGGGTTTTGGACACAAGATTTAGCTGCAAACACCGAGTTGAGGCATTCAGCTTTTTCACGTGCGGTATCAGCAGTGCGGCCATTTGAGGTAAGGGAGGGATGGAGGGGGAACATACACCAGAGACAGCTTTGATTGGATGCCACCAGGATTTGGAGGAGGGAGCGAGGTTTGAGAGTTCAGACTTGAGATAAGATGTTGTTTTCTGGCTCTCCTGAGGGTAGATACACACTTGTTCCGTGCTTTATGGAAGGAACTGAGATTGCCCTCAGTTGGGTTTGCTTTCCATGAGGCAAAGGCAAGTTGTTTCAGGTCAACTGCCTCACCACAAGCTTCAGTGAACCAATGGTGGGAGGAAGGGTAGGACAAATGAAGCCGAGAGGGGATAAATCTGTGCATGAGGGAGAGCAAGTTTCTTTGAAAGAATTCCCATGATGAGTTGATGTTGGAGAAAGTAGCGATAGGAGACCAGTCTATAAGTTTGAGGGTTGCTTGGAGACTCTGCCAGTCGGCTTGAGTGAAATGCCAGACTTGAAGGCGATGAGGTGGTTCTCTAATAATAGCCAGAGAGATGTCCACTTTGACAAGGACATGGTCAGAAGAACTGATTGGAGCGGAGTAAGAGCAGCAGATATTCTCAGGGAAATTTGTCAAAATCAGATCCAGAAGAGATGGAGCATTCGGATAATCCAACAGAAACAATTGGTTGAGATCCTGGTGGGGAAGTTGACCGATTGAGTCAGTCCCAATGAGTCGCAGAAACCTTTTGCTGAGGTGCCATGACAGGTGAGAGAGGTACCCACACCTACTCAACTGGCATGATGACAATTGAAGTCACCACATATGAGGAAGAGAGAGTTTGGATGAGAAGATAGAAGTTGGTCCATGTTTTCAGATAGTGAGCAGCAGAGTTGGATGTCAAGGGTGTTACTCTCCCAATTGCTGAACCTCTAATCAAATGTGATCCAACTTCGTTTGTGGAAACAGGTTGTAGTGAATCGGTTGAAATGGTGTAAAGCTCCTGCCATCTGTGGCATCCATACTGAACTTCGAGGCTGGTGGAACTGCTGTACTCGTGTTGTTGCATGCAGTTCTGTGCTCTGCCTGGAACACAGGCATCATCCCAACTCACTGAAAGATGGGCATTCTTGTCCCTCTCTGGAAAGGGGAGGGTGATCGCTCGGACTGCAACAATTACCGAGGGGTGATGCTGCTCTCACTGCCGGGCAAGGTCTTTGCTCAGATAATTATTGATCGGGTTCACCACCATCTGCTGAGCACCAGCGCCCAGAGCAGTCAGGCTTTACACCAAAGAGGTGAACAATTGTCCGTATCCTTGCCCTTAGGGTCATCACCGAACACAGACGAGAGTTTCGGTAGAGGGTACTTCCAGCCGATTTTGATCTCTGCAAAGTGTTCGAATCAGCAAATCGGGATACCCTCTGGAAAATTCTTTGTCTGCGTGGGGTGCCACCAAAACTGATCAATCTGATGTCCGAACTACACTCTGGTACTGAGAGTGCTGCGAGATGTGGTGATACCATCTCAGACTTATTTCCAGCTGTTACTGGAGTTTGTTAGGGGTGTGAACTGCCCCCACACTTTTCAGCGCTTGTATGGACTGATTCTGTGGACGATGTCGGAGAGATCAAGCTGCGGTGCGTCGTTTGGGAATGTCAAAATCTCTGACCTTGGTTTTGCAGATGATGCAGTCATCTTTGCGAAGACTCTGGAGATGCTTTTGGGAGCCCTCGAGGTGCTGAATGAGGTGTCAGAGCCGTTGCGATTACGTGTTTCCTGGGTCAAAGCTAAGATCCAGGCTTTCATTAACGTCTTGGATGCTGCTATCTTGTCTGTATCTGTTTGTGGTGAGGATGTTGTGGTCACGGAGAGAATCACTTACCATGGCAGTGATATTCATGTCTCTGCTGGCTGTGAGCCAGAGGTCAATATACATCTGGGTCGGGCCTGGGGAGTCATGGATTCACTGGATCATGGGGTGTGGCACTGTCGGTACCCGTGCAGGAGGACGAATGTCTGAGTCTTCAGGTCCTTGGTACTTCCAGTCTTGCTCTACAGATGTGAGACTTGGACTGTGACCAGGGATCTGAGACAGATTTAATTCCTTTGATACCAGGCCTCTTCGGTGAATCATTGACTCTCGCTGGTCGGACTTTGTGTCCGGTGGAAGTACCGGTGGAAAGTGGACGCAGCGACGCGCTGCTCTGACGCATGCTCCCATTCCTGACCTGATATGAAGTTGAGACCATTTTTCATTTTTGTCAATTTAATGGGCTTTTTTAACATCATGCATCAAAATTAACAAATGAATTTCCACTTCCCATGCATGCTTTACTCTGATGTGAGGTGCCTTACATTTTGTTATGTCCCTCGTAAATATTTATTTATTGTGACTCCGTATTCCCCCACCCCCAATACCTGTAGTGGAGGATAATAAACCCCATTAAATCGGAACCAAGAATCTCATGTGCTTCTTACAGTTCCGCAAAGCCTCCATTCATTGAAAGTCCCACAGCATGAGGGAACATGTTGATGAAAAGTATTTCTCACATTTACCTTGACATAGCAGAAATAATGGCCCGACTTGCAATCAATGCCAACGTGGACAATAACAGCATAGAGATCGTATTTTAGCTTGGACTTTATATGCTGAGACGTGTGCTTATGCAGGTCCAGATGTTCAGGAAAATTAACCTCCTGGAAGACAAAGGAAAAATACAGCAAAACGTGAAGAACCTGTTGTAGTTCCTGGTGTACTTTCATCTGCCACCATTCACCAATTATTTCAGCCTTCGACCTCAACATTGCCGAACATGTAGCTGCTCCATCTCTGCAAAATATTTTGCTAAATCCTGGACATACAAGATAAAATTGATGCCACATCAATGAGTCTTCTCACATGTTGAGGTATTTAACCCCAAATAGCTTCCTTGACCATTTCAGCTTTCATTGTATTTACCTTGTTTATCCTTGTGTTCTGTGAATCCACGTAGCGCTTCAGTATCACAGTCAACACATTTGGAGGCTGATGGATGGAGTAACTTTTCCAAATTGTTTTGTTTTTGCATCTGCAAAAGGGAAAGTGAAATGTTGTAAGTACAAAAAAAAAAACAAAAAAAAAAAACAGCTCATTACATTTCATTGACACAAATAAAGGTTGAATACCCAGATTACCTAAACCAGACTCAGTGTCATGATGAAAGCATTCGAAATTGGCAAGTCGGAGAAATTGGAGTTTCGAACCCAAGTCGAATCCAACCAAAGACTTTCAAAGGACATAACCAAGTCATACCAAAGACGTACCAAAGAAACCCAATGAAAGGCGATCATAAAAGAGAGGTCAAAGCAAAGCCAAAAGGAGACATTATAAGATTTGGGTCGCACAGTGTTGCTGAGAAACAATTAAATGCTTTTTTGGTGTTTGCCACAATCAGATAACATTTGCCACAATCAGAGGAGCATTTGGGTTCATGGTGTTGAGATTTATGGATAGATTGTTGATGGGAACACATTTTCTTCATCTACACTCTATCCATAAATGTTGACGGTCAAGGTCCTATGGTGGTCTGAACAAAAAAATGGCCATCATTGGATCACGGGCCAAGGGGAGGTCATGGGCGACCACCAAGAGTGAGCCTCCCCCAGGACTGGGGAGGCTTATGCTTTGTGATTGCAGATATCTCGATGCAGTGCCAAAAGAAAGTCGACACCTCCTTTCAAAATTTTCATCTTTTGTTGCCTTCGAGCCTGGAATTAAATTGCATTGATCAGACTTTTTCAACCACACATTGCAACTCACAACTTCCAAGTGAAAAATAAATTCTAAAAATTTCAGGAAATTAATTAAAAATACAAAGCGACAATATCTTGGTTGGATTAATGTCCAACCCCTGATAAAATAAATTTCAAATTAGCTCAGGTGAAACCAATCACCTTCAAAATCACACACCAAATTAATAGGCCTCCACCTATCTTAAACTGTCACGATTCTGATTATTTCAGAATAAAATCAGCTGTTCCTATGGGTTCACTCCGCTGGGTAGTGCATTTCAGAGCAAAGACTCTCCCATGAGCACAAAGGAGCTTTCAAAAGACCTCTAGGATAAAGTTGTGGAAAAGCACAGATCAGGGGATGGGTATAAAAATATTTCAAAGGCCTTGAATATCACTTGAAGCACAGTCAAGACAATCATTAAGAAGTTCAAGGCATATGGTACCACCAAGACCCTGCAGAGATCAGGCCGTCTCTCCAACTGGATGGTCAAGCAAGGAGGAGACTGATCAGAGAGGCCAGCAAGAGGCCAATAACAACTTTGAAAGCGCGACATGCCTTTATGACAAAGACTGGTCACTGTGTGCATGTGACAACAATATCCCAAGCAATCCACAAGTCTGGCCTGTACAGTAGGGTGGCAAGAAGGAAGCCATTACTCAAAAAAGCCCACCTTGAGTCACAGTTGAGGTATGCAAAAAAACTCCAGAGAGTCTGAAGTCCTGTGGCTAAAAGTTTTGTGGGCTGACGAAACCAAGATGGAACTTTTTGGCCTTCATGCAAAAAGTTACGTTTGTTGAAACCCAACACAGCTCATTACTGAAAGAACACCATCCCTACTGTGAAGCATGGTGGTGGCAGAATCATGTTATGTGGTTGTTTCTTATCAGCAGGGACTGGGGCACTTGTCAGGACAGAAAGGAAAATGGATGAAGTAAAATACAGAAAAATCCTCAAGGAAAACTTGCTGCCCTCTGCAAGAAAGCTGAAATTGGGATGGAAGTTTACCGTGTAGCATGACAACGACCCAAAACACAACAACCAAAACACAACTAGCCAAAACTAAACTGTCGTGGCAAAGGAACGTAAAGATAATTGTCCTTGAGTGGCCCAGTCAGAGCCCAGACTCAAATCCAATGGAAAATCTGTGGCATGACATGAAGATTGCTGTTCATCAACGGTCTCCACGCAACCTGACTGAGCTTCAACAGTTTTGGACAGAAGAATGGGCAAATATTGCCCAATCAAGGTGTATAAAGTTGGTGGAGACCTATCCCAACAGACTCACAGCTGTAATTGCTGTCAAAGGTGTTTCCACCAAGTATTTGACACTAACCCAACCAAGATATTCTAGTTTTGTATTTTTTATCAATTTCCTGAAATTTGTGGAATTTGTTTTTCACTTGGAAGTTGTGGATTACAATATGAAAATAAAGGTTGAAAAAGTCTGATTTAATGCAGTTTTATTCCAGGCTACAAGGCAATAAAAGGTGAAGATTGTGAAAGTGGGTGTCGACTTTCTATAGGCACGTTAGTTGTGGGTGGCATCCCACCAAAACCATTTCCCAGCAACGTTCCCTGCCCTGACTCGCAGAGAGCCAATTCAGATTTGCTGTGGGGATTAGTTTGGGAATGCGCCAATCACAGGCAGAGGAGAAGGTCCCCCTGAGCCAAGATTCACCCAATGAGGAGTGTGGGGAGACCGCTGGGGAGAGGGTCAATTCATCCTTGTCACACATCCAACCAGTCCACCAAATTATGTCAGAATCCATCCACAACATTTTCAGATATCCTACTCACAGACAGATATAGAGATAGAGAAACATTCAGGGGTGGAAACATAACTTCCATCTACCATTGGAGGTGGAGGTTGTCAGAAGAATGAATGCAGAGATGCCAACTTTTGGAAATCAGAATTAGGGAGGATTTGCAACCGACACCAAATAATGTGCGCGAAGCGCACATCTCGAGCGCGGAGCGCTCGACCCTTGCGGCAGGGTCCAGGGCCCGCCTTAGGGCCCTGGAAGCTTTGGGGTTCTAGACGCTCTCTAGTGCCCTCTGAGCCCTATTTTGGAGCATTTAACATGTTAAGAATTCCCACTTTTTGAACAAAAAAAGGGGAAAATTGTGCACTTTTTAATGTTACATGTATGTTAATATTAGTAAGTTAGGGGACAATCAAAGATTAACAAAAAGCACAAAAGAAGCAATATTTTTCTGACCTTACTGGCTGGTACTACTGCTGCTTGCTTTTTCCATGGCAGCTTTGCTGAGTGACAGCTGTGTGGCTCTTTTAGCCCTTCTGATTATGTCTTTGCTGTATTCTCTCTGGTAGCAAGGGGTGCTATGAGCTAGTTTTTCAATTAAGAGAGCTTCCAGGGTTTTGACACTCAAATTGGGACGAAATTCAGTATGATTCTTCCGTACAAGACTGAGTGCCCGCTCACATGATGCGTTCGAATGAGGAATGACCAAGATTCCCTTCATCACTTTGCTCAAATTAGGATACTTCTTGGCACCAGTGCAGGGATCTGTGAGCTGTGAAATCCGATGCCACTGCTCATCCACTCTCACTGTCTCAGTAGCAATTGTAGCTATGGAGGCGTCTGCCTGGTAGTGAGCGAATTCACTCTCAAGACTGTCTATGTCACTATCACCGCCACTGAACAGACAGGGGAATTTCTTGATGAAAAACTCCACACAGTCAAACCCCACTTCTTGGTGTAGCTTAACATCCAGCACCTGAGCATGCTTGGCGAATTCATCATCTAGCGGCCAGGTTTTGAAGATGTAATTGCAGGCTTTCACATAATATGAGCGAACTGCACTGAAGAAACCTTGGATGTCTGACTCACTCAGAGTGAAGGTGGATTTCTTGAGACTCCTTTGTTCCCTTATATACAGTTTGGCATTGTTCCCAATCATGAGGTCCTCATCATTCTTCTAATGATTTCTGTCAGAGAAGGGTACATTTACCAGAGCAACCGATGACACCGATGGTTTCAAAAACCGTACGAAGATATCTTTCAGAAGACCATTCAATTCTCCGTGCAGGAGATGAATACAGGGTTCGTCTCTTTGGAGCAGAAGATTCCCCTTCTCAAAAAGCTTGTTAGCATATCGAAGGAAGAAACAATAGAGTTTTGTTTGTGGAGACAAGAACATCCTGTTGACACGTTTTTCTCTAGATTCCTGCACAGTGTTTGAGGAAGATGCACTTTTAGTTGTAGAACTCGTAGTACACTTAGCCGCAGGGCGATCACACTTGCGTTTACTGCCAGCAGAAGAGGTCAGACTCGTAGTACCAGATCCAATTTTACGTTTGAGGAGAGAGCTTGAGGTAGGTGCAGCCAAGGAAGAAGACCTCTGATTCGAAGGTTTTGCTGAGCTTCTATCAAGTGATTTGGCAAAAGCAGAACTTAACTTGGGTCCTTCTTTGCCTGTAGATGGGACTATCACAGTCTTTCTCGACTCTGAAGGGATCTGCTTTGTAGATGAACGTGATGAAGGGCTGGTGATGCTACCTGCTCTCAGCATTGGTTTTGGTGCTGTCCCTGCTGTCTTCTTCGCAGCAGATACTGCAGTGGTAGTGGTGAATGCTGCTCCACTAGTGCTTGATCCTGCAGTGCCAGTACTGGCAGTAGATACAGTGCCGTCCTTCTTGCTCGTTGTTAGAGTCTTGGCTACAGTTGGTTGCATTTTTCTTCGTACTTCTTCTTTGAAGAAGAGGCAAAGTGGCTCCCACTGTTCAATCAGCCTGTCTAGGCACTGACCAAGGGACAGCCACCTTGTTGCGACATGCTTCAGAATCTTGTGTGTCGGGGCATCACAGAGTTCTTGCAGTGCTTTCACTCCTTTGACGCGTTTACTACTTTTGTCCAAGTAGTAGTAAATATTGATGAGAAAGTCATCTAATTCAATGGGTAAGGCCTGAGCCGCCTTCTTGGCCGTATTGTGCATCATATGGCAAGGGCATCCCATGATGTAGCACTCTGGATTTTGTTTGTGGATATAAGCAGCGACTCCTTTGTGCTTGCCCACCATGACAGAGGCATTATCAGCACAAAAGGAAACACAATTTCCCCACGGAATTTTCCTGTCACTGAACTCATGATCAAGCAGTTTGAAAATGTTTTCTCCAGTGGAATCTTGTTTGCACGCAGGCAAACTTAGCAAACCTTGCTTCACAATCCCAGCACTGTTGTCATAGTACGAAATCAGGACAGGATATAGCTGGGCCTCACCACTGTCATTGCTACCGTCTGTAGCTAGGCTAAATGGAGCTAGTCTAGCAATATCGGCAATAGATGAAGCAGTAACATTTGACAACTCACCAATTATTGCTGAAGTTTTTGTTCTTGCACATCCATACTTTGAAGCAACTTTTGAATCTGGAAACATCTTTTGAAATAGAGGTCCAGCATGATCTGAGACTGATATGGGCAAGTTATGTTCCACAATAAATCCACTAAAGAGAAGTTCCGCTCGGGTAACATCCTCTTCCTCGCTTGTCCCTTGTTTGGTGAAATAATTCAAAAGTGTACCGGTACTCGTGCTCGAATATCTCTCCTTTGCAATGTCTGTGTGCCGTTTGCTTCCAACGTGCTTCCGAATATCATCGCGACCTCCGTGCTCAACTGAAATATCAACGCTGCATACTGTACAATACGCATGATGAATTCCTCTTTCAGACTTTCGAATACACGGGTATTGGAGACTGTATTCGGTCTTGTACTTCTGAGACCATTTCTTGGTCTTCGTAAGCTTCTTTTCTGCCATTTCGTAATCAACATCGAGGGCTTGAAGCATCGGTAACTTCGAAGTCGATGTTCCACAGCTGCAGCGCGACTCGTAGAACTCTAGCGGCTGTTAAACACCGCACGGTGGTCGCGACCACCGGGCTGGTACGGGGCCCAGCTGCATGCAGTGAGCGTATCGCATGCATATACACTGTGCATACATACCGCATGCACTGTATTGCACACATACCGCATGCACTAAATCTCAGTGCATGATCGCATAAGCGAGATCCAGACCCAATGTTTCGCTGCTCCTCATTTGAATTTGCAATTTTTTACGTACAATTTGGTAGCAGCGAACGTTATGGAGTTACCACATGCTATACGTAGCAGACGATGCTTTTCATTCAATTCTCATACTAGTACATTCTGATTAGTGAACAGTGCAAAAATATCAAAATTTCGGGAGGATAAGGATAGTGATCGTAAGGGCGGGAGTTTGGGTGAATTTTCGGAAGCCTCCCGATGAAATCGGGAGGGTTGGCATCTGTGTGAATGATAGTGTTTTGTGCTAAAGTAAAAAATAGTGCACATGAGACTTTTTAATCACATCACAACCTTCATTGAAATTAATGAATAATCACGTTGTGAACATGATTAATTGTTGAATTTCCTTGAAATCTATCATAATAAAATATGCAATTTGGTGTCTGTCTGTCTTTCTGTCTGTTTTGTGACTGCGATACATCCAATCGTTCCTTATTCAATCTCAACCCAACTTCACAGGAGGACGAAGGGTCACATGATGGAGGTTGTTGTGACTTAATTTGCCCCCTCCCCAAGAGGGTTTTCCACCTTGGTCGAAACCCATGTGAGGGTGTATATCTGGGATAAAATAGCTGATCATGGCATTTTTCCAAGGCCACTTCTAAGAACAAAAGTTAGAACAATCAGAGATTGCAGACCCTCGCCAGGACTTGTTTGGTGTGGTGTATTTTGTGTGGCAAATAAATGGAAGGATGTACTAAATGAAAGGTCATTGATTGTAAATGTGTAAAAGTCAAACCTCTGAAAATTTTCAAAGGTCAAATGGTCTCATGGTCTGAAGGTCTAAAGGTCGAATGGTCTGAAGATCTAAAGGCCGGAATGCATAAAGGCCTTAATGGGTCTAAATAAAAGGTGTAATTTAAGGTCGAAAGGGTCACAATTGTCTAAAGGGGTCAAAAGGGTCCTAAAACTTATAAAAGGGTCATAAGGCCGGAGGGGTCGACAGGGGAGTAAAAGGTCTGAAATGTGTTAAGGTCTCAAGGGTAAAAGGAGTCGAATGGTCTTCTAGGTTCTGGGGGTTTTTGGGGTCTTACGGTCTTCGTGGTCTTAATGGCTCTTGGGGTTGTGAGGGTTCCAAAGGATTTCAGGGGTCTTAAAGGGTCTTGGGGTTTTAAAGGGTCTGACGCAATTCATCCACATACTCACTCATGTTCTGTGCGGACAAAGACAGACAGACAAACAAACAAATGGACCCAAATGCAATACCCTCTCCTCTGGCGAAGGTAATAACATTATTGATAACACCATAATATTAATGTTATAACATCCCCTCTCCCCAATGAGTTTTTCCTCCATGGACAAACACCATATGAACATGTATAAAGAGCTTGTTGTGACATTTTGTGGGGCAAGCCTACCAGAGATGTGTTCAATTTCCAAGCAGCTCGCTTGTGGTCGCAGAATCATGTCCAATGACCAAGTATCCAGCTTGATAGCGAAAAACAAACACAAGTGCCATGCCAGCCATTCCTTATCAATGGTTTTGAATGGAGTGCTTGCTTGAGTGCTTAAGCCACTTGGCAAGCGCTCAACAAGAAACTTGGTTACTGAACACACCACAGCAGTGAAAAATAGGACCTGCAGCTTATCTGGGCCCTGGCCTAATGTTGAAACCCAAATTTGGTAGCATTCTAACTGGTGGGTCTGCAGAAGAAGGTTTTTGAAGGAATTTACACAATTTTCCCATACATTGAAAAAGTCCGCCATTTTGACACACTTCGAGTCACGTCACCAGCATAGCCTCCGCAATTTAACATCAGGACCTGTTGCACCCCAAATTTGGTAGCATTCTGACTGGTGTGATGGTAAGAAGATATTTGAACAAATTTACAAAGTCAGCCATTTTGATCTCCATAAAGTCACGTGACTGTAACGAGCTTTGCAATCCCTGTCCCAGTCAGGAGAGGAATGCTGTTGCAAATTTTCAGGTGGATTGGACCAGCGGTTTGGCCGGAGAAGATGAAATAGGAAAAGGATGGCCGAACGGTGCACAGTGACGAGACATTATCTGCAATTTAATTTCCAGAAAATTTTAAAATAATATAAATCACAAATACATATGATTACCTTTTTAAACAATCACTACTGATGTTTAACACTAAACTGAAAGAACTTTGGAGGAATCCTGACATCCTTGAGGTATTCTACACTTATCGTATCCACCACAGACTGACAGACCTCAGCCGATATCTACTACAATCCAAATACACAAGACTGAATAATAACATGACCCTTCCTGCCACTCCCGTAGTGTGTTGTGGTGTACTAATGTGTTGAAAGCTACCATAAACCTCTCAAAGGAAGCATGCCTTTGATGGAACATATGCTTTCCTTGCATTTTGTCATTTGTGTTTCTGTAATAACTTTCAATCCTGTTGATTTGCGGTGTTGTCAAGACTTTCATGAAGGCAGATTTCATACTGACGTCAACAATCAAGAAGCAGCAAAGTATTCCCCTTTCCCCTACTCCCCCTTTCCTTCCCCCTCACCCTCCTTAATATTGTCATTGCACAATTTCTTTTCATACGATCAGTAGAATATGCAACAGTGTTGTTTGATGAGTGCTGGCAGCCAAGCCGAGAGGTTTGTGCAGTTGCCTCTGACCCTGGGCTTGGATCTCGACATCGGATATCAAAGTAGTGGGATTTCAACGTCCCTCTGTCATGCTCTTTTCACTGGGACGTCATTAAAGAGTGACGTCTTGTGCTTGGCTAAGTCTCTACGGACATATCCAGCACTCAACCCATCTCATTCCTTCACTGATGGCAGTTGAACAACATAACCCACATATCTGACAATCTCAAGTCCATCAGCGACGGGCTGAATTGCCAGATGCTTGGCATCAGGATGACAGATTTAGTCAGAAGGCATTGTAGTAAGATGGCGTTACATCTGGAACGTCAACACGGCATTACATCAGGCACAAGGCTCGACCTTTATGGAGGTGTATTATTCAAGATGCAATAAGAATTTCACTTTGAAACTTGGAAAAAAAATGACGTGATGTCTGATCCCTGGAAACATAAATCAAATTCAAAATATTGTTTTTGGCGAATAAGTTTGCACGTTACTAAAATTAATTATGGGTTGGTAGTCGTAAACAAAATGTTTCTGGAATGAAAATAATTGCAAATATTGAGTCAATAAACTGTTTCACCAAACTGTAATAAATGTGACTTCCATTGTTTAACTACTGTCAGCGAAGCAACGGATTCAATGCTAGTTTCTGTGAAAGCAGCCGTGCTTTGAATTTGTTGTTGAATGATTGCCTCTTAAACATAGATCACGTCACCACATACATTTCACAACCAGAGGAGGAGGAAGAGGAGATCATAAAAATGAAATGACCAATACGTACGAGCAAAATATGAAGTTGCATCGCAAATATTGAGTTAATTGGTGAGGAATGATTTTCAACAAGCTGTAAAACATTCATTTTTCATCTTCATCATTATCTTCATCATGGAAAGTAGTTTGGCGTGCAGTGGCTAAATCTCGACAAAAAGTATTTTTTTTAAACAGAAACACAAAAGTTCCCCACCTTGTACACTCCATATCCTCAATAAGTTCCCTGACCATGAAATTCTGGAACCCTTTCTTGACACTGGACACATCCTGCACACGAAGATTGAAACAATGTTAAGGAAATAGTCGAAAACTGAAATTCATACAAAGACCGCTTCACCAGTGTCAATTCCTGTTTGACGAATGTTCAAAGGAATTTATATAAAGTACAAGATCATAATGTCTGCAACATGTCCGACATAGAATACACATGCCAGCAGAGATCGAGGAAAATGAATGGGAAACAATTAATATGCACGTAAACACACAAATTAATTCTTTAAAATCATAACAATAACTTTCATACAAAAATAACTGCACATAAAAATAACGATGATTATGAGTTGATTTACGGCATGCATGATCAAGTCGTATTATTATACTCAAACCTTCATAACCAGTCTTTGAGGGAATGCAAATATAATTTTGAAAAGGGCATGGGTACTCACCTGTATGTCCAAGAAGATATCTTGGAAATGCTCGAACTTGTTCGATGATATTTTACAGGTCTTGCATTGCACTGCAAAGTGGCAAAACAAACAAACAAACAAAAAAATCAGTCACGTACAAAGATTAAAGCAGAGTAAGCAATGAATGGCAACCATGTTTATTATATCGTTGTGAGGAGAGTGCACATGATGGAAAAACGAGTTCCTTTCAGCAGGTATCCCCATATCCATTAAATATTATAATTGGAAGAGTACCCATCCAACAGGCGATGTTGTTTCAGGCATGCAACATGTTCTTCAAACACATACCTTTATTTGGGCAGTGTAGAGGCAACTGATAGCTCTGTATACACACAAAAAAAAAAAAATAACCCAAGTGATGTGTATGAAGCAAAAACATACTGACTGGTAATAATTCCAAACACCTCACAGCACAGAAAAACGTGGGAACAGGAAAACTGTAAATGGTGCAGACTTGTAAAAACCCTCCCCCACCTGAAGGCGGTGCTACTCGATACATATTTACATGGAGAATTTGCGTCCTTCCTCACCGCCCCCCCCCTCACCGCAACCCCACCCCCTCAAGACCAGCAGCAAAGATAAAAATACACTCTTGTACACGTTGCGTGATGAAGATTATGGTTAAGTCATCAAAATTGTGTGTGTAGTTTTGGAGAAGAGAGCAACGACCGATTTTTTTTTGAGGCGAGGGTGGGTTGAAAAACACCCTTGTGGACCCCCTTAATGAGCGCAGATTTTGATGCAGTCATTGCACCTTTGTTGGGCATCAGGTATGAAGTTTGTGGCCAAGTTTCATCAAAATCGTGTTTGGTTCACACCATAACAACTGAAGTGTTTACGGACTGATCCACTCACTCACTCACTCACCTACGGATACTGCTCAATCGCATAAGCTCACCTGACAAAAGTCCAGGTGAGCTAATAATTCATAAGAATGAAATATATTGATATGTGTATCTCGACTTGTTCGTCAGGCAGCTTACACCAAAAAAATATATACCATCAGAGATGGGGAATCCCCCGCCATTGAATGAAAAAGGTCATACATATTCCAGATAATGAGGGAGGTGAATTGGAAACAAGACACCATTTGGTCATCATCTCAAAAAAGTTCCCCAGGGGTGAGGAACGTAGTAACCAAAAATAATTGAAATCAGATAAGCGGTTGTCCATTTATTACAAAAAACATTTTTTCAAGATGGCCGCCCCAGTCGGCCATCTTGGATCTGGCCACGACCAAAATCAATGGGGTTCTTCCTTTTCAGGTGGTACATGTGTGACTCAAATTTCAAATCAATATGGCAAAAAAACATTTTTTTCAAGATGGCCGCCCCAGTCGGCCATCTTGGATCTGGCCACACCCAAAATCAGTCGGGTTCTTCCTTTTCAGGTGGTACATGTGTGACCCAAATTTCAAATCAATATGGCGAACAGCTTATGAGTTATCGCACTCACAGCTATAAATGTTGACGCCGCCCCAGTCGGCCATCTTGGATCTGGCCACGCCCAAAATCAATATGGTTCTTCCTTTTCAGGTGGTACATGTGTGTCCCAAATTTCAAATTGATATGGCGAAAAAACATTTTTTTCAAGATGGCCACCCCAGTCGGCCATGTTGGATCTGGCCATGCCCAACATCAATAGGGTTCTTCCGTTTCAGGTGGTGCATGTGTGACCCAAATTTCAAATCGATATGGCGAACAGTTTATGAGTTATCGCACTCACAGCTATAAATGTTGACGCCGCCCCAGTCGGCCATCTTGGATCTGGCCACGCCCAAAATCAATAGGGTTCTTCCTTTTCAGGTGGTACATGTGTGACCCAAATTTCAAATCGATATGGCGAACAGTTTATGAGTTATTGCACTCACAGCTATAAATGTTGACGCCGCCCCAGTCGGCCATGTTGGATCTGGCCATGCCCAACATCAATTGGGTTCTTCCGTTTCAGGTGGTGCATGTGTGACCCAAATTTCAAATCGATATGGCGAACAGTTTATGAGTTATCGCACTCACAGCTATAAATGTTGACGCCGCCCCAGTCGGCCATCTTGGATCTGGCCACGCCCAAAATCAATAGGGTTCTTCCTTTTCAGGTGGTACATGTGTGACCCAAATTTCAAATCGATATGGTGAACAGTTTATGAGTTATCGCACTCACAGCTATAAATGTTGACGCCCGGACGGACGGACGGACGGACAGCCGGACGGACAGCCAATCACCCTGGGTGACAACAATATCCCCCTTCCGCCCGTCACGCGGCGGGGGATAAAAATAGGGGCAATACCCTGAGGCACTCGGAAGAATCATGATACCGAGGAGGAACTTGATAGAATAATGATACCGCCGAGGAAGTGAACGTGTGACAGAATCAGAATATGTTCCAATGAATCAATGGAAGATCAAATACCTATTTTGGGGACAACCCCCCCTCCAATCCCCTAAATCCCCTTCAACCAAGATTTTTAAAATAGCGTGAACAAACATTGGTACATCATGGGTAATGAAGGTTGTGGTCAAATTTTATTGAAAGTGTGTGCTTGTAGTCTTGGAGAAGAAAGCAAATACACATTTTGAGGGGCAACCCTCCCTTATACCCACTCACACCCCAATTTTTTTTCATGGTGTGAACAACTTTTGGTGCATCATGGGTGATGAAAGTTATGGTCAAGTTTAATCGGAAATGCATGTGCAGTTTCTGAGAAGAAAGCAAATACCGACTTTGGGGGGAAACCCTCATAGACCCCATGAGGACCTGACTAATGCCATGAACAGATTTTGGTACATGCACGGTAATGAAGGTTGTAGTAAAGTTTCATCAGAATTGCAAGTGAAGTTTCAGAGAAGTTGCAAGTATTCGTGGACGGACAGATGGATAAACGGACGGACGACGCACCATCCCATAAGCGACCCGGAACTATGTTCCAGGTGAGCTAAAAATGGGTGTTCAATTGCCACTATCCTGAATTATTTCACATTAATGTGACTTGGTGGTTAAAAACACTTTAAAATCCTAAATTATCCAAATAACAGCTTCCCACATGTAAAATTTCACGATCCCCAGCAAATAGTATGGTTCACAAAGTGATCCACAAATTTGACGCTTTTGTCCAGAGTGTCACCATCTTTTCGTTAAGCTGCCGTAATACATGGGCCACACCTGTGTGGAAGTCATTGCTTGGTAACCCTCATCTGGGTAAATATCCTGGTGTTTCCATTTTTTTTTGTCCACTACCCTATATTGTGTATCAGCTGGACACACACCTCTTGGAGAGCATCAAGTGGTAGTAGATAAAACTGTGATTGGACCTCGTAGCCACCGAATGCTCAACACTATTGAGAGCTTCAGTTGTTCCAAAAATAAAAATGTCAAACATGAAAAAAAATTCAGTAAACTCACGTTGTTGGAGCAGGTATCCACCAAAGATTTTCCAGATGAGAGTAGTTTTCTCAATGTGTTCATCCACACTGAAAGAGAAATTAAAATGTAAAAACATTAACTCAGTATGAAGCAGTGAACAATTGCTGCAAATACAAAAAAAAAGACAATCCATGAGCAAATCTAAAACAAAAGGATTCCGATTGTGCACATTTGTTGATAAGAGATGCTTGTGAGAGAAGTTAACATTGGCATTGAGAACAAGGGAAAAATATCTGACAACTCATTCTGCAAATGAGATTTACTCCTTACTGGAAACATCGACTCCCTCACGGAGAATTGGCAAGTCGATCCCTCACGGAGAATTGTCAAGCATGGGGGTTAACCTGGGAACCACCAACACATATGCAAAATTTGGTGGAGATTGGTTGTGACGCCTTCTTTTCAATTCCCTGTCTGCATGAGGTATTTTTGGTATCCAAGGTCAAGGCTCGTGAAACAGCTAAATACTGAGTGGAAAAGGAAGCAGCAGAAGAAAAGGAACAGTAAAAAGGAGAGGGGAAACACCAACAGCAGAATTGAAGGATAAAATAGAGGGAGACTTGGGCAATTAATCGATGTTGGGGAGGAATGAGGGGGAAGGGAAGGATGCATAAGGTGGACAAGATGGATACAGAAGGAAACTCTTTGGAAGGAAAAACTGGAAACTTGGAAGGAGGTGGGCTTGGGGAGAAGTGGGATTAACAGGGGTAGAAAATAGGGTTTTGGATGGAGGATGATTTGAAATGGTGGTGAACAGCTGTGTTGAAGACTTGGAAGGAAGATTGAGGTTGAAGTGGATGTGTAAGTTGGTTCCACGGACGGGGAAAAAAAGACAACGGAATGAGTGGAGCTGAGCAGTGATTCTCGATTTTGGTAGTTTCAACAGAAGTTGATGTTGGACCACGTGCACCCTGCAGAATTGTGGCGGGAACAAAGTACGGAAAGAACAGAAGGTACGAGACCAGAAAGGAGGCGGTGGAAGACAGAGACGACCGATCCGTCTGCAATGTGAAAGTCAGAGACCCAAAGAGACATCAGCTTCAATGCTGGAGATTACCAATGATCTTGAAGGCCTTGGATTCCACAGCATCAAGCTGAGCAAGGTGTGAGGCAGGAGCAACAGCCCAGAGGGAGAACAGTGCTCCATCAAACTGTGGGTGAATTGAAGTACAGGTGTGCCTCGGAAGGGCTTTGCACAATGGAGGATACCCAATTGACAGTTGGCTTTGGAGACCAACTTTGAAATGTGGTTTGCCCAAGAAAGATGATGGCTGAGAGTGAGACCCAGGAGGTTGGGTGACTGAACTTCCTCTGGAGAATTGTTTGAAAAGTAGATGGAAGGGTTTGCCATACAATCCTTTAGGAGAGGGAGAGAGAGAGAGAGAGAGAGAGAGAGAGAGAGAGAGAGAGAGAGAGAGAGAGAGAGAGAGAGAGAGAGAGAGAGAGAGAGAGAGAGAGAGAGAGAGAGAGAGAGAGAGAGAGAGAGAGAGAGAGAGAGAGAGAGAGAGAGAGAGAGAGAGAGAGAGAGAGAGAGAGAGAGAGAGAGAGAGAGAGAGAGAGAGAGAGAGAGAGAGAGAGAGAGAGAGAGAGAGAGAGAGAGAGAGAGAGAGAGAGAGAGAGAGAGAGAGAGAGAGAGAGAGAGAGAGAGAGAGAGAGAGAGAGAGAGAGAGAGAGAGAGAGAGAGAGAGAGAGAGAGAGAGAGAGAGAG
Organism: Eptatretus burgeri; assembly: GCF_056783735.1. Taxonomy (NCBI): domain Eukaryota; kingdom Metazoa; phylum Chordata; class Myxini; order Myxiniformes; family Myxinidae; genus Eptatretus; species Eptatretus burgeri. Next base: position 63,362,590 of record NC_140966.1, read on the forward strand.
AGAGAGAGAGAGAGAGAGAGAGAGAGAGAGAGAGAGAGAGAGAGAGAGAGAGAGAGAGAGAGAGAGAGAGAGGTCGGAGAGAGAGAGAGAGAGAGAGAGAGAGAGAGAGAGAGAGAGAGACAGAGGAAGTGAGAGTGTGAGATATGTTTGGTTTGAAAGGCATATTCAAAGTGTTTGACCAGCTTGTGATTTTATTAAGGTCTGAATTGAGGGAAAAGGCTGCTTGCTCTCTGCCTATCTGAAGGATGAGGGATGTCATGGCAGAAGGTGCAATACTCAATAAAATGCTGACAACTGAGTCTCGGAGGTTGGTGGTTCAAACTCCAGCCAAGTCATACCAAAACCTTTTTAAATGCTACATTCTGCTTCCTTGCTTGACATATGGCGATTAAAAAGGATAGAGCATGGACAATGTAATGGTTCTGAGAATTCTTTTATAAACATGATTTAAATCTCACTTGGCGTTATTGTCTCTGGTTGATCATATTCTGGTCGGTGGGAGATCTCTGCATTATGATTTAACATTGACCATTTTTATGATGTGAATTTTTCTTTTCTCTGTTCTGGATTGCGATTGCAGCTTAGAAAACATCCCGTGGTTTGTTTGTTTTGTTTTTGCAATCACTGTTGTATTGAAGGAAGCAGTGATACAAAACCCATCTCTGTGCCTGCCCATGACACTTCTTTGTATAATGGTTGGTACGTGATGGTGAAATTCAAGCAACACTTTAACAGAAGCCAGGACAGACAAACAAACATAGGTTGGCAATCGTAGCACACGCAATGATGGCCTCCTAAGTTGAAGTTCCTTGGAAGGGAAGTTATATTTATTTATGATCTTGGGAGAATCATGTTGATTCAACCCATTAAATAGGAAGACACAACCAAAACCATGGGTCCAGCATGAGTGAATGTGCAAGCTGAATGTGAGCTTGTTGATCCGATTTTGCAATATCAACTGTTTTTATTTTGGGTAATAAATAAAATGATAAAATAGAGAAAAACAACTGTAGGTGGGAGCAGGAGCGTAGCTTAGCATGGGGCACATGCCCCGAATGTTTTTGGCCGTGCCCCAAATCCATTTTAACCCCTTGGCTACAATGAGCTACTTTATCATGACTGGATTTTTTTTTCATACACATGCCACTGTGCTAAATGTTGCATTGGGTGGGGGGGGGGGGATCCTAGGTTTGAGGGGGCCCAGGCCCTTTATCGTTTTTGAAAGCAAGGGACGCCTCTGGTTAGGAGGATTCATCCCTTTTTGAACATGATCAAGGCTCGTGGAAGAGCTAGGAAAGAGCTGCTTGAGAGTGAAAGGTCCAACTCTAACTGTTGCCTTGGGTAAGGATCAGCTGCAATGCTTTTATCACTGAGTGGTCTCATTGAGAATTATGTGTTAAATGCGTGCCAGATATGAAGTATTTCAGGGTGAAAAATGATCATTCAGGTGCAGTTTATGAAGTGCGTTGGATGAGCACACATGTCCCTGAATGTGTATCACAGCTTGGCTGCATTCCCAGTATGTAGCGGTACGTAGCGGACGTGTGAACATGTTGTGGGAACTATGAATACGTGCTCATTGGGGACAAGGCATAAATGTGCTGCATCATGATAGATAATCCCACATGGTCTAGTGGTGAAGATACCTGGTTTACACCCAGGTGGCCTGGGTTCGATTCCTGTTGTGGGCACCACACTAACAGGAGTTGTGACCACTAGAGTAGTGACTCGAGTAAAATCAAGTGGTAAGCAATTAAAAGGTGCACTCGAGTACGATGATGATGATGATGATGATGATGATGATGATGAAAGGAGGCAGTCCAGGAAGTGGTGAGTTCACCAGGCAGAAGTTTTGAACGTGTTATTCATTCAAATATTTGACATACAGTACATATTGTCATGGTGCTGACAGTCCAGGTTAAACCCCCTGACCCAAATTGTGATGACAGGCGGTCAACACCGCCAGCCCGGATAGCCAAGCGGTTTTTCATCATTAGGACGACAAGTTGATACTCGCGCGAGATTATAACGCACGCGGGAAGGTCAGAGACGCAATGGTGGAGGGAGGGAGGCACAGCACAAGGGGGGTTTATACTCAAACCCCACGACAAACACAAATACAGCAACTTGAAATAAACATGGGTATTTTCAACAATAGAAATATTTACAAAGGTAATAGTTAGAATGTAATAGTGCATGAAGTAAACTAAAGCCTAAAGTCGAGGAGCCACTACACAGGGACTTAAATACAGACAAGGGGAAAACAAAAAAAGAAAAGCAAATCCTCCCTTTACTCTGGCACTTAGCTTGGTTCAGAGATGGTCCCGATGGAACGTGGGATCAAGGTGCTTCGTCCTGCAAGTGTGGATGTGCGCAAAATGGCGCCGAGCTGCTCTCTCGGTGCGACAACGCACGCCAGGCAATTCGTGAGCGATATTCAACACCAAGGCTCAGTGACCCCGTGCAGATTCTTCGTCGATCGCACGTGCCAATAAGTGGTACTCTGCAGAATAGCGCCGTTCCTTTCGGTGACATACACAAGGTTCGGGGTCCATCCCATATGACCAGCCAAGAGTCGATGGCTAACGTCTTGCTCAGTACGTGAGCCAAATCGTCTCAGCATGAATACAAGAATTGTGCCGCCTTCTTGATGCGCCGAAGGAAAGCCAGCCGTAAAGCCCTGCTCTTGCAGGTCATCTCCTAGCTACGTTCTCTCTTGACCGCGTGCGAACCTCACTCTGCACTCGTGCGTTCCTCCCTATCTCTCTCGACGATGTGTGTCCCTCACTCCGCACTCGAGCCTTCCTTCACTCTCTTGACCGTGTCACACCAAACCACCGTCCCACCTCTGGGGCGTGGCTTGCTCGCATGAAACCCGGGAAGGCGGGGCCTCTCTGTCTGTTCAGCACACCTGCCTCAATTCTAACGTCACGCCTCGGAAAAATCATCCTCGGGGGTGTGACCGCCCACTGTCACCCTTGAAGGCGGGTCCTCCTCCTTCCCAGTCATGCAGCTCGGCTGCAACAGTCCATTGCTGGTTTGTAATACAAAAAAAACACAGGGAGAAGTCACAGGGGGGAAATTACATACTGGGGGAACTTATTCTTAATCCCTATCTAATTAACACCCCACCACCGGTCCATTTTATTTATCGACCTTTCGGGACAGCTTTATGACTTTCTTTCTAGAATCGTGGCTTTGATTTACACCATTATACCAAACCTCAACTCTCTAGCCCCCCCCCCCCACCCATCTCCAAAAAGTACTCAACATTTATGTAAATTAGTCAGTGGTTGGAAAGAGCTTTATACATATAATACATTGCCAATCAGTCTAAACTGAAAAAAGACATAGAAGAGGGCAAGGGTGGATGAGATAAATGAGGGATCTGGGGATTGGGGAAATAAGGTTAGATATGGGAAAAGGAATGTGATTTGGCCTATTATGATGACGTTTTAAAATCCTTTCATGAGAAAAACGATTCCCTCTTTGAATGTTAACTCAGTGACAAAATCCAATTTCACTTTCCACTGCCACAACACCATTAAAATGACTTCTTTGACCTCAGTACAACCAACACCTCATGAACCGAATTCCATTCCATCTCCCACAGCTCCACCACCCCCATGTACACGTCCACCTAAACCCACAAACTACTCTTTCCCACCATTAAACAAATTTCTTTATTCCATTCAATCCTCCAAAATAAATAAACCTTTGCATTATTTCAATAAAGTCCAAACCCAAAGTTCATACTTCTCGTGTTCACGGAGACAGACTTTCTGAAGACACTCCAAAACGAATTTCAGAAACTCATGAGCATCCTGTTGTTCACCGACAACGAAATTTCTTGCTGTACCTGTACAACAACAAAAAAGAACACATAAATAGCAATAACTCCAGGAATGTTTTTTTAAAAACTTGTTGCTTCAAATAGACTCCACGATAAAAAAATAAACCGCTCAAAGACAACAGTACTCATCAGAGGTACTTCATGATGCATCAATGTATGAACACATTGCCTTCCCCCACCCTACTAATGTCTTTCATGAGACCTTTATCTCCAGTTTCAAAAGTACATGAAATAAAGAAAACAGAAAACAAGATTCTGCAATGCTTCCTCTGATTTACTCTGTGGAGAATCTGAACAAGAAGGATTGCGCATGGGATAGGAGGCGGAGCACGAGGGATTCGAGGGTCGAAATGAGGGGTGGGAATTGAGTGGTAAAAGCATTGACCGTGTGATCGACTGCGATAAGGTTGAAAATTTTGACTTATTTTTGAAGTGGTGAAGCCACTTCAATATTTGTCTATTTCCATCCATCCATCCATCCATCAACAATGAAGAAGTTTAATGGCAAGCGTATGTGATTCTTAAGGGTAATAAAGTGCAATTCCAAAGGGTTCTAAGGGGAAAATTTAAAGGGAAATTCGAAAGGATTTTGTTCGTTTCTTGGCTTTGCCACTTTCGTATCATAACAAGAAAAAGAGCAATCAGACATTGCAGACCCTTGCCAGAACTTGCTTTGTGTGGTGTTGATGTACTGGTGTGTTATGTAATTAAAATAAACATAACTACAACTGCCACTTTATAACCCCTGGCATTAATGACCGGATACCAAGACGTCCTGCTTTGATGCAACCCCGCTTGGATTAGACACTTGAACCTGAACCTTGACATTTATTATTCTTCATTTGAATTTCGAATGGGATAAAAATAAATTCAATTTAAATCAAATGGAAGACCAAATCAGTACAGTCCTGCATTGCAGTAATCAGAAGGAACCCAAACAAGCAAAAAGCAAAGATGAAGTCATCAGGAGGAACCTGGATAAGATTCACATTTCAGCTGCTACTCCTCTACCCTCAAATCCATCCAGGCACAGCCAAGTGAGCCTTATTAAAAAAAATATTCAAAACAACGCAGATCAAAAAATAGATCATTCTGGCTACCAGACCATGCATCTGACACATTGTTGCGGTTTTGAGAAACCGCTATTGTAAATGGGCACTCACAACACGGAGGTCCTTCAGTGTGGTTATTTCCAGAATACATGTTTTGGAAAAGTCCCATACCTTTAGATGGGTCAGTAGGATCCAAACTGTGTTGGAACGGGTTGATCAGGATTCACCCCCTATTGTTTTTTTTTTGCACATGGAAGGTTGTCCGCAAGGCGTTGGCCGCCATTTGATGCGGGCGTGTGCCGATCCCTTCCTGACATTCCCTTCATCGTTAATTTCCCTCTCGTCTTCATCATTAATTTCCCTCTCTCTTCTTTATCGTTAATTTCCTGTCTCTGTCTGTCTGTCTGTCTATCTCTCTCTGTCTTTTCTCACACCACACAAAAGTACACGCACCTCTATTTAATACAGACTGTCGTTTGATTGACAACATCTCTTCCTACCTGCACATAAGGCAAACAAGACATTAAAAACAGTTGCAATAACCTCAACTCCCCTGCTCTGAAGGAGATCCCTCATCCCACAACCCTCAACCCTTTACCCCATTGTAGGCCTTCTTGACGGCTATCACGTGCCTGGCGACGTTTGGTCAGCATTGACCTGAGAGGCATCGACTCCGTTCGTTTACCCCATAATCGTTCTTGCGCACCTCGAACCAGCCAAATGCTCGCTCGACTTTAGCGATGGCAAGCGAGGTCCGACTCTTACGACAGCTGGAAGCCCCAACTGAGAGGACTCGCTGCAGAAACTCGAATGGGTGGGGCGAGAGAGGCGGAATGCCAATCCGCGTACAGGCCCCACCCAATGACGTGCACATTCTCAAAGCTTCCAGGCCGGCCACATAAAAGAGCGAACCCCGGAGCATTTGTTCTCTTTCAGGGCGTCAGACACTCTGTTCCCTGAGGCACAATGTCATTTGTTTGCTCTTTTTCATTGGGCGCCGGGCAATCTGTTCTGTGAAGCATGACATCCGTTGTTGACTCTTTTTCATTGGGCGCCGTACACTGTTCCCTGAGGCGCAACATCGTTTGTTGTTCTTTTTTGATGGGTGCTGGACATCCTTTCTTTCTTCGGGGTCAGACACGCTCCCTCTATCCTCTCATTGGACCACAATGTCACTCATTCTGCGGGGGTCGCGCTTCTGGTTCTTGGCACTTTCACCCCTTTGTTTTTTTTTTTCTTCACGAACTGTCATCACGAGCGAGGAGCAGAGGCTGCGAGGGAGCAGACGGAGCCAAGGCGAATAATAGGACCAAACCAAACTACACTGCAGACACATATAGTAGGATCTCACACTGAGGCAATCCCCTCGCACATCTGTTCTCCGCTTTTCTGCTGCACCTTTCTCAGTTTGTCTTCTCAAACACACACACACACACACACACACACACACACACACACACACACACACACACACACACACACACACACACACACACACACACACACACACACACACACACACTCTCTTCTCCATGCACCCAATGCACCTCACAGTCTTTTTTCCCACTTCTCTCCCTCAGTTTTGAATAGCGAGGGCACCTCTGCACCGCCCAGTAGGCTGAGGCTGCAATTCCTCACCCCCTCCCTCCCTCCTTTTTCCCCTCGGTTGTGAATGCTTGGGCCTATGTACTGTTCGTGGTTGGTAAAGCGCTTGTTAAGTTTGCTCTGTCTGCCTTTTCTCTTTCTCTGATCTTATTGCTGTACAAAGTGCTGAACCCTCATTTCTCGCCATGCCATTAAAATCCTTACGTTCAACCCCCCCCCCCCTTTTTACTGCTCCCCACTTGTGTAAATAAACCTGTTCTTGTTGAATCGGTTGCCGATCTGTCCGTGTCCATATTTTCCACCATTGCTCGAGCACTGTCCCAACGTAAATAGCTTGAGAGGTTGAGATTCTCGACGGTTCGGTTGGCAGAGTCCGTCGTGTGCTTGGGGTACAGCTCGGCCACATTCAAGATCACCAGATAAGGTAAGTAGCACATTTGCCGAGGGTGTGTTCCCAGGTCGGGGGGCCACGGGTCCCCCAGTTAAATGGTTGTTAGATGGATGGAAACTGGCACTTGTGGTCGCTCGATTGGCGTTCGTAGTTGCATCCTAGGAATCGTAGTTGCATCGCAACCCACCGAAGGGTGAAGTTGTACGCTCCCGTGGCCTCAGGTCCAGGTAAGTTCGAGAAAAAAAGGAGGATTCCCCCATCATCGTAGGCTCGAGCCCCTAGTCCGCAACAATACATTCCCCACAACGACTAGATTACAACTGTGATGTTTCATGTTGATTGGTTAAGCGGTTCAAGAGAAATAACTACAGTTGGGAAGACACTGCATGGTTTTTGTCTTTGCCTTCCCCCATGGTAGTCAGGGCAGGAATTTGTAATTTGTTCAGGGTGCCGGTGATAACTCAAAGCTGAGAAATGTTATTTGTGTGAGTCCCAAACCATTTCTGCTGGTACTCATTGGAGAATCTCATTTTATAAATTGTGTGAACCCCTGAATAGAAAGCACGATCCCAGAAATGCTTTTTCGCCATCAGCTTTCTCCACCAATTAGAAGCAAGCCCTCATCAGTTACCAGGGCATTTTGCATTGTCGGAAAGGTCATGACTCGTTTTTTAGTTTGACGTCAGTTTAAACTCATTTGCATACATGTCTTGGCCACGATGGGAGCTTGACGTGCTTTATGGGTCAACCCTTTCATGCTAAAAAGTTAATTACATTACTCTACTGTATTTGTAGGCCTTCTGAAAAGTTAATCTACTCCATTAAATAGTTAATGGGCAGGAAAAACATCGGCACAGAATTGACGTCGTGTAATCTCCAGGCATTCCTTGACACTGGATTTATGTTCCCTTTTTGAAAATTCTTCCTGGTGATGTCTCTGTGTTTGAAGATGTGTTTTTGTTATATCAATGCCAAGCAGTATTACCTCTTTGCTGAATTTTTAATGTCCTGCATTTTTCCTATCTCCAGTTTGCTTACTACAGGTACAGTTATCCACCTGAAATTATACTTGCAATCATGACATGTTTTCTGTGCATTTAATTTTCAAATTATTCATCTCGAGAGGGGGGGGGGGTGCCAAAAACTCCAAGTATGCCCTGACTACGTCTCCTGGGATATCTCTCCATATCATCTTATCCATTCATGAGCAACCCTGAAAATATAATGATCAGTTATGAAATTCAATTTACCTCATTCAACTGAAATGAAGAGATTATGCTGTCACCAGCAACTGAAAAAGTTGTACTTACACTTCACAATTTCAATCATATTCAGAGGATAGAAGGAACTGTAATCACGTGCAAACATGAAGCTTGCAAATTTTTCCATCATGCACATCATACAGCAATATCTTTCCTCACCTGCAAAAAGAGATAAAATACAATTCATATTTACTTTTACTCTGTTTGCAAAAACAAAAACACAAGTACCGGTTTCAAACATATAATATTTTTATTATTCCATAGCCCACAATGTTTCATTAATTTTGCTGTACGGCGTAAAAGGGTGACCCCATATTTATAAACAACTAAAAAGGCCGCCAGTCTACCAGTCGGCCATCTTTGATCAGATTACAAAATAAAGTGAGATGCCCGTGTCTGCCATAATTTACTGTGCCTGTGCCAAGTTTGAACAAAATTGGACCATGCATGTCTGAGAAATGCTTGGGGACACATTTCAGTAACAAAATGGCTGCCAGTTGGCCATCTTGGATCTGATCTTGGAAAAAATGATGTGCATATATAAGCCATCATTCCATATTTGTGTGCCAAGTTTGAACAAGATCGGTAAATGCATGTCCGAGAAATGGTTGAGGACAAGTTCGACACCGGTATTTTTTACAACGAAAATGGCCGCGAGTTGGCCATCTTTGATCGCATCATGAAACAAAATGATGTGCATATGGATACAATCATGTGTTGTTTTTGTGCCAAGTACGAATAAAATTTACGTGCTTTTACAAGGAGAAAAGGAGCAAAAATGATACATGTCGGATGAAAACAGAAACAGAAGCAACAAAGCCGACTTTCCGAGCCCAAGACGAGGAGGCCGGTCATGCTAAAAGACACGAAATACATGATTACAACAAAGCCCATGGGAGTGCAAAGGGAAGTAAGAGCAAATGACATACTTACAGCTTCTCCAATGTGTGCAAGACAGAAGGTAATTGGTGAGGGGTGGAGTGTACATAAGACACTGCAAAATAGTATTAAGGTAACAGGTGTTTCCACCCCACAACCTGCGCAGTCCAGCCCCAGCCCCTATATCATGATTCCATTTGAGGTGGACATTCTTCAGAGGAAAAAGCACCATCTTTGGAACTGGAATCTCCTCCTGGTAACGTGAAAGGTAAATGGAAACATCACAATGAAGCACTCACTCCAGGTTGCATTATTCAACATAGTATACATATATATATATATATATATATATATATATATATATATATATATATATATATATATATATATATATATATATATATATATATATATATATATATATATATATATGTGCAGTCATGCGCCGCTAACGACGTTCCGGGCAACGACGGATCGCATTTACGACGGGTCTGCCAGCTCTGGAAAAAAAAAAAAAATGAAAAAAAATATGTCGCTGAAAAATTCCTATCGCCG